>NC_092814.1:150111840-150411840 GCF_023375885.2 Dermacentor andersoni
TATATCGTTGCACAACGTTGATGCACTGTTTGGTAATTGTAGCGTTTGCTCTGCTACCTTCCAGCAGCGGGCCGAAGCGCACAGAATAAACGCCGACTGTACATTGGGGTGCGTATTTACACAAATGCTCTTACGTAGCGTTTGAGAAATGGAAAATCGAACGCAAGAACACAATCTGGCCAATCGTGTCGTTGGCTGTATTGTTACCGGAGGCTCCCAGTCGATAGCAAAGAGCACTTATATGGACGAGAAAGCTTTGTGAGTTGGGCCCCTGCCAAGTATGTGGCGTGTGCGTATGGAAAAAAAAGAAATGTGCGTTCTTGGAGACATCAAAGAAACGAATTAAAGAAAAAAAAGAGGTTTTCAATTCAAACGGACTGCTTCGCCCAACTGTAAGTGCCGTTTGAGAAAATACTCAGTGCAGCACAAAACGTGGAATTATTCTTGTGTAACTTTGAGCGCAGCATAGAACAGAGAGGCTTGTTGAAGTTCCAAATTTACAGACCGACGTAGCATCCTTGGAACCTCAAAAAGTGAGTTTTTCGGGTGAAACGAACTAGGAGGGGTAAAATAAGTAGTAGCGTTGGTCCTTCAGGCGCTTATTTAGCCACGAAGTGTGACCCCTTCCGCACGATGCTCTGCCGTAAAGACAATATTATCGGAGAAGCTTCTGCAGAAAGAGCGAGAAAATAAGTTGAGCGGCGAAAAGGGAGCCAGGAGAAAATATACAGAACTATTTGGTATTGTCACGGAATGGATGCCGCTTAGCAACGGTGCCGCAAAGCACTCTCTCCCGGAGTGCCATTCGGTTCAGTGTCAGATTCCGCCATATTTGACAAATTTTGCAATGCAGGCATTTTGAGTCGATCAGAGTGGCCGTAGCAGCCCCCTTGGCCAATCAAAGCTGGCAAGACGGCGAATTTGATTAAATGAAGGAGTTTGGGCGATGTCCATAATAAGCCATCCCGAGATCCGTGCGAGCGAATTCCGAAACCACGACGTCAGCTGCGTAGATCAGGCGTTTGTCAAGCCCTCTTTTGATGTCATTCGAGCAACGCTGCAAAAGGAAATCTCGAGAGTATTGTTGCGCTCCGTCCTGCGCATTCACAGGATGGAAGAGTCGTGAAGTATCATTCCATCGTTCCACAAATACCAGCGAGGCGAAGAGTTGGCAGATGTTTTCGTTCAGTAACTGCGGATGGGCAAGCCCATGACGGCGATGATGGATGTATGCTCGCGTCATTTTCAGCAAGATTGCTATTTTCTGCCAGGTAAAAAAAATGGCATTATTAGCTTTCTTTGGTTGCTTTTTTTTACCTTGAGGGCGAAGCAGTTTCACTAAATTGATATGCAGCTAAGGCTCTTAATTATTATGCAAGACATAGTCGCGTGCACCGCTCCGCTTATAAATATGCAATAATTCTTTACCTTTCAGCGTGAAATACGAACAGGCATGGTTGTTGCTAGCTTCGCATGGTTTCGCACTACAAGGATTAGCGCTTTTTAACTGAATCAGCCGTAATATTCAGAATTTAGGTCGATCCGAGATTAGTTCGCGCGCGAGCAGCGGAACACGTTTCAGGGATAACAAATGTTGGTTTATACGAGAAGCGTTGCGCGAATGTATAAGATACTTAATTAAATCGTTCTACGATATGTTTTTCACGTTCTCGATCGCATTGTTGGTAAATCTCGCTCGACCGGGTGTTTCAACGAAGTCTTGAATTATTAAAAGCGATGCATTAGGGCCCCCCGAATCGACAAACATGCTTTCACACTAGAAGCCAGCACATTATGAGTTGGACATATACAGGGTGCTTTTTTTCTAGCTGCACGATATTTTTAAAATTACAAAAGTGTTAATCACGGTAACGTTACGTTTACCATTCGAGTGTACGGATTCGCAGCGATTTCCGCAATTACGTGCGTAATTAGCGAAGTTGCGGTAATTAATTTTGTAATTATCAATAATAGGTGGCTACAGCAAATGAGTACTTTGAGGGACCGTCTTTGACACTACCTATCCCAACGATCAAATTTTGAATAGCGGAGTTCATGTGGTAATTACGCAAACAATTCCCCCTTGGCAGGCTCCTTGAAATCGAAACTCTCTGCTGGAAAAAGAGCGTCTGTGTCGTCGATGTCGCCGCCCCCCTCCCCGCCTTTCGTCACGTCTCCGAGGTCACCGCCTGTTCGGCCCCGCGAGCGGCTTGCGTTATCTCCTTGCTGTCGGCGGCGTTGGCCTAGCACTTCGATGCCGGCGGGCCGCCTAATTTACTTCGTCGTTCCGTTTGGCGCCTGCTTTCTGTGCCTTCCTTCTCGGTGTTTGATACCTCCATTAGGTCGCGTTTTCGTCGAGAAACGTGGGCCGATCACGAAGATAGTGTAATAGCAAAGACGGTGCAATGAATACTGGGACGATCGCGGGGGTGCCCGCCATGATAAGGGGGGGGAGGGGGGGCGGATGGGGCATCTTGCCGGTAAGCATGATGCTATGCTGCAAAACACAGTGCAGGAAATGAAGAGTAGCATGCGCGTGCAATTACACAAACCCAAATTACACAATGCTTGGGCTATGGGACAAGAACGTCAACAGTTGCATGTATGCGTTCGCAGCAATGCGGCGAACGCCCGCGGAGGCATCGAAATCGCGTACTAGAACATAAAATGAAATTGCGCGAAACAGTTGTCTCCTTGCATTACATTTAAGTGAAACCTTTCACGCTTCTCATAACGTCGATTTCAACAAGCGGGTTGGATTTGCCGTACATTTTAAATTTTGTCTTTCTGTCTTTCTCTCTTTCTTTTTCTTTTTTATTCAGGCAACACCAAGGGGCACGAATCTCGGCCAGACGTTTCTTTCTCACTTTCAATATTGACGTTTCTCGACGACTTAGTAGCACAGTTCCGTGGTCACATCACGCGTTGGTCTTGTTTTCTGTCTTCGAAGAACAGTGAATTGCTTTGTTGATGTAGGAAAGTTTCGCCCCAACATATTTGCACGTGTTGATATGCATGCGTGATCCGACACCTTTTTCACCTTGATAGAATGGAGCCGTCATCGAGAGGTCGGATTTGAAATGCGATTGAACAACAGAAGTAACGCGTAGTGCAAACGTTGGCGCGCGCTCTTTCAGGGCGAGCGAGCCCCATTAGGAACGCGAACAGGGAGATGGACCACACGTTACACGATCGCCCATGCCTTGGCTCCTACATTCGTACATAGCGTCCCGGAGCGTTGCACCCTGAACTGCTGCAGAGAGTGTCCAAGTAAAGTTCCAGACCACCTGTCGCGCCCAGACACGCCGCCAGAGATAGAGGTGCGCACCTGTCATGGCTTGCATCCCTTGCCCGACAACGCACGTGAGACACTGCGCTGCTTGGGTGATCGCGTAATGAAAGGGGCGTGTGTCGTTGCGCCCCTAGGGACGAGCCGCATGTGTGGCGATGGAAATGCGCATCAGTGCGAGAGGATTGGGAGCGAGATGAGCTCCAAGAAGCGGTGCCGGGAGTGTGAAGGGGACGAATAAGGAAGCGGGGGCATGCGCTGCAGGCGCGCAAAGTGTTGGGCGGGCCGGCGCCTTCGCTTTCTTCCCCCCCCCCTTTTTTTTTTTTTTGCGCTCAAAGACAGGCGCGCTTTTTGCGGACCACATCCTTCACGTGGCTGATCCTTTTAGGGTGGTCCCGCGCACTTTATATGCGCGGCCCGATAAGCGGGCCCGTCTATGGCGCCCGTTTTCCCCGGACATGTTTACGCCAATGTTATCCTAAGCTGGAAAGAAAAAATAATTATTTTGTTGTCTTGGTTCTGGAAGGATGTTTCCTCACGAATCTCTTTTTCCCTGGCTCGTACTTGCGTTCGGCTGGTGATTAACGACTTCAATATGAGGCCGAAGCATCTCGGGCGGCTTATCTCCCAGTGCCTGCATTGTGGCCCGACTCAAAACAAAGCGCCGCATCCGCCGAGCCTCGTCTGCAGGCCGGGTGCGCTCTTCCCCCTAAATGGCGCTTTTGCTCGTCTCCGGGGCGGTGGTCGTTGTGCCCCGCTTCATCTGCGATCGCGTGTCAATTTGTGCGTTCATGATGTACAACCTCCTCGCTGTCGCGCTGGCTGCGGAAGCAGGCGAAAGCGCGGCAGCCCCGGGTCTCGTCGTATATTGTCGTCTCACGGCTTCCAAGTCCTTCGCTCGCGATGACACGCGTGGTTTTCGGGCCGCTGTGATTAATTTGCAAAGCATTCTATGTCCCATGAGGCAGAAAAGCCGGCGTTGTTCGTAACGAGTGGTAAAGATATTCATAATCAGTGACGTCATCAGCGTCTTGCATGACATTAGTAGTAATACAGAATTAAACTTAGAACACGTTAGAGTAATGTGATTTAAGGTGGAGTAAAGTGAATTAAGGTGAAGTAAAGTGAATGAAGGTGGATTAAAGTGGCTTAAAGTGTATTAAGATTGATACACATTACAGCAAGGTGGATTAAGGTATATTAAAGTCGATTAAGGCTGATACAGATTAGAGCAAGGTGGACTAAGGTTGGTATAAATTAAAGCAAGATGGATTAAGGTACAATTGTTGAGGCCACGGGACAATGTATGACGTCACGTATCATGGGCGAAACCAGTTAATTGGAGAAGTCATGCTTTCGCATTCAAATCACGTAAGGATACTTAAGTGACTATCATTTTTTGTGCATGGTAATTGCGTTCGCAGAAGCGAAATGTCGAGAAATCGACGCGGCTTATGAACACGGCTTAAGTTCTTAACCTGCGTGATGTAAACGTGGCAGGTATGAACTGTACTGTGTACTATAGTATGGCATGGCTTTATCTGGCGAAGTGCCATCGCAAATCTGGGCAGTGTTAGGATCGACCTGCAGCTATTTCAGCCCGCTGTACCTGTTCCGATCCAACCGGGACGGTGGCGCACTTCAGAGAACTGCGGATAACCGGCAGCCACGTTGCGAGGGGTCAGCTCAGGGGAGTTCTCGAGGGGAGGTAATTGGCGGAACCTCCCCATGCGCTTTTCGAGACACCAGACAATCTGCTACCAGCGCGCGCCACCCGGGCCGGCTCCGAGTTCGACGAAGCAGGCTTTGTGTGCAGCACAACGCCGCCCTGTTCTGCTATGAGTGGGGGAGTTACCGCGGGAACGCCGACGAAGGCTCCTTCCCACGCACCGACCAAGACGCAAGACAATGTGCTACCCTCGCGCGCTACCCGAGCCGGCTCAGAGTTCTACGAAGCCCCTCTGACGTCGGCTCCGGACCATTTCACCTGTGTGTGTGTGTGCGACACGTGTATGTGAGCCCTCCTCCTCCAAAAGGGCGGGTCATCTTCAATGACGTCGAACTATGACGTCGAGCAGAGTGCTTATAAGCAGCGATTGTCGGCTGCTAGAGTGTGCTCGTTGTCGTGCTCGAAATGTACATGTGAGCTGTGTGCTCGTAATCTGTTTGCTGTATGCTCGTCTTGCGGGCTCCATTTGGGAGTCACGCTAGACTGTCGATGTATCTCATGTTCAACTGTAAATAACATGTAAATAAATCCTGCTCTCCTAAGTCCCGACGAAGAGTAAAGCTCCTTCCTGCAGCTACGACTGCCAAATCTTACATCTGAATGGCAGCGGTGAGATCGGCCTACAGCTCGTAGATCGTCCGACAACTCTAACAAATGGTGGCAGCGGCGAGATCGTCCGACGAATCTTTCGTCACGAATACAGAGAGATAGCGGGGTGACTTGAGCATAGGTGCAGCTGTGCCTATTGAGAGGGCCAGCAGAACCTTTCTTAAACAAGGGCCTTATAACGTAAATCTGTTCCATTCCGATATTATTTCAATCTCCTTACCTGAGAAGGGTCGTGCCTTGCTCTTGACGTGAAATTTACGCAACCACCGACGCAAGCACTTGGCGGTGACCCGCAGCGTTCGAACAGCACAATCAAGCGCTCTCCTTGGGCGCTATAATGTAAAACTATTCCGAACTTTTCTATTCCAATTCTGTAATCAGCCCTCCGCAATCGGTCAAAGACTTTGTTGGACCACCCCCACTTCACCTGTCTGTCACGCGACGTCACAAAAACAAAACCGCAATAACTCACCGCGTCAAAGTGACGTGTACGCAATAAAGACGCATTAATATACCGAACAAAACTGAATTTTCTTCTGAATAGCCGCAGGCTGCCCCGTTCCGAAAGGAATAAAATATGGCTGCCGCCGATCGCTCAGGCACTGGCTATAGATACTCACACTTGCCGGATAGCATGGGTTTATTTGTGTATAATAAAACTTATTGCGTGGCCGTGTAACGTTTTCGAGCACTTTCGGCACGTTTACGACCTAGTTCTGCCAACTATTCTTTGCTGTGGATCCGTTTTAGCGTCATTCTTAAGCTTTCGTTGCATGCCGCCGCGATTTTCGACCAGCCACCACAAGCTAAGTAACGGATGGCGGACCAATCGCAGACGCCGGCTCCACCCTCTTCATCCGGTTATGGACTTTCAGTGCAGTGGCTCGGCCCCATCGAGGACGCTCCCGGACCTTCGAAGCGAGCGGTCGCATCGCCCCTCGCTCCGACGACTACGGCTCGCCCGCCACTTCTTGCGCGCGTACGTCTCCGCATTCGACCGCGCTTACGAGCGCAGCCCTTTTCAGGGCTCGCATGACAGGCGGAGGCCCCATCTCATGGGCGACCCTCCGAAGAAACAGCAGAGGAAGAGGCCGACGAAGCAATCTCCTGACTGCACCGATGGCCCGGCGTCCAGACGAGCCCAGCAGCTCCACCCACGTGGCCGGCAGTCACGCCCCGGCAGATCGCCTCCCGCCTTACGTTGGAAGCGGGGGCTGAAAGCTCGCACGCTACGCACGCTCTCGGCGGACTCGGCGAGCTCCGCAGCGTCATGCACGCCTCCTCCAGTGAGCGCGACACCACCCATGCGCGCCCCATCTGCGCTGGATACACCCTTCCGCGCATTTCCTATTGACGCGCTGAAAACTTCTGCCAGCTTCCACCACGCTGCGCCGTCCGTTTCAACGGATACTACCGCGGAGGCCCCCACTTCGGCAGCTTCCACCGACGACAGTGCCAGCTGCCCGTCGACAGGCGACACCGACGAGAGTGCCGGCACCTTCTACTTGCCAACCGCAAGTATGATTGGCTCCGACGTTACGTCCTCCCGCACGGACGCGACCGCCTCACCCGCGACAAGTCCTATCCGCCCGGAGAGCCCCTTGCTTTCATCGACGGAAGCCTGCTCGTCGCCTCCGCTCAACACCGCACCAGACGAGAGTCCGTGCGCGACTGCGACGTTGCCTCTCGAGGATGCCGCCGACGGCCCGGCTTCCAACCACAGCCGGCCGAGAACGCCTACCCCAGTTGCGGAAGGATCAGGGCAGCACTTCCTCAGGAAGTCTCCGCTGCCGCCCGCGACCGCTAAGGACTCGCAAGCCTGCCAGCCCGCAGCGGGAAAGTCGAAAAACGCCGCAAGAAGACGACGCCGATTCCGACGGTTCGTCGACTTTGAGGCGCATTCCCCACCCGTTGACGGCGGCGTTACTCACGATACCGCCGTCACTATCCTCTACCGGCCCATCGAGCGCAGAGCCACGTTCCTGGCTCTCTCGCGAGACAGTGTCGCCGCTCAGCTATCCGCCGTGCCGGGCGTGAGGCGTGTGCGTGTCAACTTCCGTCGCAACGTGGTGGCTGTGGACGTGACACGCGGTGCCGACTCGGCGCCCCTTCTCGAGGTGTGCGTCATTGGTAACGTGGCAGTACGCTCGAAGGCACTCCACAGCAACTCCTGTGTGGGCATCATCTATGGGGTCGACCCTTCTTTCGACGCCCGCACAGTGAGCGAAAACCTGGAGGCACCCGTCGCGGTGCTGTCGTGCTCGCGGAGTGGCACAAGCGTCACCGTCACTTTCGTCGGAAGCGTCGTGCCTCCGAACGTGCGACTCTTCAAGCAGCTACGCGCCGTTCGTGCCCGTCTGCCCCGGCCACTTCAGTGCGACCGCTGCGGCGTCTTCGGCCATGCCGGCGCCACCTGTTTCCGCGACGCCCGCTGCCTCCGCTGCGGTGACTCGCATCCTACAGGAGACTGCCCCGCTGAGAAGCCACGCTGCCTAAATTGCGGTGGTCGACACCTTTCAACAGAGCCGAGCTGTCCCGAGTGGCAGCGCGAGAGGAAGGCGGCCGTGTTGTTGTCTTCGTCTGAGCGGCCCCTCTCGAGGAAAAAAGCGCTTGAGCTGGCCGGCACTACATCGTGCGAGCCGCATACAGCCGCTCCGCCGACGTCTGCTCGCTCGCCGCAGGGTCGATCCTACAGTGACGTCCTTCGTGGCCGCCACACGCAGACGGCCGCCCCTGAGCCATTGTGCGGCAAACAAACCGCTCCGAGCAGCGACCCCAGGGACGCGCTCATAGCTGCTCTCGCGGCTGCACTCCGTGCCCTGCTCGTTCAGTGCCCAGCTATCGACGGCAACGTCCGACAGATGTGCGACGCGGCTCTCGCCGCGCAGGAAGCTCTGCTTCACCACGACTAGGCGCATCACCGCGCCTCATAAGCGAATGTAAACAACTTGCCCTCGCGCACTGTTTGGGCAGCCGCCGCCGCGTCTCTTTCACCCTTCTTTCAATTCCCTTTCCCTATTGTGCAGCGCGGTTGAGGTGTCCTCACCTGAGAGACAGTTACTGCGCTGCACTTTACCCCAATTTTTCTTCCCTCCAACAAGAATCTCTCTCTCTCCATCGAATCCCTCTCCACTTGAGCGTGCTCCTCGCCTCTTGTCAGTCAATTAGGTAAGACAAGCCGCTCAGTGTAGACAATGTTATTCGTTTTTCAAGCAAACAAAAGTGGCCTCCTATGAGCAAGGAGAGTGTTTGATTGGTCTGTTTAGACAACCCTGCGGGTTGTCGACAGTGCTTGCGTCGACGGTTACGCACATTTGACGTCAGGAAATTGGAATGACAGCATATTGGATTAGTTTTACGTAATAGGGCTCTTTGTTTACAAGAGGTCACTTTCATATCTTTGAGAGGAAGTAGCATCGCCTCCATAAGTTTTTTCTTATCTGATTGGCTGACAAAAGGCGAGGAGTGCGGAAAAATCGAGTGGGCTTCGGCGGGTACGACCTATAAGTGAAAGTAGACAACCGCAGTAGGAGGGCGGTGCTGGTGTCTGCGACTGGTCCGCTTCCCCGTGCTTAGGCTGCGTTGGCTGGTCAAAAATCGCGGCGGCGTGGAATCGGAAGGTTAAAAGTGCTGCTAAAACGGACCGTCAGCGAACAAGACTTGACAGTGCGATGTCGTATACACTCTCAAAACAGTTCCACCCTTTGGGGTGTATATTTGCCACACAGCAATAATCGTCATCTGTCTTTTCTGCGTTTAGTTTCTTGAAAACGTTGCACTCGTTACTTTCCTGTCGAGAATGCCCTGTCATACTCATAACGCGCATACCGTTCGTGACTTGGAAGTATCGGGCTCGTAGTGTTAAAGAACGGAATTGCGGCCAAGACAGATGACGTTTATTGTTGTGGGGCAAATATACACCCCTAAGGGTTCAACAATTCTTACACTCTTAAGCAAAATTACACCCTTTTGCCACACAACAATAATAGTCCTCTGTCTTTTCCGCGTTTCCTTTCTCTAACACGGCGAGTCCGGTACTTCCAAGTCACGAACGGCATGCGCGTTATCAGCATGACATAGCATTCTTGACAGGAAAGCAGCGGGCGCAGCGTTTTCAAGGAAGGAAACACAAGCAAGACAGATGACGATTATTGTTGTGTGGCAAATATACACCTCAAAGGGTGTACATTTGCTTAAGAGTGTAGAGTGTACGTGCCGAAAGGGGTCGACAACGTTATGCATTCACGCAAAACTTATTATACTAAGATAAATCCACTCACCCCTGCAGCTCCGAGTAGCAAGTGCCAGAGCGATAGGCGGGCAACCATCTCTTACTACTTTCGGAACAGGACAGTCTCCGGCAATGCCGAAAAAAAAAAAAAGTTTTCGCCATATTAATTCATCTTTAGTGCGTGTACATCACTTGGACTTGTTGAGGTTTCATGACGTCGCGTGACAGACAAGCAAAGCGGGCGAAGCCCGAAAAATTTGTAAGCAGAAGGCTAATGGCGAAAAGCGCATAGAGTAGGAAATTATTTTTTTTTGTCGGACCTAATCATTCATAATCAGTGTGCACACGACATATCAGATGGGGAGTTATCGCGGTTTTAGCGACGTAGCCGGGGTTGCCGATGTCGGGGTTGCCCGAAAAAATATTTGACCACTCGCGGAGGGCTAGTGGCAGAAATGGAATAGAGGCAGATTGGAATATCTTTATGTTATATCGCCTCAAGGCACAATGGTCAGGGCGCGTATTGCAGAAAAGTTATTATGCTAGAATTGTCCGTGAGATCACATATCATCCAAGCGTGATGTTAGAAATGTTCTTAGTGAAGGCGGCCCTCCAGTAGCAAGCAGTACTTACGAACGAAAATGCTTTGTGAGCTCGGACTCAGGTCCCGGATTGAGGAGGAGGAGGAGGAATAAACTTTATTTGTGCACAGCAGATTTGAGACCTAGGCCTCTACCTAAATGACGGCCTCGAGCGCTTGGGCCCTGGCGGCATCTTCGGCCTGCTGGATTGCCTTGAGTTGGTCTTCCGGTGCACAGCTGAGCAACGCGGTCTCCCACTGCTCTCTGGTCTTAATTATTTTATTCTGTATGGGTGTACGAGGACAAGCCCAAACAATATGTTGTAGGTCCGCCCTTTCTTCACAGAATCTACATCTATCCGTGTAAAGGTCCGGGTAGTAGCGGTGGTAGGCCACCGGGTTCGGATATGTATCTGTTTGTAAGAGGCGCCATGCCGTCGCTTGCCGTCTATTTAACGAGGAGTGTGCCGGGGGGAAATGGGCCCTTCCCAATTTATAGTGTTTGGTGATCTCGTTAAAGCTGGTCATCCGGTCTCTCTCCGTTCCCAGTATTTGTTGCGTGTCACCTGCTCGGCCTGCCAGTTCTCGAGCCAGGTTGTGCGCTATTTCGTTCCCGGGAAGGAAGGAGTGTGCGGGTGCCCAAATAATGTGGATGTCGCGATCTTCACGAAAGTTGTTTAAAATTCTCAGTGCTTCCGGCGAGATTCTTCCCTTTGCATAGTTCTTGACGGCTGTCTTGCAGTCGCTTACTACGATGTTAGCTTCCGTGGAGGCTATTGCCAGTGCTAAGGCAGCTTCCTCCGCCACCTCTGCCTTCCATGTTTTTACCGTCCCACTAACTCTGCAGTCACCCTCTAGACTCGTAGCAACTATGGACATACTATGTCCATCTGCGTACTCCGCCGCGTCCACATAGACCACGTCCCTGGCACTACGGAATCTTTTGTGGAGAGCTCTCGCTCGTGCCTTTCTTCGATCTTGGTGAAACTCCGGGTGCATGTTTCTGGGGAGGGGGGGTATTGATAGATGTTCCCTTATTTTCCTTGGGATGTCTCTCCGCACTCCGTGCTGTGCTTCGTAGGTTATTCCGATGTCATCTAAGATGTGTCTCCCCGTCAAACTCTGTGTAAGCCTTTCATACTGCGCTACTCTCTGGGCCTCAATAAGTTCGTCTAATGTGTTGTGCACGCCGAGCGCCAAGAATTTTTCGTTTGACGTATTTGCCGGAAGTCCCAAGGCTTGCTTATACGCCCTTCTAATAATGCAGTCTATCTTGGTTTTCTCCGCAGCGTAGAGCTTGAGGTAAGGAACCACATATACAATGCGACTGATTACGAATGTTTCTATTAATCGGATGAGATTGTGCTCTTTCATGCCATAGTGCCTGTTGGATATCCGCTTTATTAGTCTGATTGTTTGTTGAACACTATTGTCAAGTAGTCTAATGGTTTCTCCGTTATGGCCGTTTTCGGATATGCGGAGTCCCAGTATTCTCAGGCTCTCCACTATCGGTATCGTGGTGCCTTCTACTGTGACCACAATGCCCGGCCTTTCCCTAATGCTTTTTCGACCCCGGCATGTGGGCCTATAGAGCAGAAGTTCTGATTTTTGTGAGGAGCATCTCAGTCCCTTGTCTTTGATGTAGTCTTCCACCGTGTTTACTGCTGTTTGAAGGATCTCTTCCACATGCCCATCGCTTCCACCCGCCACCCAAAGGGTGATGTCGTCCGCGTAGAGGCTGTGTCCGAGTCCTTCTATCTTGTCAAGTCTCGCAGGAAGACCGATCATTGCCACGTTGAATAGAAAGGGAGATAGGACTGAACCCTGCGGGGTACCCCTATTACCTAGCTTGAGCGCGTCCGATTTGGATTCTCCAATTGAAATCTTTGCGGTACGATCTGTCAAGAAGTCTTTGATGTACGCGTATGTTTTACGTCCTACATCCAGCTTTTGGAGATTTTGTAGTATGGCCTTGTGCGTGACGGTGTCAAAGGCCTTAGTTAGATCGAGACCTAGTATTGCCTTAGTGTCTAGACTTTTCTCACCCGCATCTATGATCTGATGTTTTAGTTTGAGCATAACATCCTGCGTCGATCACTTTGGTCGAAATCCAACCATGGTATGTGGGTAAAGTCCACCATCATCCATGTATCTCGTGAGACGTGTGAGAACCACATGTTCCATGAGTTTACCGACGCAGGATGTCAGTGATATCGACCTTAAGTTCGTCAGTTGTGGTTTCTTTCCAGGCTTTGGTATAAAAATGATTTGGGCTGATTTCCATTGACTTGGAATGCTGCCTTGCTCCCAGCAGTTATTCATGTAGTCCGTGAGAGCTCGGATGGATACATCGTCGAGGTTCCTGAGCGTTTTGTTGCTTATCCCATCAAGTCCTGGTGAAGATTTCGAGTTGAGCCTGGTGAGTTCATATCTGACTTCTGCCTCCGTAATAGGGGTATCAAGATCAGGATTCTCGTTACCTAGGTAATCCGGAAGTAGTTCTCTCTCCACATCACCAACGTACATCTTTTGGAGCTCTCGAAAGAGCTCTTCTTCTGTACCGTTGTAGCTGTGTATAACCTTCTGTAGATTGTGTCTTTGTATGGTTTTTGTACTTCCGGGGTCCAAGAGACATCGGAGAATGTTCCAGGTCTTGGACATTCCTATCTGCCTTTCCATCAAGTCGCACGTGGCTTCCCACTTCTGTTGGGTTAACCTATTTGCATATATCTCGATTTCCTTGTTTAATTCCACAATTCTCTTCCTTAATTTCCGATTATGTTTTTGCTTTTTCCATCTTTTCAACATGCTACCTTTCGCTTCCCACATGTGCAATAATCTGCTATCCATCTCCTCTATACCTGCCTCCTCTGGAACAGTTTTGGTAGCTCGTTTAATGTTTTCTTGCAGTTTCTCCGCCCATTTCTCAATGTCCGTTATAGTGTCTTCCGCATCATCTTGTCGGATTTTGCGGAAAGAGTCCCATTCTACTAGCTTGAGTTCTCTCCCCCTCTTTTTCCTTGGGCCTGCTTGTACCGTTGTGACGACGATGTAGTGGTCACTACCTAAGCTTTCCTGCATGTTTGTCCATTGAGAAACTGCTAGATTCTTCGTAAATGTTAGATCTGGTGTCTTGTCGTTGGTTACGCTGTTTCCTATTCTGGTTGGTGTCTGAGGGTCAGTTATGAGCGTTAGTCCTTCGTGCTGAGCGTCTGCCCATAGGCTTCGGCCCTTAATGTTCTCTATCCTGTATCCCCAAGCCGCGTGTGGCGCGTTAAAATCGCCGACCACGACTAGTGCCTGCTTCTGCTCTACGCTCAACACTTTGCGGAAGAGTGGGCCGAATTTGGGCTTGTGCCGGGGTGGACTATATATGTTCAGAATAAATAGACTTCCCTCTTCTTTACGGGAGGGGATTATTTCAATCAGGACGTGGTCTATGCCGCGCACACCGGTATCGTGCTCGACAGCCGAGAGGTTTCTGTGTATCACCGTCGTGACGGTTGCCTTCTCGCCAGAAGCACTGTACGATTTATACCCCGATAATTTTGCGATCCCCCCGGTTTCCTGCAGGGCGATGACATCTGGCGCCTCCTTACTTGTTACGAACTGCTGCAGGTTTCCTCGCTTGCGACGATACCCGCGGCAGTTCCATTGCCAAATCGCGTATTGGTTACGCGGCGCCATGTTGATTTATCTGTTCTTCCCCGGTGGCCTTGCTATTTTCTACCGTATTCGGTCTGCTATACGGTTTGCTTTTAACCGGTCCTGCGCCTGCCGGCCTAATATCCTTTGGTGTGCTTTCTAGTGCCGCTACTCTATTCTCTAATCCATCGAATCGTTGTTTAATCTCTACATACATGTTTGTGATTTGTTGCTGTAACCCATCGAACATTCCTTTAAACGTTCCCATAACCTCGCTGATTGCAAATACACTCTTTTCTTCAGCCGTTTCTTGCGCCCTCCTTTTGTGTGGTGGTGCTTCTCCGTTCGCTTGCGTGGGAACGGGCGTTGGAGCCCGACTACGCGTCGACGTCGTACTGGCGGAGGGTGCGTTGACATTCTGTTGTTGCTGAAGCTTCGCGTTTTCTGCCCTAAGCTGCTTGATCTCATCTTTAAGCGTTGCATTCTCTCGGGTAATCTGTTCTAACATGTTTCTAATCTGTGTCATTTCCTGTTCTAGGGCGGACCCTTTAACTTTAGGCGATTGAGTAGCAGTGCCGGAGACCGCGCTTGCCCAGCTCACCTGTGCTTTGCTCCCGACTCCCCCTCGATTAGTTCTCGAACCGGACCTCGACCTTGATCTCGTCCACGATCTGGTCCTGGACCTGGACCTGGAGCGTTCGCGACCGGCTTCCCCTGGCAGTCTCGGGAAGGAACCAGAGCGGTGTCTTCCATAGTTTTTCCTGCTTGTTTCTTCTCTGTCGGTTGAGGGCTGCTTGCTCGCTACAGTCTTATGATTATTGTTGTTGCTCCCTCTGGTTTCTTTGTAGTTGTGGTAGGAGTACTCTTCCTCTTCGGCCTCTTCTTCTTCCCTCCTCCGTCGCTCCCAGCGGCGTCTCCTGACCAGGTACGGTATCTTGTATCTTGCTTGGCACTTCTTGTCTCCCGTGAGGTGGTCTTTGCCGCACAGTTGGCACTCCGCGTCGCAGTTGTGATCCTGCTGAGGATTCTTGCACCCACACCCCCGGCAAATCTTGTCTTCAGGGTTGGGGCACACGTCAGCCCTGTGCCCTGTTCTTCCGCATCCATAGCATATGTCGATGTGTTTTTTATACAAGGAGCATTGGATAAGCATCGCTCCATACCTCACATATCTGGGGACGTGAAAACCTTCAAATAAAATGATCACGTTGTCTGTGTTACCCATTCTCTTGGCGCGCAAGACTCCAGGATTGCGTGGCGTGACCAGACTGGTCACTATGTCCTCCGGACTCTCCTCCTGGGATATTCCTCTGATGAGACCCTTGGATGTATTATCAGGAGCTGCTCTGTAAGCACTTGCTTCAAATTCTTGTTCTCCAAGGCGTAGCTTATTGATAGCCCCATATTTCCTGGCCCGCTCCTCGGAAGGTGTGCTGAGCACCACTATATTTTGTTTGCTGTTTATGCATATGCTGTCTTCCTCCGCTGTCTCTCGGCCGACCCCGGCAGCGTTGCGCAGACAGTAGTAAATGCGATCCAGCTTGTAGTCTGATACCTTAAGTCCGCCACGTGGACGCACGATAACCCTGTAGTCTTCTTTTGGCAGGTTAGGCAGCCTACTTGCTTTGATGATTTGTCGCACCTTGCGTTCGTTCTTCCATTTGTTTCTATTTTTTGCTTCCCCGACGAAGGTTCTTCCCGGCTGCTCGTGTCCCGCCAATCCGGCCCCACCGCTGCATCGCTTCTTTGTGCCTCTTCTAACTTCGCACCAACCTGATTCTTTTCCGAACTCCTCCGGTTGCATTTCTTCGCCTTCCACGCTCACGACTTCCATAATGGAGCAGGGTCTGGGTATCTCCGTCGGTAGGCCGAGCTCTCTCAGCCACCGCTGCGGCGGAGCCGTTCGAGGTGTCGAGGCGTTCTAGTTAGGTGTAGATCTCCCGCCACGCGTAGCGAGAGGAAGGAACGATTGACGGCCGAAAAACGGGCCCACCTGGTAGAGAATGGTGTCCTTGGACTCCTTGGCACCTGTTCTTGTGAAGATCAATGGATTTCTCCACAAAATGCGATTTTCCGCCGAGAATCATAAGAAAATGCGGAGCTGACGCGATGTGCATCCGCACTCCACGGCTTCTTCTTCTTCTCCGGATTGACAAAAAACAATTTGACTCCGACGCGGTGGTGGTTGGCCGACATGCGGCTTGTCGTCTCGTCATCGCTTCGCTCAATGTGGCATTTGCCAGGGCATGAGCGCGACCGACTCGCAAGGGGGGCTGACGCAATACAAGTTTTCATTAATCAACCTGCTCGTACGATAGAACGATTGCTTAGGGCAGGCGGTGGCCTATTCTGACGCAGTAGTTAAGGCACTAGCAAAGTCGTCCGGTCAATGAGAAACGGTCCTGATGAATGGAAACCATTGTGAATTCCGCCCCTGGCGCCAAATCCACAACGCTTTTTGTTCGTAGCACCTGTTTATGTATGATTCTACAATTACAGTTTACCTAATAATCTGGGGCCGAATTCGCATAGCTTTTCTTTCGTGAGGGGTCTTTGCAATCGGCTGGCAGCTTTCGCTGATACTATGTCCAGCATTTGGGTTGGCTGGGTAATAACTTTTTTCATTACGGGCCCCAGTATTTAAGCTAGATGAGATAGTAAGAGCAACTACCAGCCAATCGCTACTGCGAACATATCATTAGCGAAAGGGGTAGCGCAATGACAAACAGGTCTTACGAACGAAAAGCTTTGCGAATTCGGCCTCCGTTTCATATGTTTGCCGCTTTAGAAAGCTTTATTGATCGCAGTGCTAGTCGTTGGTGGTGCACACGAGGCATCGTCATGTCGTAGATGCGATGAGGAGGCCACGATCCACGCACTCCTCATCTGTCCCCGGATGCGCACCCGCAGGAATCGATGGGGGCGGGCTGACGCTCACATGCGTCTTTTTTTTTCCCCGCCCCGTTTCTGCCGCGAATGCAAATTGACATTACTGGCGGCATGCGCGCAATTCACTCGAAGTTTAGCTCGCGAGCGCGAATCGGCCGAAGGCCCACGGGGCTCTCGCTGTGATTCAGTTGCGCGGGCCAGGGTTATTCGGCACACCTCGTTTTCGCTCAGGCTTCGTGCGAGGCCTCATTGTCGTGCAAAATGTGTCCTTGCAGCCACCGTCTACAACAGAAGGTGAACGGGGGTTTAAAAAAATATATAAAAAGAATCTGCTCGAGGCGACGGGACGGGGCCTAGTCCATTACGAGCGGGAATGGAATGACCAGCGACGAGCGGACCAAAAAAAAAAAGGGGGGGGGAGGGAATGCAGGGGAGGGGGAAGGAGTCTTTCCCAGTGCGCTTAATTGCGCGTTATTCTGTTCACTACGAAGGAGGAGAATCAAACATTCAGTGATAATTCGTGCTGCGCAGTCTACTTTCGCGCTTCTTTCTTTTTCACGCTGCTAATTAAATGCGCTTTCGTCTCATTCCTTCCAGCCATCGCGTCTTTCTTTTTTTTCATTGCACGGCCACTCCCACGAGATGAAAACGAGGAAGACTTTTGCTAATTGTGTTGCGGCGCTTTATTGGCTTTCCTTAGCGAAGTTGCATGTGACGCCAAGGTGCTGTTTTTGTTGCTTTTCGCGTTTTTTTCAGTGGAATGTTTAAGTTCGCGCTTATCGGCTTTCAGCACAGGAAAAGTCAATTAATTGCAGTGGCGTGTATGCGCCGTCATTGTCTGCACTATTTTCTAGAAAGGCTGCATCTGGTCCATGGAGTCAGTAGTTTTCTGTCGGAGCTTGGCCAGTGGCTGTATGGAATCGCTGGGCCGGTCTAGATGAAAGATTGGACACTGTGTAGGCGTACGACCATACTGTGAGTTGTGATCCGGAGACCATATGGACATTGCTCTTGCGCCGGATCTGGATAATGAGAGTGGTTGGTTCTTGTATGAGGCGGGTTTGTTTGTTTCCTCATTGCTGGGTCGTCAGTTCCCATAGTTTAATTATCTCTGTGCAAAGCTGCGTTGTTCGAATGGTGGTACCCGCAGAACAAGCGCCCTGATAGTTGGAAGAGAGATAAGGAGACAGAGAGAGAAAAAAAAAGAGCCTTGTGAATGGGGCAACTCTATAGGTCTTTCAGATTGGATGGCTGCATAGGCAGACGGTCTGTTTTACTCGTCGATCGTTACATAATATGCCTCGTAGGGCTCCGGAAATGGTTGCAAGGCGTTGGGAACTTTTGCGCTTTCTTTCTTCTTTCTTTTTAGTTGTTTGCCGTTGTTTCCTCGCTTATTAAATCTTCGCTACCAGCTAACTGTGCGAGGCGTATATGGCACTGTTGACGCACAAATTTACAGCACGTTTCTTCTGTTTAGTTCTGCGTTTGGAGCTCAATGAAAAGAAATATTGTCAGATTTACAACTGGACCCGCATTCACAAAGAAGTTCTTATGCTAGAATTGTTGGCAAGAGCACATTATAGTCAATCCTTATTTATTTATTTATTTATTTATTTATTTATTATACCTCAAATGCCCTGTTGAGGGGTATTACATGAGGGGTGGGCTGTTACATCAGTAGATAAGGTGATCGATGCTGCACATGTTATTAGCACAGCTAGGCAAATGCGAGCGAAGGCTTGATTTTTGTTTGTTTGTTTTAGCGAAGGCCAATGGCAAAGGACACTTGCGAACCAAAAGCTTCGCGAATTCGGCCCCTGGACGTGCGCGCGTTGCGCATTTCTCCCTTGCGTGGAAGCTTTGTTCAGGAAAGAAAACCAGCGGATTTCTGGCCCTACGTCGAAGTTTCTTTTAATTTTCGTACTGACCCATTTCGCTGTCCAGCTGTGTTAGGAAGGTCATGGAAAGAATGGTTCTCACACGCCTACAGTGGTATTTTGAGCGCCACAATGTATACCCCGAGGCCATGTCTGGGTTTAGAAGAGGCCGCTCCTCTGTTGACAATATCATCAACATGGTGACGTCTGTGCATCAAGGAAACACCGCAAACGTATATCGGTTGCACTTTTCCTCGATGTGCAAGGCGCCTATGATAATATAACGCACGAAGTCATCTTTGATGCTCTAGAAAGTAATGGAATTGGTAGACGAATGTTTCGGTGGATTCGGAGCTATCTGTTCAAACTATCTTTGTTTGTGCAAATTGCGGATCGCCGAAACGCTGACCATTGCACTTACCGTGGCTTCCCGCAGGGTGGTGTTCTTAGCCTCACTTTGTTCAACCTTGCAATCCTTGGAGTTGCCGACGTTCTAGCACATATAGTCAACCTTTCCATATATTAAAAAAATTATGGGGTTTTACGTGCCAAAACCACTTTCTGAGTATGAGGCACCCCTTAGGGGAGGACTCCGGGAGTTTTGACCGCCTGGGTTTCTTTAACGTGCACCTAAGTCTAAGTGTACGGGTGTTTTCACATTTCGCCACCATCGAAATGCGGCCGCCGTGGCCGGCATTCGATCCCGCGACCTCGCGCTCAGCAGCCCAACACCATAGCCACTGTAATGTTTGGAGTCGGGCATGAAATAGGTGGTAGCTGGCCCATGCCGTCGTCCAACTTATCCACGCTGAGGACGTTGTAGAAGGGAAGGACTGCTTCTCATCGAGAACGAAGAATATGGGTTTATTTAGAGTATCTACATAAGGACGTTGCAGTTGATCAGTCTAGCATGACTGCAAGAGAAAGCACCCTCAGCAGCCGCACAACAGCTGCTTACAAACACTCTGTCCTCTCTAGGTGAGGGGAAAACGGCCGTTCACCAAATGGGAGTGTTCACAACCATCGTAGCCGACCCGCCTTTGGGGGGCGGGGGGTTTACACACAATTCTGCACAGCTTTCACTGACCTCGCTGAGGGGAGTGGGTTCTCGTGGTCACAGTGCTTGACACGAGCAGGCGTTTCTTAATCCCCGAGCTGGCTTCGTACAGAGGCCGCCGCGGCTGTCCATTGCCTGGCGTCTTCAAAGGCTCATGAGAAGGCACCGCAAAGCCTCCCCTTCCAGGTACTCCCTCTGCTTCAGTCGAACCGTGAAAGCGTTGCGATTTCACTAACAATAGTTGGTCCGCCTATCGCGTTTAGTCATAGCGGCGCCGAGGGGGTGTTGACGCGGCACATCGTCGTCCCTACGAAACGAGTCACCCAGGCAGGTGGCGAAGGTTTCCATGGTCGCTTCGGGGAAGCTCGCCACGCTCGCAGCTGGCTGAGAAAACTTTGCATGTCGGCACCTCTGCAGGTCGTTCCTAACACCACTGAGCAACCACGGCGGGTAACCTTTCCATATATGCTGGCGGCATATGCATGTGGGCCTCGGCAGTTACACGTCCCCAGGTGCGTGCACGGCTCCAAAAAGCAGTGACCCTAACATCGTCGTACCTGCGTGCTCAAGGCCTCAACATTTCAACCGAGAAGTGCGCCTTAGCCGCTTTTACCCACATGCCCATGACCTGGTGCCCCATTTATATTGACAACCAAACAATTTCATAAGCAAGGAAGGATGGAAGGAAAAAGTGGAGAAGGAAAGGCAGGGAGGTTAACCAGTTTACATCAACCGGTTTGCTACCCTACACATGGGAGTGGGATGGGGGGATGAAAGATGGGGAAGGGAGAGAGAGAGAGCACATAGCACAGTACACACATCGTCAGTGAGAGTCCATCACTCTTGCGTGGTACCTGATATATCACTGTCACAGCCGCTTGTCCAATCCCGTCTCTTTCAGAAACCGAAGAAATCCCTTCGTCGCCTTCAGCTGCGATTCTTCTGTCGGTGACATGTGACATGTGAAAATCGTTTCGAGTGACAATGGTCTAGTGTCAAGGTGCGCTAGAACGGATGCCAGGGACTCTCGCTGAACATTATATTCAGGACAGTCGCTTCTCGCTTCTCGGCCTTTTGGCTAAGATCAAAGTGTATTTCATAAGCAAAATCTTACCAATTCCTATGCGTTATTATCGACAAAGGCCTTTCATGGAGCCTCCACATCTCATAATTGAGGGAGAGGTTTACCTCTATCGCCCACATACTAAGGATTCTTGCCGGTAAAACGTGGGGCACATCCGTGGCATCTATGCTTCAACTATACAGGGCGCTCTTCCTAGGATACTTGCAATATAGCACACCAGTGCTGTCCGATGCTAACAAAACTAACATCCACGTCCTACAGAGCATTCAAGGCCAAGCCCTTCGAACATGTCTGGGGCTACCTCGATATGCTTCAACCGTAGCAACAGCTGCCACCGCGAGAGACCACCAAATAATGACCTATATAGCTATCGACGCACTCCGGGCGCATGTTCGCCATATATCCAGAGTCTCTGACCACCATCTCGCTCGCTTGCCTGAGAAAAGACCCAAGGCAGCGTTCTCCAGATCAGTTGCCGCTAACCAGCACTCTTTGTCATTGAGGCACTCACCGGGAACAAGAACGCCATCCCCTCTGTGGTGCTTGAAAAAGCCTCCTGTGTACCTTGCTGTTCCAGGAATAGTGAAGAAAGCTAGCCTGACCACCGCGGCTCTCAAGCAGATCACATTGGAACTTTTTCATTGTTCGTACGCTAACCGAAGCCATGTTTACACGGACGGCTCGACCTCGGAATGTTCGACGGGCGCCATTGTATACCATCTCAATCGGTCGTCATCAAGTTTAAGGCTTGACACGAAACGACATCTATAGGTTCCGAACTGGCCGTTCTTCGCGCTGGTATCGAATACATTGAAAAAGAACCGCCCAACAAATTGGCAATATTTTGTGATTCGAAAGCAGCCATCCAAAGCTTGGGAGGTTTGCGACGTGGTAATTACGAACAGCTGGTGTCCCAAATCAACGAAATTTGCCATTACGCTTCTGAAAGAGGGCATGATATAATGTTTCATTTGCTTCCGGGACATTGTGGCATTGTTGGTAACCACTTCACCGATGACGCTGCCCGACGTGCCCAGGCTTGCGCGCCGATACTCCTTATACCTTTATCGAGAGTAGACGCTGCAAGAGAGCTTAACAGTCTCGCTCGTATCATCACGTTCAGTTCCTGGCATACACCACAGAACTGTAAGTGTAGTTTATACAGCCTCGACCCATCACCGAAACTTAACTTACCAGCAAACCTTTCACGACGTGACGCAACACTGCTGTGTCGGCAGTGGACAGGAGTAGCATTCACCAACTCCTACAGCTATCGTATTGTAATGGCGAACTCACCAAAGTGGACTAAGTTCAAGTGGGAGGAGAGCATCAGTCATCTTCTGTGCCACTGTTCTCGCTTTGATAACCAACGTCAGACTCTCCAGTGTGCCTTGAATAGACCGGACTATAGGCCATTTACAGAAGCAAAGATCTTAAGAGCCTGGCCTCACAGTTCATAAGCCCAGAAAGCGATTCGAGCGCTTTTTCACTACCTGAAGACAACAGACTTGAGTGCCCGACTGTATAGACATCCTGCACCTAACGTAGTGCATGTGCAAGTGCGATATAGACTCATGTTCATCTCTCCCTCTCTTTCACCCCCCACGTGTAGGGTAGCAAACTTGACTCAGTCTGTTTACCCTCCCTCTCTCTCTCTCTCTCTCTCTCTCTCTCTCTCTCTCTCTCTCTCTCATTTTCTTACTATGCGTATTTTAAAAATATAAATTGTTCTTTCTGCTATGCGAAAAGCAGTAGCCGCCACCTTTGTAGGGCGACTACATATTTTTTTTATTTTCATTTAAATAAAGAAAGAACACCATTTACTATCTTTTTCTTGTTTTGTTTTCAGCCACTACGCGAAGTTTACGCGAATTGTGGACGTGGACCTGCTGAGTCAGAAGCTAAATTGCTGCTGTCGGACCTCACCGCGCTTATCTGTCGCAATATCTTGCCTGTGGCCTGCGTAGGGGTGAGTCAACAGGGCATGTGAACAGGCTTCGGTTATTCGTAGGTAGCTGCTAAGTGCGACTCGATGGATCTGAGTCAGCCTGTGCTCGATGGAGGGGGGTTGACCCAGCCCTAGCCGACTCTTTGTCAACCTGAGCGTCTACCGTTTATGAAAAACTTGCAGGCAAAGTGCAGTGCAACAAAATGACGGCACCCGCTGTTGTCGCTGTCTTGTCTATGTCCCGATTTAGAAGGTGGAAACTTGTAAGGCAGTTGGTAGAAGGTGCCACAATCTTCCGCGCTTATTGATTTTGACGCATCGCCCGACCTGCTCCATTCCTAAATGGCTACTGGAACTGTTTCTGTATAACATTTACTGGTTTCGGAACGAACGCGTTACGAAAATGCTAACCGTGCTCCATGAGTCACTTAGATTAAGCAGAGAACCATCGTAAACATATCGACAGTCCTGATATGTAACCTGCAGCAAAAAACAACAACAAACAAACAAATAAACGAATGAATCAATAAACGCGTACAGTCATACCATGGTTGAATTATCCTATAGGACAACACTCGCTACTCAAGTTCCTTCTTTTGTTATCGTAAACGTGTGCAAAGCAATTTTGACGCCGCTAACATGTCATCTCCGATGAGTGATGAAAAAGAACATTCAGTTAAAGCCAGGGTGGCATACAAAAATGAAGTAAGTGAAAAAAAGAAATGCTGATTTAATGGGAACGACGCATAAAAATTCGCGTTCATAAAGTGAATTCCGACGTAGCTCCATTTTTTTTCTTGGAGGGGAAGTGGGAGGGGGGGGGGGGCGAAGACTTTGGGTTGCAAGAGGGGCGCACAAGAAAAAAATGAGAAACAGAAAAGACGATACGGGAAGCCCCACTTCAGGCGAGTCTTTATAGGAAGCGGGTTCTTAGTACAAGTTATGCATGAAGGAGAATGACCAGACCGAAAGGCAGGACGCTAACCAGAACACATTCCACTTGGTTGTCGTGCGCTTGGATAAAGGGATAAACGGAGCAGAAGATAAGTGACTAAGAAAGTAAGAAAGAATGCAGAGCATACACCGTACAGGAGAAAAAGAAAAAAGCTCAGCAACTTGCGCGCGCTCTAGCAGGAAGCCTAAAGGAGTGGAGTCTATCGTTGGACTGACGCACCGAACACGACTAGCGCACTCGGTGTCCGGGTTAAGGGACGCCTGCATTTTTTCCGATCGCTGTCCTCGCGGGAAGCGCGGCGGGCGCTCCGTATTTACGAGTCTATTATGCGCCGTATCGTCCGGGGTCTCGAAAGTGCCGCGCAGCCTGCGCTCCATCCGTTTAGCGGCTAGCTTTTCCCGGCGGTGGAGAGCACGGGGACGACCCGTGAGGGGGTCACTGCGCATCGAGGTTAAGTCGCGCCCGTGGCCGGGATTAAAGCTAACGTGATTATGCAGAGCGGCTGCCGAATCGATGCGCGGCCCAGTGCGCCGCGTGCACCGAGCGGTTGCCGTAATTAAAGCCTGGCGGTGAAATAAATACCCGCGGGCCGCTCCCAGCGGACGACATCTTCGCCGGCGCTTGAGGCCGAGGAAGCAGAGCAGCCGAGCCGGGCCACTCTTCCCGGTGAAAGCGAGGTTCCTTGGGGGAGTCGCTCTTCTCGCGTATACTCTTCGCGGCCAGCGCATCGCTCGGCCACGCGCCCCAGGGGAAGCCCCGTCTCCGCGCATGGGTTCGGCCGATGCTTCACTTAATCCACCCTGTTCCTAGCAAATCAAATACACTCATTGACCGGCGCTAGGCACGCGGGCTTCCGTTTCCGCGCGTTGCAGGCGGAAACCCGTCGCTGTTAACACAGCACTGGTCACTGGGCTGCGCTTGCTTGTCCTGGCTCTAGAGAAGTGAGTGAACTATTGTTGCACGAGACGGATAACTCGCTAGCCGTTAGTGCCGCCGAAAAGAAGCGGTACAACGCTTCAGCAGATTCATGGCGGCGTCTCGTTAGTTGTGTCGGTGATCGTGCAGCAACATTTATGGGGTAAAATACGCGTTGTCCTCTGTCAGAAGCGGCTAGTATAGTGGTGGGAAATCTGTTGCATATTCTAACGTGCAGGCTATCGTACGTACCTTGATCGACGCGTGTGTGAGTAACACATTATGTATCGTTCACGGCACGCGATATTTTCGTTTTGTACCAGTTAGGTGTTGTTAAGAACGGCCAGCTACAGTGCAAGTTTGCCAGACAGTTACGCCAGCGGTGGTAACCTCATCTTGGAATGCCGCCGCCAACCTCTAGCCTCGTCGCCGTTGCGAGTGAAGGAGTTCTACGAAGCCCCTCTGACGTCGGCTCCGGACCTTTACACCTGTGTGTGTGTGCGGCACGGGAGGAGGGCTCACACACACACGTACGCACTTTCACTGCCCCCCCTCCGAGGGCAGACGACCTTCGCAGCACTCGGAGCTGACCTTCGCAACGCGGCTGTTGTGGCGTCCATTGTCTTGCGTCCCCGTAGCCAACTGGTCACGCCCGACCCCAGCCGGCGCCTCTAAATTCCAGAGCTGCCTTTCTCCTGTAGTCGCCACGTGTGTCAGCAGACTGTGCCGAATCCTGGGGCCCCCGCACCGCAAAGCACCCTTTTGGGGGTGGGGAGGGAGCTCTTTTTGCTGCCGTAGTCCGCAGTTCTCTGAAGTTAAGTTCATGGTTGGTTAGCGCTGTCCTCGCTGGTTTTCTGAAGGGTGCCCCCACCGCGGGTCGATGGAAACACGTGCAGCGTGCTGAAATCGCTTTGCAGAGCCGTACCCCTGCAGGCCGATCCTAACAACGGACAGAGACAACAAACAAGAAACGTCCATCTTGTTTCGTTTCTTGTTTCATGTATCTATCCATGTTTAACCTTGCGCCGTAAGCATATCCACAACTAAGGTAGTCTGTGATTGAGCTTTTAAAGTAAATGTCTGAGCTTGCCGTCCATATAGACATTACTGGGAACGACCTTTCACACATGACAGATTCTTGCTCATTACGTGCCTTCACTTATCACATTTAATTGTGCTAAAGGTAAACGCATACTCAGAAATACGCAAGATACACAACATATCTTAGCACACGTCAAGATTAAAATTAAATTATGGGGTTTTACGTGCCAAAACCACTTTCTGATTATGAGGCACGCCGTAGTGGACGACTCCGGAAATTTAGACCACCTGGGGTTCGTTAACGTGCACCTAAATCTAAGCACACGGGTGTTTTCGCATTTCGCCCCCATCGAAATGCGGCCGCCGTGGCCGGGATTCGATCCCGCGACCTCGTGCTCAGCAGCACAACAACATAGTCACTGAACAACCACGGCGCGTCACGTCAAGATTAGCAGGACAGTGGTCGAACACAGCTGGACAACAGCGATTTAGAGCAGCTAATGAGAATGCTTGTCTTAATGAACTGCGTCTTATATTCACAGTCCAGCTCTGTCTTTTTATCTCCTGTCGCTGAACTTGAAGTGGCATCTCTTATAGGCTCACTGAAGAAGAAGTGTTCTCCCGGCGATGGTGGTATTACTGCTGCTCCTATTAGGGCTGTTATTGATTCGATTACGAAGCCATTTACTCACACGTGTAATCAGATTTTTCTGACGGGTATTTTTACAGATGACATGAAAATAGCCCGTGTAACCGTAATTTGCAAAGGAGGAAATAAAAATAAATTAAATAATTATCCTCCAATATCTATACTGCCTATTTTTTTCTAAAGTTGCTGAACGCTTAATATATCGGAGACTATATTCCTTTATTTAAAAAAAGATGATGTGATTTGTGAACAACCGCACGTATTCCAGTCTGGTAGATCGACACAGACAGCACTACTGCACATTAAGGATCACATACTTAATAACATTGAACAGCTTTACAATGCGGGGATCTTGCTTGATTTGCGCAAAGCGTTTTATTCCTCAAAGCATGGTATTTTGATTAGGAACTCGAAATGTATGGTATACGTGGAACTGCGCTTGCTCTAAAGAAAAGTTACCTTATCAATATAAAACAGTATACAAGGATTCATGATATTAAATCTTACTTACATATTATCAAGTATGGTGTACCGCAAGTATCAATCCTCAGCCCTTTTCTCTTTATTCTATACATAAGCGACATAGTAAATATTCATTTCACTCCTCACCTTGTCATGTATGCAGACGATACAAACGTATTTTTTTATACTGTAAACTTACAGGACATTGAGCAATAATCAAACCGCTCTTTACGCGAACTAAAACATGGCTTATAGTCGATCAGTTGGAATTAAACGTAAAGAAAACCAAATTTACGCTCTTTCGGCCGAAAAATAAGCCAGTAGATTGCAAAGTTTCTTTGCAATTTAATAATGAAAGCATCACACAGACACAATCGCATCAGTTTCTTGGGGTATGTTTCAGAAATAATCTGAGCTGGTCTGACCATGTAGATAACGTTCGAGTTAAAATTTCAAGGTCTATTGGCCCAATTCGGCGCTTACTTATTCTTCTTACTATCATATTCCGGATAGAGTTAAAAAACAGCTATACTTTTCCAATAACCATTCCCAGCTTATGTATTGTATTTTGGTGTGGGGATCGAACCTATAACAAAACGGATGCCAACAAGCTGATTTCCGTGCAAAAGCGTGCTCTAGGTCTAATTAATTACACAACCCAAAATGATGTGTCATTATTTCGTGCGCATAATGTGATGTCGTTTTTGGATTGCTACAAATATCAACTAGCAGCGCTAGTGTTTTGCAAAATAAAACAAGATTCCGAACTGTTCACTGATATGTTCTTGAATAGAACTATATCGCATAATCTGAGCGTTGTAGCACTTATCGGGCCAATATGTCGCACCAACTGTGGAATGCAGTCAACAAATAACCAAATTATTGCACTGTGGAATAAAGATCCTGAAACTGTAGAATATGCAAAAGAAACCGCTAATATACTGCAATTCAAGAAAAGAATTACCAACGTGTTAAAAAATTAGCTATATTACATAGAACCGAAACTACATTGCGCTGTCTCATACCATATATTTATCAAAGTACGAATCCGTATTGCCACATTTGTGAATATTTCGTTGTATTTTGCTAGCTGCTTGCTTTTATGTAAATTTGTCATATGTTAGACACACATTGATGTATAAGTAACACATGCATTGTGTATGAGTGATGATTGGTGCGCTTGATTATTTATTTTGTTGGTGACGATGTACCTAATCTTCTCTGTAGATAGTGTATTGTTTGTTTTGTGTCCTGCTTTGCCGTAGCTGTCCGAAGTGCAGTGTGATCAGTAGGCGCAGTCAGGTGACAGATTGTCTCCTTTTGCCTCTCTTCGTGGGCATTTCTTGAAATGTCCGAGTAAAAACAAAATCTAAAAACAAAAACACGCACACGGTGCGCTTATCCTCAGAAAAAAAGAATTAGAGACAAATATCACAGGCCATGAAAGAAAACTCGCAAAGTGACACCTGTTCCTTTGCAAAATGCAAGTAACATTTGGCAGTCGCACGGACCGGTAGAACGTAAAATTATAAGTGGCCATTCTTTTCAACATGCTTTGAATTCTGAAGAGCGTTCGTGGTCGAGCACCTATAGTATATTAGACATCGGGAATGAAGGTAACGCGATGAATCCCCACTAACTAGCTCAAATTACTCAGGCCCGAGTAAGGGGTTCCGAGTAGGTAGAGTATGTCGGCACGAGCGCGAGGCAGTTAGAAATGGTATAGCATTTTATATTTTGCAAACAAGATGGGCGCCACAAAAGGAGTGATAAGGGGAAAGAAACAGTATGGGCGACGCCGACGTATCGAAACCGAGGCTGAAGAACTGTTTGTCCTCGACGAGCGCGTATATCACAAGTGCCCCTGCGGCTCGTTTTTTCTTGTTGTCAATAACGCACAGTCGTTCCCTGCGCTGAAAGTATATGCGCTTACGTGGATTGCTTTTTCATTGTGGCTAACCTCCGTTTTCGCTTACTGAAAATCGGTACAGGGCGCCTTCGTTTCTGCTTAAGAACAGCGCCATCTGCTCGCGGACCTGTCCTTCGCCCCGACAAAGAATGCACTGTGCTCCCCACTCTTTGAGGAGGCTGCGCCCTGCCAGACCTTTTTGTTGACGGCGTTATTACGGCGAGTTACGTTAGGAACAGCGCAGTCCAATCTCCCCTCTGCGTGCTGCATGCATAAAACCGACGCCAGAATTGCGTACGTCCAGGTTTGAGGCAGTGATTCCAGTATACTCAGACAAGAGATGTCTGATCTTTGTTGCTGTGTATAGAGGTTAATGCTCTACTACGCGACCTGAACCAGGAAATGAAGCAACGACAAACATCGCTTTATAGCAGGTCATCTTACTTTTTTTTTCTTTGAGTAGCAGTGGACACATTGAGGTGGGCACGTTATACATTACAATTTACATATTGCACTTTACTAAGTCGGTTTATCGTTACCATAGCACACTGTAGTGCTGATAAAACACACACGCAGGCACGCCGGCTGTCCGGGTCATATGTTATGCGAGTCACAGACATATTCACAACTCGAGGGAGCTTGGGGGATGCGCCTTTGTGCTGCTAGCGAGTAAATATGGATTCTTTACTTGCATTGTTTGCTCCTGAATCCTTCAACTCTTAATTCTTTCAGCTGCCCTCTTTAAGGCGCGTTCACGCTGATGCTGGATAGCGCACTTTATAAGCGAGACGTCTTGCCATGTTTCCTTCCTGTTTGATACTGACGAATCATCGAATTTGGGACTTCACTGATGCTTTATTTTTGTTTGTGTTTTTCGTAAGTGCGCCCGTCTACAGCATTTTGAATTAGGTGTTCGCTTCGCCCACTTTCCAGGAGAGACGGATAGTTGTTTGCATAATTTTTAACAGTTCCCCCGCGCCTTATAAGGCTACGCGCACTTTATTATTTTTCTTTACTGAGGGCTCAGGTCGCAAAGCTTATCGATAAGTTCTGCCACGTAGGTCGAAGGAAATGAAAGAACGGAAAAGGAAGGAAGGAAGGAAGGAAGGAAGGAAGGAAGGAAGGAAGGAAGGAAGGAAGGAAGGAAGGAAGGAAGGAACGAAAGCAGGCAGGCGGGCAGGCAGGCAGGCAGGCAGGCAGTGACATAAAACTTTATTATCCTCTGACGTATACCAAATAGCAAGGCTGTAACAGGCGCTAAATTTAAAGCGCTATCAAGTCGTTTCAGTATGGTCCTTTTTGTGCAGTTATTTGAAGATGAGAGTTACATTTGCCCTGTCACATTTACGCATCACATAAAGAACAGTTTTTGTTATTGCTTTTAATCGTGTAAGCATAAAGAGACATCACAAAGGGAAAGAAAAGCCGGTTGGCATTTGTCCCCGAAAAGTGACGCCACGTCCACCTGCTTGAACAGGAGGGAAAAAAAAAGAGAAGAGTAAAGAACACATCACCCAATCACACGCACAGTACCAGCGTTGCGGATGAGAGTCTAGCCCCGTGGTTAACAAGAATTCCAGTAAAGCTTTTCGAAACTCGCATCGAGTTAACGCACGACACTGCTGAAACAAGATATTATTATGCGCAGTTCCAGCAAAATAAAGCTGTGGACATTCTAACAAGAGCTCAAGCATATCGCAGCAGTGTCCTCAAGCCAGGCACGGAGAGCTCGGCGCACGTACTTGTCGGTTAAGGCGATGTGCAACATTAACACAACGGAAGCGTAGCTTGAACAAGAAAGGCCTACTGCGGCGACCTAAAGCACGGATAGACAATCCGGGTGTTAGCGCTGTAGGTGGTGGCGTATAAACTGTCTGGTATCGTCAAATTTTGTGATGGTATCCACTAAAACATCATTGTTTTTCCCTCAGATGTCATTTGTCGGGCCATCTTAAATACTTCGCGTAAAAGAGGTGAGTCAGCGTTGTCACTGCGCAACCGGCTGAGAGTTCCCAGGCAGTCGCTGAATATCACAGCCTTTGATAATATCGAATTTTTGGTAATATACTTCAGGGCGACATATTAATGCTTAATAGTTCTGCAGATGTCGAAGATGCCGTATAACATATTCGAATAGAACGCTGTGCTTCAGGTTCTGTGTAATAAAACGCAGCAGTTGTGGTGAACAGAAACGCAGCCTTGGTGAACAGAATGAGGCATCTGTTACCGCTGCTTCCTTTCGAACCCCTGGGACGAGCAGCCGAGTATGGTTGTATTCTCGCTCAAGAACCGGTCTGCTCCGACATTCACTATATCAAAGAAGGCGGACATCATTTTCCCCATCCGCGACTCCAATCTGCTGAGCAATCGCTCAAAAAGCTTTTCGCCGTCGTGAGCCCGACAGAGGCGATCTAGCTGGTGTGAGACCCTTTGTTCAGCTTGTAGTCTCAGCGGTAGTTGTCTGGATTCGACAAGTAAAGCGTTGGGTTGTGCAGATCGTGGAAGGTCTTGTATTGCTCGAAAAGCCAGTCGGTGATCTTTCTCTAGCCGAGCCATAAGTCGAGATGGAACATTCACCAAAGGCAAAGCGAGAAGTGCTCTTGACAGCACTCTTGCTTGATGAAGTCGTAGAGAAGTTGACTGATCACAGCCATTGCCTCGAGTTGTTAGTGCTATCACATATTTTGGGAAAGACCGGTATAATGTACGCACAGGCCTAACAGCAAGTCGCTAGCTGATGCGGTCATCCACGATTATATCAAGGTATTTAAGTTGTTTCACCCGTGGTATATAGAAGAATCGTTCAGCCGAAAGTTTTCATGGATGGTCGTGCTCTCTGTCGAGGATGATAGGCAAAAGCTGCTGACTTAGACGAAGAAATCTGAAAGACATGTTTTTTGCCGCAAGTTAAAACACGCACAAAAGGAAGACACATAGAAGACAACACGGGTGGCACTTCCCACAGATTTAGTTTGGGCGGTGACGCAGGAATATATATGCACATGCACGCATGCGCAGGCTGTTCACGAACCTACGTTATCCAGCGGTCAAACAATCTCGTTTCCGATTTGTAGAGCAAGATAGATGTATCGCTAATGCAACTTCAACCTTTCTTTTTTATATAATAAGCTTCCATTAGCTCATGTGCTGTTTGATTTCTGCTTCTGCCAAGAATCTTATTAATCTCAGAAAAACCTGGTTTGCACATCCAGGCCTTGCAGTGCGCTGGCAAATGTGCCACGCCATCTTTCATTAGATTTACTTCGTGTTCCCTGGCTGGTTCATTAATGCAGCGTCCAGTCTGTCCTATGTAGGACTTGCCGCACTCAAGGGGAATTTCGTACACCACCCCCGTGGCGCATTTCCCGTAGGACGCGCCATGTTTCTTGCCACAGCCTGGCGAACCTGTCTCCTCGCGAGCGGTTGTCGAACAGAGTCGATCCAGGTTGACGGGGGCAGGAAAGGCATGGGTACGCCACATCTGCCTGCCACCTTTTTGAGGTATATGGGAGGCCTTATGAACATAAGGAATCACTGCAAGTCTTACGGTCCTGGCACTTTCTTCCTCTCTTGTGGCGCTGGTATACCTTTAATCTTCCGTAAAAGGTTTTTGGTGACAGATGTCACCAACGAGTCAGGGAACCGTGCTGCTTTAAGTCGCTTGATCTGATTATCGAACGAGGCCTGCGTCGTGTGTGTACACGATTTCCCGAGGGCAGACTCCAAGCAGAGCATAGCAATTCCACGCTTGACAGTTTTGGAATGACAAGAATCGTACGCTTTACGGGCCAGGAAACCATAAGGTGATATCGCCCGCGTAGATTGCGACTCCTATCGGATAGTTATCCCTCTCGGGAAGACAGCGAGGTAGGCTTTCAAGCGCACAGATGAAGAAACGCTGCTCGGAGGAACTCCACAAGTAGCAGGGCGAGCTTCGCTTGTCACGTGACTGACACGACACTTCATTGTTCTGTGCAATAAAAAGTTTCAAGCGTAATCAAGTGTGTGGCCTTTTACACCAGCATACTTGAGGGCTTCGAGAATGGCCACGTGTGAGAGTGAGGTGAAGGTAAGCTGGATATCGAGAAATGGAATGTACACACAGAGACGATTGTACTGTGCAGACTCCAGCGATGATGCCAGGTCCGCAGTAGAGTCCGATGCGGAGCGGCTTTGGCGAAAGCCACTAATAACATCGTGAAATAAGTAATTCCTGCGAAGTAGACGAGTATAAGACGGCTAATTCATAACATGCGCTCTTGTAACTTTCCATCGTAAGATGAGATAAAGATGGGACGATAGACTTAAAGAGGTTTGTCGCACGTTCTGATTTAAGCACAGGTGTGACGACGGATGACTTCCAATCCAGTGTAATTTTGCCAGAGCGCGAAATGTAATTGTATTCATTCAACATTCCTTGACGAAACGATTCATTAACATTTCTGAGTGATTGACGTGTTATTTCGTGTTGACCTGGGACACCGCTACTCTTCTATAGTTGAAATTCATGTCGTATTTTTTCGCTACAGAAGTGCGCGTTGTAATCGCCCTCCGTTTTACTTTCGGCCAGCGGGCATCGTGAAGCTATATCCGCAAAAACCGTAGTCACAGGCGCAGATGCATCTAAAAAATTCTGCACTAGCGCTTGTGCTGACTGAGTTGTAGCAATGCACATGCTGCTAATTGTTTCGACATATTTGGGGGGAGCGTAGGGCGCGGAATATCCTCTATATGTTCGTGCAGCCCCTATAAGCTTCTAGCGAATTGCAGAGCATTGTCCCAAGAATTTCTCCGAAGCTGCTTGGAATGTCTTCGAGTGGCTCTACATTCAGATCTATATAACTGTCTAGATGTAAAAAACAGTGCGGGCGATTAGATAACGTCAATAATTAGGTTAAGAATAGGAAACGTAAGATATGTGCTATTGCGAATGCAAGGCTATTGAGAGAACTTTACATGTTCGTGTTGGTGCCGTGCAACAAGTTAGAGGAACGCTTTACGCTGGTGAACTTGAATGAAAGCTGACATGACAGCGCATGTGGAAAATAAATAAATAAATAAATAAATAAATAAATAAATAAATCCAACAGGGCGGACAATTTCACGTCGGAAAAATAATGCCGGTGAGAAATGGTCTCGTTAACTTATAGGCGTCTTATAGAGCGTCTTTTGCTCGATTTTATTAATTTCTTATTCAGCGTTCATGGCTAACCGATCCCGATGATAAGAAGGCCACGGAAGAACTTGCGAACAGCGTCCTGGCGAAAGGCAGTGCTTTCGCCAGCACACTGCAAACGAAGCACTGTACCGTCCTCGAACTTGCTGCCAAGTACGCCTGGTAGAACGAATTATGAACTCGCAATGCTAGTTATTTGTAGTGGTCATCATGTTGCATTGTGTAACGAAATATGAGTTTGACCCGCGACAGAGCAAGCAAATGACACCGGCCGCACTCCTAATATTCTAAACGTCACGTTGTCCCAGGGGTTGACGGGAAGGCCGAAGCACGAAAGTCACAACAGCACCGCCGACGCTCATCAGTGGCCCTCGTCGCGTGATGATCCCAGCAACTCTGTCCTCGTGGACACGCAGCGATTTTAAAGCAGGGCCGTTTCATTTGACGTTTTACTCGCAGCAGTTATACTGTTGCATTTGCCGCACCTCCTTAGTCCTCCAACATCGGCGAGGTCGCGATAAATTACGAATCTGTCGCCGATTGAGCAATGCCATTGGCCGGCCGTATTCGCTAATGATATGTCCAGCAACACGATTGGCTGACAACTGCTCTTCCGAACAGTTCTACCGTAAGCATTTCTTGTTCTTTTTGGATCCGAGCTCATCTTCTGAAATAAGATATGCTGGCGGCTCTTTTCGTTTTTGTTTATTTATTTATTTAAAAAAAAAGGGGGGGACGTTCTTCTCTCTTTGTTTTGCGTCCTGTTCTGCATGCATGCGGACGCCGAGCGAGGCTCATTAGAGCGTGCCTCCTGGCTGCGGTAATACTCTTCCTTAGCTCGGGCTGTACTTAACAGGCGCAGCTTGAACGTAATTGCGAGACTGAGACCATCGGTCGCGGCTGACCCCGCGACGGCCGGGCATGGCCGAGGAATGGAACGTGATACGAGGGTCGCGCGTGCTTTCCCTTCGGCCGACGAGCGTGCCGTCGAATTAAACGGCACTGGCGACAGGGAAACGCTGAAGTGTCGGCCATTCCACGCGCGCGGTCGGCCGCCAGTCCAAGCGACGCCGCGGTCCCTGTGGCGCCAGGTGCCGCCGGTCGCGGCGGCGTACGCGTCGCGTCTGGCTCTTCTCTGGCTCGAACGGCTGCTTCTATACGTGTTTGGGGCGTTGGCCGCAATGGGGGCAGCCATTTGTCGCGATTAGCTTCTGCTGATACGGCCATTCGGCGCACTTGCCCCGCCCTTTCCTCTATAGCCTGTCGTGTATTGAGCGGCACTAATCCTGCCTTCTCTCTCTCTCACCCCACTTCCCCGTTTGTCCCATTTTTTTGCAGGTGAGTGCTTTAGCCGACGGCGTGTCTCTTCTACCGTGGTCTCAGAGCGCCGGAGCTCCTATATGTTCCGCGCTCCCCCTTCCAGGACTGCGCGGGCACACGAGGTGGTGTACACAAGACGCGCCTTGGGTCGCGCACTTTGTGCTTCGGTGCGTCTCTTGCTTGTTCGCTCTGCTTTGTGTATTTCTTTCTTGAGCTTTTGGTCGAGCTCTGAACACACGCAGTGACTAATTAGCGTGCGTTCATGGCTTAGACCTCGTAGCGCACCCTTGGAAAGCAGATCGTACGCGCCAAACTTACGGGCGCAGCGAAATGAGCTTTGCTCGTTTCATATGCGCGATTGAAGAATTGGAGAATTGGATCTTGTGCCGCATATTCTCTTTTATCTTGCCTATACCCTTTTTTTAGAAAGTGCTTTTGAGGATTCCATGTGACATAAAAAAAAGATCATGATTGTCTGCATTGCAGGTGTATTCTAATTCAAGAACACCACCCGCCAAACTAAATTAATGCGGCTGATACACTGATATCAAGGTATCATTCAAAACGTGCAGTCTTTCGACATATAAATAAACGTAGCCTGTATTCACAAAAGCCCTTCCGCTAGAATTGTTCCCGAAATCATACTTCAGGCAATCCTTATGCTGGACATATATATTATTAGCTGCGAACGAATAGAAAACAAGAACTCCATGGGCGCTTCTCCCTCTCTCTTAATTTAATTTACCGCGAAGACCAGCCTTGCGCACTGAAACCAAGGAGAACCCCGTAGGGGGCAGCCTGCCGAAAAGAACGCCGTTGATTGGTCGGCTCGCGTCGCTGACGTGCGAGTCCGTAATAGCAAAGAGAGAGAGAGAGGGAGAGAGAGATGGGAAGGGAGCGGGGGAGAAAAAAAAATGAAAGTGATAGAGAAAAATTAGCTGTACAGGCTACCACCAATGGGAATGGAATCATATAACTACAGAAATATGAAGCGGAGAGGTGGACGCGCTTGCCATTGAGCTATCATGGAGCTTTCATAACTTTTTTTTCTTCTTTACTTAGCGAGTACGGGCTCTAGTTCTTACGTACAATAGAACTGTTCGTAAGGGTACCCGCTACCCAGCCAACCATGATGTTGGACGGATTAGCGGAGGCGGCTGGCCAGTGGCAAAGAGCACGTACGAGTGAACAGCTTCGTGGATTTGGCCGCTGGTTCGTGTGCTCACACAATAGCAGGACCTATATATCTGAACTTCAGCAATAATAAGTCGAACTGAAACCATTCCTATTTTTCGCTCTGCGCAAATTAAGCGAGCAAAGTTATTCAATATTGAGTCCATGCTCGTCATATATACAATGTAACGCTGCGTCCGCTGTAAATGCCTGATTACAGTATTATGTGTGCGTGCACAGGCAGTAAGCGCGGAGTTGCAATGCTTCTTATTTTTCAAACAATAAGCAGTGCTTAGTGGCGTACGTTAGACAGTGTGGCCGTGAGCGCGCTCTTTTTGGCAGTCGGGAGAACGTGCGCACTTTAGGTCGCTGCCATTTCTTCGTATCGTTGGTTCAATTCCAATAAATTACCGCTGTCATCTGAATGATATATAAGAGAAACGACGGCAAGACTGGCTTTTGTTCTCGTCGTAATTCACTTACGGAAATGTGGAAAATTGGCCGCCAATAACGTCAGATGATCTCTCTCCACATCCGGCAAAGGAAATCTCAAAAGTAAGATAAAAAATAATAACGAAAGGGAGAAAAATGAAGTACTTCCAAGTGTGTAGACACGGCATGCTCAAATGCTTCCACCCATTTAGTTTAGCTCATTTGCTAACATTCGGCGGCGGAGTATGCCCGCGGCTCACGGTTTCACTTCGGTGTCGCAAGCCCGCAGGCTGTGTCGTTGCCGCCGCCCCCTCTCCCCCCATTTGCAGACACGCACGAACGTTCTTTCTCTTTGGTCGTGTTCATTCTACGACATGCAGCCACAGGACGGGGCCCAGCATCATTCCTTAATGGAGACTATCCGGAGCCAGCATTCTCGTTTCCGACAATCATCATGTATAGCGCTTGGCAACTGCGGGTGGGGAGCACGCGACGCAAGGCGTTACTTTAACTGAGAACATTGCACACTGTTATGTCAGGTTCTTGGGAAAATATCGTGCACGCAAGCGCAACCTTGGCGCGAATAGCAGACAGAGCCGTTTGTACACAAAATGCAAGCTTTTCACACTACTCTAATAACATTGATGAAGCTATATTTACAACACATGCAAAGGCACTCAGAGGAAAAAAAAAACATCGTTATCGCTGGCAGAACATATAAACAGCGTGCGACCAAAACTGTAGAGTCGCTCTAAGTGTTTCTCTACTACGCCCGTTAACGACGTGATAAGACATAGAGTCACAGTTATAACCAGGCGTTCACCGGGAATAATTGCGTCGACCCAGACGACGCGGCAGTTGCCGAGGATGCGACAGTGGACGAACCGCAGGGCCCCTTGTCGACGCTGGCCTCAACGCGACGCTTGAGCGGGTCCCAGCTGCGTTCTCCGGGAGACGTCAATAGGGCAGGGTGCTGGATCAGCCCTCACGAACGGTTGTTACACGGGACGTACCCGCGCTCTTCGGTCGGGCCGGGGTCGGTCGGGCCGGGGCGCGGGAGCAGCACTCAGCAACGGTCAGCGGGCCCTGGGTTGTACGACAGGCCCGGGTCCTCTCGACTGACCGGCCAGGCGGCTCCATCCACCCGGCTCAGTTCGCCCGTGGACCGTCGTCCGCGGACATCCCCGGAACAGTCCGGTCCACTGGAATAGCAGGGCTGCCTCCTGGCTCCACCTAGGTACGCTTTTCTTTTACCCCCTCCACGAACCGGCTCCTTGTCGCGAGTTTGGTTTGGTTTGGTGCCTGTAGTTATAGCACAACCCACTACGGGGGGGGGGGGGGATTGGCCATGAATCGGGCGGCAGTGGGTCGAAAAAAAAAATACCTAAATAGGATTTTTCTTTACTGAGAATGAGATATTAAATAAATTCTAATCGCTAATAATAATTTTCATGCTATAGTTTCTTAAAATTAGAAGGTAATATTTTTGGTTTCTTGTTGTGGGAAATGAAACAGTAAAATTAGCATGGAAGTCTCCTTGTTTCCATTACAAAATTACAGGCATCACATACGTTCCTATTACAGTGTCCTGGTGCCAACGCCCCCAGAAACAGAATGATAGGTAGCGTAATGGCTAATCCAAGTTGGCGGAAGGGACCTTCTAGAAGTCGTTTTCTATGCACATTGAACCTACGACACTGTATAAAGAAATGATCCATATTTTCGGGTTCATTGCAGTAAAAACATTTAGAAGGTGCCAAACCAGACCTATGGGAATAGAAATTAAGCCGTGGTATTCGCCAACGCATACGCGTAAATGAAACTTCATATTTTCTTGTTGCACACCATCCGCTGTGCCAAGGAAATCTAAGGTGCTGAAAATCGGCGTTATCTAATAACTGCATAATCTTCTTGAATGGAAATTTTTTTAAATCTTGCAGAAGTGACGTATGCCGGAGGTTTTAGGATCCTCAGTACCGGGCCTTTAAGAGATGCCGCTGCTAGTGCGTCTGCTGACTCGTTTAAAGTGAGCCCCACGTGCCCTGGCACTGTTAGATATGGGGCTGTTTCCTGAGCCTACTTCGAGTTCCCCAGACCACATCGAATCGCGCCACTGCTACGTAAGGAATGCAGAAGCATGGATGACACATTCTTGAGGCACGACAAGTGCAAACAAGTTGGCGGCCCCCACTTCGTGTGCCCCGCGGTAGCTATTCACTGCTTGACTCTTCCAGAAAAGCGAAGGGATAGCCCGGCACTGTTGAAAGTAAAGTGGGTGCCAAACCAAGACGGCGGTATTGTGCCGGGACGGCCTGACGGCGGTAATGCGCCGTGACAACCGGACGGCTGTGATGTACCGGGAAGGCCCAAGCGTCCCCCTTCTTCGCCTTTGAAGAAGGCATTTGCCACCACAGCGGGGCCGTACCACCGGGAGCAGATGAGCCCTCAGACAATGGAGCCCAATCGTCCCCCTTCTCCGCCTTTGAAGAGAGCATTGCACCACAGCAAGGCAAGACCGCGGGGAGCCGCCGGGTGTGACATCACCGCACGGGTGCCTACCATTGGCCGAAGGTGGCGTCATCTGAGCGGGCTCTCCCATTGGCCGAACATGACGCGACTTCCAGTGCTCGAAGGGTTTAAAAGAAGCATTCCAGAGAGACCAGAGCATTCCCGAATTCACCTCTCTCGAACTTCTTGCCGCGGGCCGCAGCGTCCGAGTTGCTGCCGGCCCGTAATGACTGTACGACTGTTACTTGACTCTCACCTCTCTGTATATAATGTAAAATAACCCCCCCCCCCCCCCCCCCCCAAGTTTTGTTTCATCCCGAAGTCCGTCCCCCAACCCCTACAGCACCCATACCAGTTGGATGAGGCGTAAATGTTGGATAATGAATGAATGAAATTCTCGGAGGATGATACTTGAATTGGGCACAGATAAAGCGGAGCAAACAGACAAGGAGTCGGTTAAGATTACGGCTGAAGAAATAGATGTGGGAAGTTTCCGTAGAGCTAGGGTGATCGCCAATAACTCTGCTTGAAATATTGGCGTAAAGTCGGGTAGTCGAAGAGAGAAAGACCAATTTAATGATGTCGAAAAAATGCCCACTCCGGCCTTCTCTTCACTGACAGAAGCATCTGTGGCTATTACTGCATTTATTTGGAGGTTTTCAAGGTGGTCATCTAATAAACCTTTTAGGTATCGAATAGGTAGGAGCTTAGCGTTATTGGGAAATATATCGCCAAATTCAACACTTACTGTAGAAGTAGGTAAATTTTGAAAAGCCACATCACGGATTGATATTTGTAATGGCTCTAATAGCTTCTGCACAAAAATTACCTGGGGAAAATGCAGTCTGGACAATTGATTCTCAAAGAATGCAGTTGGTTCTCGAATAAAAATATAGTAGGAGCGTCTCTGGGGAGAAGCATAGATGTTTAGAAGTGTTTGGACTGTCAGCATACGAAATAGAGTTTGAAGAGAAGGCAGATGAGTTTCATGATATAAAATATTATTGGCTACAAATTTTGGAAGGCCGAGACACAGACGTAGTGATTCGCGTTTTAAAAGAACCAGAGGACGTAACTTATACGTAGGACCTCCTGAAAATAACACGCATCCAAAGTCTAGAATTGGGCGGACATACATACAATAACTCATCAGCAAGGTCTCCCTGCACATTCCAAAACGACTGCTGCAGACTCTTCGTAATAAACCAACAGCGCGTGCTCCTTTACATGCGATGTATTCTGTGTCTGCCAATTAAGCTTTTCGGTGTAAATCATTCCCAGATATTTTAAAGAATGTACCTGCGGAATAATCTCCTGGCCATACGACAGTGTTATTCGGATAGGAAAAGTTAAGGGAAAGACAATGATCGCACTTTTGTTAACATTTAGCGACATTTGTATTCCTTTTAGCCAAATTTCAATCTGATTCAAATACGACTGCAAAGTTTTATGTAGGCTATGTATATCATTCGATTCCGTGAAAAATGCTATATCATCAGCGTATACGTATACCTCATGTGTCGGGATGGGATTTAGTAAAATATTGAATAATACTGGGGAAAGTACTGCACCTTGAGGAACGCCCCTTGTCTGTTTGTAACTTTTAGAAGAAACACCGTTTTTATAGCAATAAAATGTTCATCCGCTTAGAAAATTTTGAATCCATGCAATTATATACTGTGGAAGATTCACACTATTGAGTCATCGCAATGTCTAATGTCACTAAGGCCGCGTACTAGTTGTTGCGGCGAGCGAGTTGAATTCTACTCTCCAAGTCAACATTAGCACACCAAATTGAGCAGCCGGGCCTGAGTCCTATTTGAAGATCACTTAATATTTGGTTCTCGCCTATCCACCTATCGATGTGACCATACAGAACTCTCTCGATTAACTTTACAAGATTTGAGGTCAGAGAAATAGGTCTAATGTTGTCTATTGTATATCCATCGCCTGGCTTTTTGAGTAGTGGAATTATTTTGGCAACCTTCCAATCTGGATGAATCCATGCATTTTTAATCGAGTAATTTATAAAATTAAGCAAATCCTGGGGAGACAATCCGAATAATAATTTTATCATTGCTGTAGTTATGCCATCAGGACCTGGGGCTGAAGCTGGCAGCATCTTTACCTCTCTCATTAATTCTTCTAATGTGACTGTTATGTACTCAGTAGCTGGTTCAGGTGCCGGTATATAATAGGGGCGAAGTGATGTGAATCGGCGCTCTAAGCCTTTTGCAATATCCTCCAGTGACTGCACTAATTCAGTGGAAGTTAAGCTAACAGACTCAACATTTATTGGGGCTGAAACAATCTTTTTAGACCTAAGAAACCGAAATAGGGCTTTTTTTATTACTAGACAGCGATAGGTAACTGTAATGTTTGGTGTTCGCTTTGTCAACTCTTTGTCTGAATGTAGCTGCAACAAACTTGTAGTCATTTCAATTACGTGGACATTTATTATACAGTAACTTTCTCCAGACTGCCTTTATTCTTCTATATTCGCGTGCACAGTCCGGATTCGACCATGGTGAATAAGTACCACCTTTAGTTGACTGTATACTGAACTTGCATTTTTATAACTGTCACTTAGCACTTGACACAAATTAACTGCCTTAACTTCATAATTTAGGCCAACCTGTTTTTCTAAAGCTGATCGCAGTGAAACTTGAAATTTACTATAGTTAACATAGGTGCGGACATGCTTTTCAACCAAATTAATTGGGCGCGTTATTTCAGAAGTTATTGGAAGATGGTTGCTATTGGTGGCCGAGGTAATAGCAGAGTAGGAGGAAATCACACAGCCCGAACTGGAGAAAGTTAGGTCTAACACCGAAAGCGGTTTGCCGGATACATAAGTTGGGGTTCTCGAATTTACACAATTAAGGTTATTTGACGAAACCCAATCGAACAATCGTTTACCGCAAGAGTCTGACCGATAACCCCATGATACGTGGTGAGAATTAAAATCACCAGCTATGATTGTATCCATTCTGCATGCTGCAACCGCGGCATCAAGAGAGCCTGTATTGCGGACTCCTGTAGGGAAATAAACATTGATTATCGAATATGGGGCGCATCCAGGAAGCGTTACATCCAATGCTAGAATCTCACTTTCAGTGGAATGACTGGTGACCAATTTTAGCTCTATGACAAATTTTTGTTGAGATGAAAAATGCTAATCCCCCTCTACAAGAAGGACGATCTAGACGAAAACTGCGATAATTCTTTAAATGATAACTGTTTTCTGTGGATAACCAAGGTTCTTGCAGAATAATCGAATCAGGAGAATGACCTTCACAGAGATATAAAAGATCAGTGGCTGCAGCAAAAATGGAACGACAGTTCCACTGCAGCACTTTCAAGCTTCCTATGTTGACGATATTCCGGCAGTATTAACTGCCGTCTGTAGAGTGTTATTCTTTAGGAAATCATCCTTTGATAAGCTCTTATTTTCACTCTTTTTAGCTTTTAGTTTGTGGAGAGTAGTAGCTCTCGGGGACTATGGAGAAGCACGATGTTTTCAAGTTCTAGCATCCAAATCCATGTTCTCCATGGTATCTGAACCGGATTCGTGACTGTGAAAGCCCTCATGTTCTACATGAGTTGCGGGAGCTTCGGAGGCATCAGTACTGCGAGGCGAGGCCTCTGCCGATACGTGTTTTTCTATGTTCTCATCAGAGAGTGTGATTGCAGAAGCAACACTTGGACGCGCAGTAACATGCAAAAGTTGCTACAATTGAGAGGTGAGAACTTGTCCAACGGTCTCCGAAAGGTTCGTGAATAAACTGTCAAGGGCTTTTGCCATAGTTTTCTCTACGGCAGCAGCTACAACATCACCAAGAGATGCATCCATTGCTTTGGAGTGACGAGCAGCAGCTTCAGCATAGCCACATGATTTCTCTAATGAGAGTGCACGAGCTTCACGACGCGAACACCGTTTCCGTTGTATAATTTGTAGAATTTCGAGCTATTGGTCTCTCGCAGGGCATTGCGCACAGTCCGCAGGGTGGGAACCTTCACAGAAACAGCATCGTTCGCTCTGAGAGGAACACATTTTTCCATCGTGGCCTTCTCCGCAAATGCGGCACCGAAGCTCTGATCGACATCTTTTAATACTGTGGCCATATCGCCAACACTGAACGCATTGCACTGGGCGGGGAGAAATTGCTTCCACCCTGTATATTAATGGCCACGCCTTGATCTCTGACGGCCTATTTGTGCCTGCAAAGGTGACAATAACCGACTCTCTGGGGGCTCTTTGATTCTCACAAACGCGTGAACATCGGTAGACGGAGACGGCACCTGCCGGGGAGAACATCTGCAGGACCTCGGAAGCACAGACTCGCGTGGACTCCACGAACTAGCCGCTTAACGCGAGCTAGATGAGCAGGAATAAAAGGCCTCACCGGGTGATTCGCGAACATTTCGCACTTCAGAAGGTCGGAGGCACAGTTCTTGTCTGGCGAACAGCATAGAATGCCCCCTCTGCCAAATTATCGAACATCGGTGATGCTTTGGAAATCCGGGGTTGCTTTCCGCAGCTCTTCTTGAATCACCTTGGGATTCTTCACGCGGATGAATCCCCCATTGGTCGGCACTAGGGCCACTGGAACGCTGTGAATGCCATTGCGCAAGAAAGCCTCTATAGGCATGTAATTAGTGGGAAGCGAAGCCGTCCAGAGGAAAGATCTCTGGCCGGGAGAAGAAAGAGACGTTAGGAACTCACAATGAGATTGACGACACAATAAGAGGAAAGTACAAAACAAAACTAAAGAAAATTAAACCGCCCGATACGTGACCAAATCCCCGCGGGGAACATGAATGGACGGGAACAGGCACGCTCGGCTAGGCGAGTCCCAGCCCCCGCAGCGCACGATCTCCTCTTCCTCCTGCCTTTTTTCATTTACTGCCACCTATTTTTCCGGGCTGTGGCTTCTTCCTTCTTTGGCTTATGTTACATTCGTCAAGGACGTCTCATAACACAAGCACAACTTCAAGCGCATATCACAGACACGAACATGCACAATACAGTTAGTCTTCGTCCCGTCTCTGTTTGCGCTGCTGTTGCCAACCACGCCATTGCGGCATTCGAGGCTGCCTTATGGGAGCATTAGCAGCTGTGCTCTCCGCCTGCTCTGCGCTGTTTCAATATTTCACGTGCGGCTGGAGACGTGTGCAGCGACCGTTTCGCAACCGAGAAGGGCCTTCAATGCAGCGTGAAACTATGCTTTCTCCAATTCTCGTCATATATGCTGCTGCCCAGAGGAGGGACCTATACGTTATTAGATTTGGAGGTCGTTCCCACCGCTGTCAACCAGATGTAGGATTTGGAGTCGGGCTTGTAGGACGATCGGAGAAATTGGGGCGACAGGAGTAGGCGAGCAGGATTTGTTTGCAGGATTTACATTTTAGACAACAGATACATCGACAGTCTAGCGTGGCTCCCAAATGGAGCCCGCAAGACGAAGCATACAGCAAACGGCTTACGAGCACACAGCTCACGAGTACATTGACGAGCACAGAGCACGACGACGAGCACACCCTAGCCGCCGACAACAGCTCGTTATATCCACTTCGTATTCCCTAGATCCCTAGGTGAGGCAAAACGTTCGACGTCATCGTAAACCAGCCGCCTCTCTGCAGGACGTTTTACAAGCACACACTCGCACACACAGGTTTCAGTGCCCCCTCCGCGGGCAGACGGCCTTTGCAGCGCAGTCGTCATGGTGTCCGTTGTCCCCGTAGCCAGGTGGTCACGCCCGAACCCAGCCGGCGCCTCTAAATTCCAGAGCGGACCTCGCACAGTGGCTTCCTCCACGGTCAATTGTCTGGTGTCTCGAAAAGCGCATGGGGAGGTTCCGCCAATTACCTCCCCTCGAGAACTCCCCTGAGCTGACCTTTGCCGCGTGGCCGCCGGTTGCCCGCAGTTCTCTGATGTAAGTTCATGGTTGGTTAGCGCTGTCCTCGCTGGTTCTCTGAAGGGGGCCCCCACCGCGGCTGGATCGAAACACGTGCAGCGGGCTGAAATAACTTGCACGTTGCCACCTCGGCAGGCCATTCCTAACAGCTCCTCCATGGCCCGGAAAATCTCGCCTGACCAGTGCTGGCAACCGCTGGGAAGGAAGAGAATGGCTGGGGAGAAAGGCGATGGCTTTGCTCTCTGCAACCCCTGCGCACTTGGAATGCCTTCAACCATCTCACAACTGGCACAGAAGAGTCGATCCCGGCAACACAATACCATTCAGCGTGCAAACGCCCGGAATTAGCTGTTAACCCACCAGGCTTCCTATCAAAATTTCAATGCAAGTCACTCAACTGGGAAACCCCAAATTTTGTCCCAAAATTTCGTGCCGCCAAAGCGAGCGTTCACGTTCCTCTTGAGTTCGACCAAACCCGACCGCTGCGCTGCACAAGAGTAAAGGTTTACGCAGAATAAAACTGAAGGCTCTTAACCACCAATACCAGAACATAACTTAAGCAGCCTAAGTTCACGAACAGACTGTTCTTATCCCATCGCAGTGGCGTGCTTATCGCACGTACTGGTGCCACTGAGCAGTCTGGTGAACTCCCACAGGTGCGTAATTACAAACGCGCTAGCTTTGTGGTCCCTATTCCGAACGCGTACTTGCGTCGTACGTAAGCATTTCATCACGCTTACTCACATTTGTACCTTTAGTCCACACAGGACACGTTCATTAAACGAACAACCAAACTTGCGTAACTTACGCAACACAGAGGAACCTTTAAACAGATGTGTCTTCTAATAACTAGCTCTACGCACGCGTACTAGAGAAGTCAGAATACGGCTGCCTTCAACACACACGAGCAACCCAGTCATAAACATTCTGCTTCCCTCCGTCCACACAGGACATGCGCTAATGGAACTACGAACTCAGTGCAAATCACGCACTTACTGAAAACCTACGCGGTTAACATTAGAAAATAAAAAAACACATAAAAAAGAAGGTTAACTAATGCACACGCTTAGCAGCCCAGCACCGTAGCCACAAAAGCCACAAATTAATGAGAAGTAAGACTTAATCAAGAGCATGGCATGACCTCGTATCCCGTACAGTTCTGACTTTTGAAATAGGATATCGTGATTTATTCGATTGAATGCTTTTTTGTGAACTACAAAGATTGCTAAGACAATTTTCTACTGTTCGAAACACTCTAATATACGTATATTCTTTGTGATGAATCACGGCAACTTCAGTCGAGCGAGTTTTTGTAAACCATATTATTGGGAGTCAGTGATTATATTGTGGACGAAATTTCTCTGCACGTCGAAGAATTACTTTTTAGAGACCATTAGAAAAATACTGGAAGAATACTAACAGGCCGATAACTTGAAAAGTCATCTATAGCGCTTTTTCTTTTCTTTTTCTTTGCAGGACGGTTAGCATGGCGATTTGCATACCTGAAGGAAATTGCGCAGATTGTTAACATAGATTATATAGATATGTTAGTTGATTAGATATAAGATCGATTACGTATTTGACAGGACGTGTTTGAATGTCATTAATGTCACAAGATGCGCTGTTCATTCCAGAAAATATGCCTATTATTTCGTTTCTGTCGACTGGTTCTAAAAATATGGTTGGTGAATGCCTCTTAATGGCTAGTATAGGCTTATCTACTCGACAATTGAACTCATCAGTGAAGTACCCATTGAATGCATCAGTGAGAGGTTTGTACGCCTATTGGCTGCCATTCTGAGTAACACTCCCCACTGGCCTACGGCCGATATTTGAAGGATCTAGCAACCTAAGTTTTTTCCAAAGTCTATCCGAACATTTTACTGTGCATTCAAAGTATTTTTCTTAATAACTGCGTTTTGTATATCGAATGTCGGTAATTAATTTATTTCTGTACTTCTTGAAGTCATTTAGGGCGGTCATGCTTTTGCTGGTGATAAACAAATTATACTATACATTTTTTTTCTAATGCGAGCATGTATTTCACGGCTTCTCCAGGGTTTCTTTTTTCTTTTATGGATTCTTTTTTCGTTAAAAGGAAAGCGTTTTTCGTATATTGCACAAACTTTCTCTAATAACAGTTGATACGTGGTGTTCGCATCGTTTTCTCTCTATATATATTGCTCCAATCTATACTGGATATGTCAACGCTGTTACGATCGGCGAGCGGGGGTAGTGACCTTCTTGTCTGTCCTGCCCCACTGCGATGAATCGCTTCGTGAAGCTAACAATGCGTCCCCCTCGGACAGATATGCGGCGCTCGCAAAGCGAGGCACGTTTGGTGGACCGAGTATTGTTAGCTGGTTCACTGTCGCCTTCACGGACCAATTGGAACAAGAAAACTCCCGGAAAAGGGTGTTCTAAGGCGTTCCCTCATGGACACCGGTAACCGCCACGGTCGTTTGACAGATGTTCCAGCTAACTGTGGGGTGTTAGGATCGGCCTGCAGCTATTTCAGCCCGCTGCACGTGTTCCAATCGAACCGGACGGGGCGCACTTCAGAGAAGTGCGGATAACCGGCAGCCACGTGGCGCGGGGTCAGCTCAGGGGAGTTCTCGAGGGGAGGTAATTCGCGGAACCTCCCCATGAGCGTTTCGAGACACCAGACAATGTGCTACTCGGCCGCGTCACGCGGGATGGCTCAGAGTTCTACGAAGCCCCACTGACGTCGGCTCCGGACCATTAGACCTGTGCGGCACTGAAACTTGTGCAACACGTGTATGTGAGCCCGCCTCCTCCAAAAGGGCGGGTCATCTTCAATGACGTCGAACTATGACGTCGAGTGGAGTGCTTATAAGCAGCGATTGTCGGCTGCTAGAGTGTGCTCGTTGTCGTGCTCGAAATGTACTCGTGAGCTGTGTGCTCGTAAGCTGTTTGCTGTATGCTCGTCTTGCGGGCTCCAATTGGGAGTCACGCTAGACTGTCGATGTATCTCATGTTCAAACTGTAAATAACATGTAAATAAATCCTGCTCTCCTAAGTCCCGACGAAGAGTCAAGCTCCTTCCTACAGCTACGGCTGCCAAATCTTACATCTGAATGGCAGCGGTGAGATCGGCCTACAGCTCGTAGATCGTCCTACAACTCTAACAAATGGTGGCAGCGGCGAGACCGTCCGACGAATCTTACAGGGGTCATCCCAGGAACCAAGACGCGCCAGCTTGAGTCAAGCCTGGTAATTCTCATCTACGAAGCCCCCCTCCCTCCTGCGTGTTCAGTGAACAAAAGTGCGGGAATTGATTGTGTGAACCCTCGCCCTCAAAGCGGGCCCTTCGATGACTTTGGACGCTCCGATTGAACGAAGGGGGAGGGGGCGGCAGATTTCCCTCGCTTAGGGATCTAGGGAGGACAGAGGGGACTTAGGCAGACGTTTTCGGCTCCTCGGTGTGCTTCACTTCAGTCAGGCTAGAGGTATGAGATGTAACATTCTCCACTCTTCACGTAGATATTGTAAATAAACCCAGTACTCCTCGTTCTCGACGACAACACGTTCTTCCCTTCAACAACGTCCTTAGCGAGGATGAGTCGGACGATGGCATGGGCCAGCTACCCCTTTTTACATGCCCGACCCCAACTTTTACAACGCGGAATCTGTTGTTATGATTGGGGGCTCAATCCCATCGCCCGTGATCCGTTGTCAAGATTGGAGTCCGGCATGAATTCGAAGGTAGCTGGCCCATGCCGTCGTCCAACTTATCCACGCTGAGGACGTTGATGAAGGGAAGGACTGCATCTCATCGAGAACGAGGAATATGGGTTTATTTACAGTATTTATATCTGTCCAACATGACTGTTTGAGAAAGTACATCAGTCTAACATGACTGCTTGAGAGAGAGTGACCTGAGCCGCCGCGCAACAGCCGTTTTTAAACACTCGGTCCTCTCCCGATACAAGGTGATGCGAACGTTCGTTTAGTCATCGCAAACTAGCCGCCTCCCCGCAGGACGGTCTACACACACACATGCACACACGCATACACACAGGTGCGAAGGTCCGGAGCCGACGTCAGAGGGGCCCCGTAGAACTCGGAGCCGTTCCGGGTAGCGCGTTGTCTTGCGTCTTGGTCGGTGCGTGGGAAGCAGCGTAAAACGGCGTTCCCGCGGCAACTCGCGCACCCGTAGCAGATGAGGTCCGCGTTGGGGAGTTTGGGAACAATAGTTGGCCCGCCGAACTCATTCCGTCACAACGGCGATGAGGCTAGAGGTTGGGGGCGGTTTCAGCACAAAGCCTGCTTCATCGAACGCATCCTAGCTGAAGCGACGGAGAGTGGGGGATGCGCGTCTTGTTCCCCGACACAAAGTCGATTTAGTCACGCTGTGGCTAGAGGTTGGCGGCGATGCTCCCGAGAAGTTGCTTCCACAGTCGCAACTGGGTGGCAAACTTGCACTGCAGCTGGCCGTTCTTAACACTGTCCAGTGGGCCGGCTGTTACAAGCTGATAAATTTCCTTAGTCCGAGATACTTGTTTGGGGAATTGCTTTCTGGCAGAAAATGCATATGCCCAAGTGATCACTCAAATCACAGCACGTAACTCATGAATATAGGTTTGACATGTCCATGTTAGTGATGAACAGGTCCAAGAGTATTTCAGAGGTCGGTGTGATACGGGTAGGTGTTTTTGTTCTAATAGCGAATCCGTAGTAGCGTAAAAGCACACCGAAACTAGAAGTTAGAAGACGCTAACTGCTGGGCCCGATGTCTAACGGTAGCTGCTGGGCACGTTTGGGCCTAGCAACTAACGTTAGACGCCGCTGGCTGGCTCCTGAGCGCCCGGAGGCCACCGTTCCCACGCTCTACACGAGGGGGACGCGCGCTGTACATGGCGCTTCCGTGGGCAAAAGTATACGGACGAGGGATTCCGTGGTAAAGCCGATTTTCTTCTCCACCTATGAATGTAACCTGAAAATTGAAGACTGCAAGCCAAACATGGCATAGCGAACTTTCCAGTGCACGCGTAAATTTCAGTTTGCACATTTGGGGCGGTATAACGTAAAGCTATTCCAAACTTTTCTGTTCAAGTTCTGCAATCAGCCCTCCGCGATTGGTCAATAACTTTTTGGGGCCACCCCCACTTCACCTGTCAGTCACGCGACCTCAGGCAAAGCGCGATGGCTCCCCATCTGATATGACGGGTACACTCTAATTATGCATGATTGGACCGAACAAAAGAAAAATAGTTATTTCTGATTCGATGCCTTTTCGCGATTAGCTCTCGGCTATTGGTCAAACGTTTTCGGGCTGCACCCACTTTTACCCGCCGCGGTTGCTCAGTGGCGATGGTGTTAGGCTGCTGAGCACGAGGTCGCGGGATCGAATCCCGGCCACGGCGACCGCATTTCCATGGGGCGAAATGCGAAAACACCCGTGTACTTAGAAATAGGTGCACGTTACAGAACCTCAGGTGGTCGAAATTTCCGGATTCCTCCACTACGGCGTGCCTCATAATCAGAAAGTGGTTTTGGCACGTAAAACCTCATAATTCATTCAATTCTGCACCCACTTCACCTGCTGTCACGCGACATCACCAAACCGCAATAACTCACCGCGTCAAAGAAACGTGTACGCGTTAAAGATGCATTAATATGCCGAACAAAACTGAATTTTTCTCTGAATAGCCGCAGGCTGCCCCGTTCCGAAAGGAATAAACGATGGCTGCTGCCGATCGCTCAGGCACTGGCTACTCGCACCTGCCGGAAAGCATGGTTTTATTTGCGTACAATAAATTTTTTGGGGTGGCCGTGTAACGTTTTCGGGCACTTTCGGCACATTTACAACCTCGCTCAGCCAACTTTTCTTTGCTGAGGATCCTTTTAAGCGGCATTCTTAACCTTCCGTTGCATGCCGCCGCGATTTTCGACCAGCCACCGAAAGCTAAGTAAGGGAAAACGGACCAATCGCAGAGGCCGGCACCACCCTCTTCATCCGGTTTTCTGTTTTCAGTGCACTGGCTCGGCCCCATATAATCCCTCTCCACTTGAGCGTGCTCTTCGCCTCTTATCAGCCAATTAGATAAGACAAGCCGCTCAGTGTAGGCAATGTTATTCGTTTTTAAAGCAAACAAAAGTGACCTCCTATATACGAGGATAGCGTTTCATTGGTCTGTTTAAACAACCCTGCGGGTCACCGCCCGGTGCTTGCGTTGGTGGCTACGCAAATTTGACGTCAGGAGAATGGAATAAAAACGTATTGGAATAGTTTTAGGTTATAGGGCCCAGCAGCTATATTCAACTATATTGACCAGCCTGCTATCCGCACACCCAAACATGTCCAGCAGCTACCGTAAGACGTCGGGCCCAGCAGCTAGCGTTAGTCGTCGCTGGCTGCCTCCGGAGCGCCCCGGAGGCCCCCGTTCCCACGCTCTACACAAGGGTGACGCCGACTGTACGGGCCTGTATCCGCGGTATCCACCAGTACGGTACTATGGTGCGGTCCATGAAGTAAGGTGTTATAGCTGGATGTTGTTTCGGTATGCAGGCCCGCTGCATGCTTTCACGTAGTGACGCACAGCACATCTGATGCTAGGGCACAACAGACATTATGTGGTGACACACACATTGTGAACGAATGCAATATTTAGAATGGCTGGCCTATAAGGATGGGTTCGAAGCCTTCTAGAATTAAAAAAAAAAGATAAAAACAGGCTGCCTTCTAAGATGAAATGTCTAAAGATTTAACCTATCCTTTCTGGTCGGCGTTTTCACTATTTCTTTCGTTGAACATGCCTCCTCCCCACTAGACGAGATGTCATCGAGCCATCGATTTAGTCTGAAGCACGCATGTTCAATAGGGAGACTTGATGCAGGAACTGAGTATTCTGTACATGTATCAACAAACTTTCCATCAACCTGTTGCAGCCAAGTTTCTGTGATGCAAGGAGTAATATAGACCTCTTTCCCCACTCCTACTGCAAAGCTTCCGCAACAGCTCCGAATTGCGGGTTAGGCCGTCTGTCAAGCTTGAACCTCAGAGCGGAATAAGCCCGCGCGCGGGGCGGGGCCGAGTCCTTGTAGATGAGGAAATCCCTTTAAGGGCCACTTGGAAAGAGGGCCGGCGGAGTCAACTAAGATCCACGGTGCATTGCGCAATCAGTCTGTACTATAGAGCAGGCCGGCATGGGGTCACGAGGTAATGATTGCCTGAAAAGATGCTGAGGAGTCTAAGTATGAAGGCTTGCCGTATTGCCCGAAGTTTTCTACGTATGCTGCAAGGCCTGCGTTGTATTTGTGAATTCATTATTGTTTTGTGATATTTGTTACCGTGTACTCGAAGATTATAGATGGATATAGCACTGTGCGAAGGCTGGCTTACAGAAAACACGACTGTTCCGATTGTAACTGGACTTTTGTACGTATTTGGTGGCGAGCATGCGTTTCCGTCAGTGGAAAGACATAATTAGTACGTGTCGCGTATTAGTTATTAAATAGTAATTAGGACAAGGGGCAAGCCTGACTGACCGGCTGTCACCGGCTGTGACAAGCTGGTGCGGGCGCGCACATTGTCCTTCCTCACCAACATTGTTCACCTTTTTCGGCCGCCTTTCATCTTTTTCCGGCGTGCACAGTCAACCGAAATTTGCAGTTATGCAGAGAGCCCCGAATACTTCCTTCCCAAGCTTTGCAAGGTTATGCCTCTTGACGAACGCAAGGCGAGGATGCAGGTAGCTTAGTTGTCGTAAGCCTAGCAGTGTCAACGTTGGCTATACTGCAGAAAAGACGCTCTTCCACAAACTGCTCGCTCTCCTTTGCCCGCATGCCGCAGCTCTGAAGAATGATAACGGGAAGAACCAAGAGCGGCGTCCGGCGGATGAATGGATTCCGGTGGGGTGTCTCAGCCGGGTTCGCGCAGCCGACGCATGCCCTTCCTTTCCTGTCTCTTCCGCTACGCGGTCACTCTCGCAGGCTCGGAGGAGCCAGCCGATCGCTTCGTCGATTCCCGCCGCATGGCCGATAGTGGGTCACACTCGCCACCTCGTCCGCTGCGTGCCGTGAGCGCGCGCGCTTTGTCCTATAGCTGTCGCCGTGCCTGACGTTGATCGGTATAGGACGGCGTTATTCTTATCGCGGAGCGCTCGTTGTGCTCAGCTTTTCGTTGATCAAGATGGCTTTCCTTTCTTTTTTGGATTGCGGAACCATATCGGCCTCGCGATTGAATTTGTGTTCTCACTGCGAGCCCTGAAGAAACACCTTGATTGAACATTTCAGACACTAAATGGCAGTATATGGGTAGTTACCAACAGTGACGCCTTATTTCTGTCCCCGTTCAGGAATGATCTAGTTATGTTCTTTTTATGTGAAACAGTTAAACTTAAAATAACAGCTAGTATAGTTTGGACATTCGTTCTTGTACGTCGGTAATCAAGAAATGAAACAATTCAGGCGTCGAATACTTCCCCGTATAAACTATATAATTATCTACTAATTACACATTATGTTCTAATTACAGCCTTTATAGAACATGTTTATATAATAACGTTAACGATGGCCGCTGTGTAAGGATCGTTGGTGTACCAAAGACATCACACCGCGAACGTGGTTCGAAATGTTGACGTGCGGTTCCCACGGTCGTTTACAGTCGCGGGCCGTTGTAACGTGAAGCGTGCAGCGAAGTTTGTCCTTAGTTCCCTGTGGTACAGCTCCATGACAATCGACGTGACGTCGTTGCCACCATCCTGTAGCTTTTTCCATTGTGGTATTCGCTGTGATATCGAGCTACAGGTTGCAGCACCGTTGCTGCGTTAGTGTGGATAGGTGGTCGGCGGCGCGCATTGAAATGCACACGGTTGCGCTTCGCTGTGGACGATTTGCCCCAGTTTTATAACGAAACGCGCTGACTGCACTGAAGTGATGATTCGCCTTCCAGTGCCGCATTGTTGCACGAAATGCACCGAAAATTTCTTTTTAATTGAAAGAAGCGCAAACGACCATTCAGAGGGCGACTGGCCGGCACTAGGCCAAACAATGTCTGTTTTGGCACTTTCTTCGGACCTTTTTTGTGCGTGTTTCGCTGGCGTTCCCTGTGCTCTGCTAAAATTATTGTGCAACTTAATTACTACCGCATTCACTGCGAATTCTTCACTGGTTATAAAAAGCCAGCATCCCTGTACTACAAAGGTAAAATAACAATGTAATGCGCGCTTGACATCACCACTCCGCTATTTTTTTTTTATTTGGCTGCGGAATGAAAACATTAAATGAGTTCAAATAAACAAACTAGGTCACTCTGAGTGACAGCACTTTAGGCCGGGTCGCCATATTGTAGACGAAAATAGATTTATCTCAGTAACGCTAACAGCGCGCAATTTAAGGACAAACCTGTCCTTGCATGATTCCGTGCCAAGTTCTAGTTACTTTCGAAGCTAAAACCATTAGGTTGTTTATTTCCGCTATCAATGGCCGCTGTTTTCCTTCCAGCTAACAATTCCGCACTGAAGGACGAAAAGAAATTATGACATATCAACCTTTCAACTCAGTGTTACGACGTCCTGCGTCTCGAGACTGCTCTCACACATGATGCTCGCTATACCCTATTTGAGCTTGGTTTGCCCCTCTCTTCTTCTTTTTTTAGGAGCGAGTCAAAACACAAAAGCTCACGATTTACTTATGAGGCAAAATAAACTCACCCTTATGGCATCGGGACCACATTTTAAAAGAACACTTCAGGCCGCCGCGTATCATGTCGCGATTAGAATTCATCTTAAAGCTTTTTGTGCGCAAACAAACAGGGACGAAGAATAGAGGCAACACAAGGACGAGCGCTCGTCCTTGTGTTGCCTCTATTCTTCGTCCCGGTTTGTTTGCGCACAAAAAGTTTTAAGATGAATCTGTTCCAACTAGGCCGACTCGGAGTTATGCGATTAGCATGATGCAGTTATCATAATATAAAGTATATGACGCAATAATGAGTGCTTGCTAACGATTTTTTTTTACTGGCTGAGGGACATTCATGCCACCTCGTTCATGCTGCGTGGTATTACAAAGATTGTGGAGCAGTGGCGTACCGAAAACGTGTCACCCCCACACCCAAATATCTGTGTTAGTACGTAGCCTGCCTAGCCCCAACTCACCATCCCCGTCCCCGGTCAAGTTTTCTTCGCTATATTTTTGCCAAACCACGAGGCACACTGAGAACATTGCGCATTCATTTTTTCCGCATCCAGCTTACAATAATATTTTAAAAAATGACGAGAGTGACGCCCATTTATGTTTGTTGACTACGTCACGGGTATAAAAAGCATGAACCCTGTTTATGGGAGTTGCCGTGTTCAACTTTGTTATACAAAGCTGTAACGTAAAGCTTACAATTGAAATGGCAAACACCAAGTCATGGTCCATTCGCATATTGAAAGCGAGAATTCGTAATGTCAATTATTACCTAGAAAAAAAGCGTGACTCATGTAGTGGTGCCAGCTTTTGTTTATTAGAAATGTTTCATAAACAGAAGCACGAAACCCAACTGTCCTGGTGGAAGATAGTATAAGATGACGTTTTCTTTGAGTCGTACGCCTACAAATTGCTTTTGTTCTATAGTGAACGTAGGGTCGGAAGTCTTTCGTTCGTAAGTACTCTTTGGCCATGGCTGGCCACCTTCACTAATAAAATGTCCAGCATCAGGACTGGCTGTAATTTGCTCTCAAATCTTCGTGCTCTACAGGCTATTCAAGCTCGGGCTCTCAGGGTTTGTCTTGATTTGCCAAAATGCACATCGACAGCAGCAACTATTGCGATTGCCCAGGACCAACCTATACAAACACACATTGCGGTAGAAGGGTTGAGAGTGCACATTAGGCATGTTGCCCGTGCCCATTCCACCATCTGGCAACACTACCGTCAGAAAGGCCGCAGGCATCATTTTGTACTATGATTTCGGAGTATTACACCTGCCTTTCATCGGGCTTCACCCCCGCAACTGAGCCATCGATTCCTCCATGGTGTTTGGCTCGACCCGCAGTGCACCTCACCATACCAGGGATCAGGAAAAAATCTGAGCTGTCATCACCTGCTCTTAAATAACTAACTCTGCTCCTTTTGCACGAGAGGTACGCCGAACACGTACATATTTATACTGATGGATCGGCAACTCTCCAGTGTTCCTCTGGAGCCGTGGTCTTCCCAGCGAAAGCCACCACCATCAGTTTCAAGACTTGTCACCCAACGACACCGATGGCTGCGGAACTTGCAGCTCTTCGCGCTGCACATCGTCTCGTCAGTCAAGAACCTCGAAGATGGTCAATATTCAGTGACTCAAAGGCAGCACTGCAATCTTTGCTATCAGCCCTGCGGCGCGGACCACACGAACAACTGGTATTTGAGATTAGAGAACTAATCCATACCTTAAATGAGAAAGGACACCGCATGACATTTCAGTGGCTTCCAAGTCACTGCGGAGTCATAGGGAACGAACACGCCGATAACGCTGCTCGGTCGGCTCTTCAAGGGGACGAAGAGGAGCCGATACCGTTATCCAGGACAGATGCCGCTAGAAAACTTCGAATGCTCAGCCGTGACATCACGTTCTCCTTGTGAAACGCAGGAAGTTTTCAAAACAACCGACTCCACAATCTTGACTCCTCTCTACGCCTTTGCATTACAGCTGGACTCTGCCGTCGCGAAGCTACCCTGCTTTGTCGAATATGGCTAGGGGTGGCTTTCACCAAGTCTTTTGCTTACCGAATTGGATGGGCCGACGACGCCTCGTGTGAGGACTGTGGTAACGAAGAGACTATTCAACAACTTCTTTGTGAGTGTCCTCGCTATAATTTACAGATACAATCACTCGCAATCGCGATAGCGCGCTTTGACCGAAGACCTCTCACAGAGGAACTTATTTTAACATGCCGCCATCACAAGCCATCGCAGCAGAGGGCGACGAGGGCACTGTTGCTGTTTTTGAGGGCGACAGAATTGGACAAGCGGCTGTAGCCTGAACAGCCTGTAGCCTGTAGCCTGAAGTGTTACTGTGCTGTGCGGTGACAGTATGCGGTGACAGTGACCGATTGTGATTGTGTGCCTATGCTCCTTTCTTTCTTTATCTCTACTTTGTTACCACTTTACCTCCCCCTCCCCTCTCTCCCCAGCGTAGGGTAGCAAACCGGATCTTTTTCTCTGGTTAACCTCCCTGCCTTTCCCCTTTCCTCTGTCTCTCTCTTTCTCCTCTCAAAAACAATTCTAGCGTTAGAGCTTTTTGTGAATGTAGGTCCTGTTTCTTCGTAATATTATCTAGCCATATGTTTCTCATAGCCGCACGTGCTCTCTCTCTCTCTCTCTTAAACAGAGAGAGAGAGAGATCACGTCGAAAGATAGATAGTTTCAAACAAAGCATGCTTAGTGGCACTGTAAAAAAAAAGCTATAAAAAGGGAAAAACAGAAGGCTCCTCCCTTTGCTCCAAGGAATTAGAAAAATAAGAGCGTGCCAAAGAACTCACTGTCAGGGCGTGAGCGCCTCACTGAATCTTGTCGCGCTCGGGAGCACCTGTTGCCATGGTAAGCCCAAGATCGTGGAGCGAACCATTGCTTCCCACTCGTCATCGATGTCTCCATCTCCTTTGGCATGGTGCGCAAGCTTTTCCTGTTTTTCTGCGTGATCGGGAAAAATGAAAATTCAACATATTTCACGAAAGCTGCACGTCGACATATTGAAAGCTGGAGTCTTCGGAGTGTACCGTCTCCTCCCACCCCCCTCCCCTAGGCAGCGGCAGTTTTTCACGCGTCTGCCACTGGCGAAGGAACGTTCGTACAGCCGGCCCATTATAAACGACGCAAGGCGCATATACTAACTTTGTAAGGAGAGTCTCTGCGGGAGTCGCTGTTTACACGTTGAACGACGGTGCATACACACCTCGCGCTGCCGATTGTCCCGGGAGCGGCAGCGCGAGATCTCTTCAGGGGTTTTAACAGTTCAGAGAACACGTGTTTTGTCTGCGTAATGTGAAGAGCGGAAACACGTGTATTCCTCTCTTCCGAAAGAGTCCATTGTGAGTGGTCGAAGCGAACACCGAGCCCGAGCGCCGTCAAGCGCGAAGAGCGCTGCAGCGCGAGCTTTCTTCACGCCTCTGCGACTACTCGAGAAGGAGTTTTTTTGGAGAGGCTCTACCGTAAACAGTAGCACGGCCTGTGGCTCTCTCATCTGGAGCTCGTTACAAGTATCGTTCAGCTTTGGACGACTTTGTAACGGCAGAGTTGTACGTATTTTGACTGGTTCAAACCTAACGGACGATGTGATAACTACACGTCCGATTACAAAGCAGTCAGAAAATTTAGACGAGGATAACATTTAAGCACTCCCTCCGTTTGTTTTCGTATGGGCTCAAGGCGGGAGTTATATCTTTCTTGCATAGGCCTGGTTACCTCGTGGTGAAGGAGGCACTCTCCATACTACGTAGCACACCTAGGATGGGATAATGTAACGGTTATATTCAAGTTCTTTTTCTTTTTGAGCTTATTCGGTTGCCAGGGGTGCTACTCCGTCTGTTACGTTATCACCAAGGTCGGCCAGTTATGAGCGGTCGGCAAGGAATAAACGACTGAAAGGAATCGTTGCCATATATTGTCCCTTGGTTCCGTACGCTGTTTCAAGCTCTGCTTGAAATTATGACACTTCCAGAAGGCCAAAGGATTTCATTCACTCACCGGTTTATTCACTCACGCGTGTTGGCGGATTTTTCGCGCTACTTAGTGATTGACCGCTGTTAAGAACGGCCTGCTGAGGTGCAAGTTTTACCAGCCAGGTGCGAGAGCGGCGTCGACTCATCCGGGAAAGCCACCATCATCCTCTAGCCAAACGGCGTCACTAAGTCTACTGTGTCCGTAGGACAATGCGCCGCGTCCGCCACTCCGCGTCGCGGGATTGCCGCGATGAGTTCGACGAACCAGGCTTTGTGACTGAACACGCCACCGCCGACCTGGTCTGCCGCGAGCGGGGGAGTTCCCGAGGGAACGAATTTGGCGGCAACGTCCCACGCGCCTTTCAAGACGCAAGACAATGGAGAAGGATGTTGCGGGGGTCAGCTCGGGGAATAAGATGCAACTTTCCTGACGTAAGCCCCAAGTTCTGCGAAGACCGTCTACCCTTGGTGGGGACCGTGAACCTGTGCGGAAGTGTGTGTGTGTAAGCCCTCGCGCAGAGAGAGAGAGAGAAGTGGTTCTTGAAGGGGAGAAGGAAAGGTTGACGCTGTTTTCTGCAGCCCTTGCGGGAGCACGGCTCAGCGTCAACAGGGGTGGGGGGGGGTGAGAGTGGGAGGAAAGGAGATAGGAGAGTAGAGGGTTAAAGTGACGCCATGGGCAGCGGCTGAGCGGTCCGGCAGGAAGGGCCCATTGGGTCCGGTAGGAGTGGTGATCGGGTGAAAGGCCAGGGGGCGGTGATCCAGCAGGAGCCAGATGATTGGGGCAGGTCGAGTAGCCTGTAGTGGTTTGGATAGCCGTGAGGCTATCCGTCTTTGCAGAAAATCCTAGAGTCTCGCCGAGAGCCCCGACGAGTCGAGGTACTCGACGACACTTAGGAGGGCTGGTAGCTCGCTACGACCAGGGAAGAGGATGTCTTCCTGCCGTGCAGAAGGAAGCCCCAGGCGTCGGAACTCCTGCAGGAGACGGTCACGCTGCTGTAGGTAAGCAGGGCAGGCCAGCAGGAGGTGCTCCAGGGTCTCGGGCTCCCCACAGGAGGCACAGGCTGGAGAGGCGATGAGGCCATGACGGTGGCGGCGAGCACCCGTCCAACAGCAGCCAATCCTCAGTCGCAGAAGGAGGGAGGTCTCCCTGCGTGCGAGGCCACGCTGTGGAAGTGGTCGCGGAGGGCGGCCCAAGGACGTCCGCTTGTCCGGATGGCAGGCCAGCAGATGGCGCCGAAGCCTGTGGCTTGTGAAATCATTGGCTGACACAGCCAGACTGGGCGGGACCACGCAGTGGTGGGCACGCTTTGCCAGTGCATCTGCTTCCTCGTTGCCCGGTATTCCTACGTGGGCTGGAAGCCAGTGCAGGGACACTGAGCAGCCCGCCTCCTGGAGCGCCATCAGCCTTGTCGAGAGCAGGGAAACCCCGAGGCTGGCCCTTTCTGGCCTCTGCAGGCTGAGAAGTGCCGCCTTGGAGTCGCAGTAGATGGTCACTGGGGTCACCGGCAGCTCCTCTGCGAGTAAGTCCACAGCCAGGTGAAGGCCTGCTACCTCTGCCGCTGTTGACGTCGCATGGTCGGGGAGGCGACACTGCTTGCTCTTACGCAAAGCGGGCACCACGCAGGCCGCAGTCGACGAGCCTGTGTCTGGCATCACCGAGCCATCAACGTAGATCTGCAGGTTTCCTCCGTGGTCCTCATGCAGGAGGGAGGCAGCCGTCTGTTGAAGGGCACAAGTCGGGGAGTGCCGTTTGGAAACGCCAGGCAGCTCTGTGGTGATGGGTATGGGTGGTCTCTGCGGAGGAGGCAGCTGTGCGTTGTTCGCTGGAGGCCTCCCGATCACCTCCTCGTACAGCCCACAGAGTCTACCCATCTGTGAATGGGGCCGCGAGCGCAGTCGGGAGAGCAGGGCACTGCCGTCTGGTCCATGGTGGAGGCGGTCAACATGGCGTAGCCCCTGCTGCAGGAGGAGGAGTGACAGGGGCCATGCTCCCGCCTCGGCCAAGGTTGCAGCGACTTGGGAGCTGCGGGGAGCGCCCAGGCAGAGCCTAATCGCGGCCCGATGCTGCAGCTCCAGCTTCTTGAGACGGGCAGGTGGTAGTGCCACGAGTGGGAGGGCGTACCGCAGGCGTGAGGTAGCTGCTGCATCGTACAGCCGCAGTGCCCACCCAGTGGTACAGCCCTGTCCTCGGGCAAGAAGCTGGGAGACTGCCTTGCGGACCCGGAGGGCCTGCACATGCAGGATCTTGGCAGCAGGCAGCCAGGACAGTCGGTGATCAATGCGCAGCCCCAGGTACGTCACTGCAGTGCTCCAGGGCAGCTGGACGCCTTCCAGGTGCAGCCGGGGTGCTGTGCGGCGGGCGGCTGCTCTTGGGTGGAGCAGCATGGCCTCCGTCTTCCTTGCCGAGATGGCAAGGCCAATGCTGCTCAGGTAAGCAGCGGCGGTGTCGAGAGCTCTTTGCAGGGCCGAGCGTGCGCTGCGGTGGTTGTGTGGAGGGCTTCGCACCCACAGGGCGATGTCGTCCGCGTAGATGGAGGCGCTCACCGGATAGTCGGGGTCGATCGGCAGGGCAGCAGGAAGCCGAGCCAGGGCCAGGTTGAACAGGAAGGGGCTCACCACTGACCCTTGTGGGACGCCCGCTGCCACCGGCCGAGGGGAGCTCCTCGATCGGCCCACTCGTACCCTGAGGGTGCGTTCCTCCAGGAACGACGAGATGAACCGCCGCAGATTCCCGTTGATGCCAAGTAGGTTCAGGGCCTGCTGAACGACTGGGTGGGGCAGGCCATCGAAGGCCCCCTCGATATCGATAAGCACCAGGAGCACGGCGTCACCGCAGGCCTTGGCCTCTTCCAGCGTGGAGACCACATCCGCGATGGAGTCCGCGGTGCACCGGCGCCGCCGGAACCCGGTCTGCTCGTCGGCCAGGAAGCCACGGGCACGGGCCACCCAGTCCAGTCGGACCAAAGCAATGGCCTCCATCACCTTGCAGGCGGCGGAAGTGAGGGAGACCGGCCGGTAGGAGCTCACGTTTCCAGCCGGCTTTCCGGCCTTCAGGATGGGGGCCACGATGGCTGTGCGCCATGACTCCGGCACCTGCCCTGACCGCCAGATGTCATTGTAGCAGTCGAGCAGGCGCTGCTGCTCGCTGGCGGCCAGGTTGCGGAGCATTTGGGTCGTCACTCCGTCGGCTCCTGGTGCACTGCGGCGCTTCCCCCTCTTCAGGGCCACTTGGAGTTCGTGCAGCGTCAGTGGGTCCTGGCAGATAGCAGTAACCTGGCTCGATGTCCACCCCGGGTGATGGTTGTGCAGGCAGCTAGGCAGGCTGAAGGAAGGCTGTCCTACCGGCAGGATGGCTGCAGTGCGTGGTACAGCCGGCGCGAACTGGTCGGCGAGGAGTTCCGCAAGGGCCTCCTCGCTGACGCCCAGCGTGATGGCAGCGGCGAGGACAGGTTGTAGGATTGTTCTCCTGCCGGTGAGAGATTTGAGCAGTCTCCAAGCCAGGGGTCCCCTGGACCTGTCCTCGATGGCAGAGCAGAGGCTCCTCCAGCTCTGGCTCCTCCTGCGCCGGGCCTGGCGTCTGCAGCGGGCATCCGCGCGTCTGTACTCGGTCCAATGCTCTGCCTTGCCCGTCCGGATTGCTCTGCGCTCCACACGGCGCCTGGAGGCGCGGAGGTTGAGCAGGTGGAGGTCCGGAGCGGGGGTATCTGGTTGGGCAGAGCACTGAACGGTGGCAGCCTGAGCACAGTCCGCGATGGCGTTGAGGAAGTCACGGCCATCGTCCAAATTGCTGCAGTGCTTCCGGAACAGGGACCAGTCTGTGACGTGGTATGTTCTTGATCTAGGCCTTCTCCCAGACCCGGGGCTGATCACGATAGGGAAGTGGTCAGACCCCCATGTGTCCGGAGTTGTGGCCCAGGAGTAGGAGCACTGCTCGGTGGTGAGGGAGAGGCGGCTCGTCTACTATGACTGGCCGAACGTTTCTCTCACCTTGGGATCTAGGGAGGACGGAGTGTTTGTAAACCGCTGTTGTGCGGCTGCTCAGTGTACTTTCTCTCGCAGTCACGCTAGACTGATGAACTGCAACGTCCTTGTGTAGATACTGTAAATAAACCCATATTCCTCGTTCTCGATGAGAAGCAGTCCTTCCCTTCAACAACGTCCTCAGCGTGGATAAGTTGGACGACGACATGGGCCAGCTACCATCTAATTCATGCCCGACTCCAAACTTGACAACTGGTTACGAGCGGTGGGATTGACCTCCCAATCCTTACACCGCATACAGAGGACAGCAAGTGAAGACGCGTCACAAAAGGCTTGATAAACCGTGTGCTCGTTCATTGTAGTTACGCGTGCTCAACGATTGCGGAGAAGCGCCATCATCTTCATTAGAGTCGACAGATAAGGCAGGTGGTCCTTTCGTGAAAATTTTCTGGCTGTGCATGTGTACGGAGGATAGCACATTGCAATGAACGGAGCGTTATGCGCACATAGGGTGCCGTCAACGCTTGCCCTCAGGCCCGGTCACCATACTTCGATTGCTTCGTTGTTGCGCTCTGAAAAAAAAAAGGAAATCACGCAGAATGTCCACTGAAGTTGTCCAAGTATGCGTAAACATTGTGCCACTTGCTCATCTTTGCACAGCCTGGTGTCATTATCAATGTGGTCAAACTTTATCCGACCAGTATAAACACTTATCGACCTTTATCGGTCGTTATCAACCATATCGGACTCGATCCGACCCTTATCAACCCTTATAGGTGGTTATCAACCTTATCGGATTCGATCCGACCCTTACTTACTCTTGTCGGTCTATATCAACTTTATTGCAATTGATCCGGTCCTTATGAACCCTTATCTGTCCTTATCGGATATGATGCGGCCTTTCCCAACCCTTATTGGTCCTTATCAGAATTGATCCGATCATTATAAGTCCTTATCGCTTTTTAGCACCTTATCTATCCGCGTCGAACCATTATCAACCGTGATGAGACCCATATAATCCCTCATCACTGCTTGTCAGCCTTATCAACTCGTTGACTGCTTATCTGTCAGCGTTGCGCGACGCGAAGCCCAAGAGCCCTCAGAGATCGGTCGCATTTCGCTCGGTGAAGGAACGTCCCAACGGAAGGCACATCCCGCGGCCACCGAAACGCATCGGAGATGTGGCGTGTTTGGCATTAAATTTTCACAAGCCAGAATTTTCCTGGTGTCTACAATGCTCTAAGTCGGGCCTACATGTGGTCCGTGAGGTGAATTTTATTCCACTATCACCAAATCTTTCAACACAGCCTTCATAGACACCGTTCTCCTTCGACATTTGCTTCGTATCGCGGGTACAACACATTCATATGGTTCAGATATATTCACATTCGGCAAGCGTGGGTGTTTATCCCAGTGGGTAACACTCGGCTTATGATCGCGGGGAAGCTCGCCGCAGTCAACGTTTCTCCACTCGAATTTATTTGTTTTATAAATTATTTTGTTTATAGCGATTCGTCTTGCGTGACGTAGGGACGTGTTTCCTCTTTGGGTCAGCATAGGAATGCTTATGCTTTAAAAGAAAGAAGAAAAAAAGCTTCTCTGAAAAGAAGACCTCACGAATTCCATTGAGGGCACGATGTTCATCTACCAAGAGCACTCGAGAAAGAAAAGTGGAGAGGCCGCGGGAGGGTTAGACAACAAAGGGAAGACGGAGTGCACACCGGAGGCAGTAGCCTTTCCAAGAGCCGTTATCGGTTTCGATTTGTTCTTTGCCGACAGAGCGCGCACGGCGCCTTTGGTAGTCGAACTTTACTTCTCAAAGTATGTACGCCTCCTTGTTTCGCCTTTCTTCTTGGTCCCTTTCGTTTTCTTTAACTTCTCTGTGTTCCCTGCTCTCAACTTGGCGCAATCTTCGGCGTCTCAATTGAAATACCGAGCAGGTTTTTTTTTTATTTTTTTACTTCTCCTTGCTTTATACAGACTTTGTAAAATGCGACAACCGGGAGTACCAGAGATTGATCGAAGAAGCGAAGGTGCCTCTCAAGAATAGAATCGCGGGACAATAAAACGACGGCCGCCGGGCTGACGCGGAGACAGAAGTGAGGCAGTGAAGAGCGGAAGGCGGTGGTGATTTGTTGCGTTTCGATCTCGCATCGATTGTCGTGGCCCATGCATCGGGTTCGCGGTTTCTTTTCATCTCCTCGCACTTCTTTATTTAGCCCTACCTCGCGCAATGTTTATGCGCGCTTGTCTTCCTTCGTTTGGCGTTCCTGGCGGGGCCTGAGACCTCCTAGCCTGGTCACAATTTTTGCTGTTGCTGGAGTTCGCATTGCCCAACCGCTGTGATCAGTTTCTTCGCGGATACAGCTAATTCGAGGCGGAGACAGACGTGTGTGTGTCTGTGTGAGTGTCTGTGTACATGCGTGTGTGTGGGTGGGTGGGGGGTGGTTAAGCAGCTTAAGCAGCTTGTATAACACTACTCAAGTGAACTAAAGCGTCGAACTGAGCTTTCACGTAGCGTGCGGACTTCGAAGAACAATTAATCTGTCAGCCACAGCATTACGTGAGTCTAGCTACTCAGGCTCGCTTCCTCGATATTACCTTCTGTTGCAAGGAATTGCAATGAGGAAACAATGAGCGCCTATAGGTTCCGAAACTTGCCTTCGTCTTGCATATGCAATGTCGGGCTGGCGGAGTATGTGTAACTGAATCATTATCGTATGTTCGCTGCAGCCTTTTGTGCTCTTTTCCTATATAGAGGCGGCCTTCGGCCGTAACGAGCACGGTGTTGCCCACATAGTTATTTTAGGACTTCCTTCTGGCCCTGCTACCGATATCACGACTGAGTATGATTTTCATGTTGTATTCGGTGCAATTGTTTGTGGTGCAGCGGACAGGCGTGTCAGTCGCGGTTGTTTTCTTCAGAGATTTGTTTTACGAAGGAAAGCTTTGTTCACCACGACCGAGATTCACAGGCTAACGATAGGGCAGCTGGAGCATTGACGCGTGTACTTTTCAGCGCAAGTGAAGGAAAAATCTGAGCATGATATGGACGATTAGCGTATGACAAACATTGACGCTGCCACAAGTCCTGAACGACACCGTTCTGGAGTTCTGAACGACACCGTTCACGGCGTTTATGTCCTCTCTTACTGGGTAAACTGCGTAAAATAAGTTATCGCGCTTACTTGTTTTTATGTGCAATTTTAAATTATTGTTGGGGTAGAGGTTAAGTGGGAGTTCCATAGCACGCACACACGCATGTCGTCTGACGGTGCTCATGCTCGAATCACGGCCACACCCATTGTTACGAACGGCCGGCAAGGGTACCGACTTACCAAATTTTCCAAGCCAGCCGCAGCTGCGACCATGGAACCCTTCCCCACCTGCCGCGGCGACTCGGTTTGTAGGGACGACGGTGTGCCGCATCAACACCCCCTCGGCGCCGCTATGACTAAACGCGGTCGGCGGACGAAGTACTGTTCGTGGATTCGCCGTGGCCGCCACGGGCTGCTTGAAGCAGGGGAGCCCCTTGAAGAGTGGTGTGGTTAATTGTGTCAAAGGCTTTTGAAAAATCGATGAAAACGCCTCGTGTCAGTAAATTTTGCTCAAACGCTTGTAGTATTAGTTCCTTTTGTGTTAGTAGAGCTAACTCTGTCGAGCGACCCTTTGGGAAACCGAACTGACAGTCAGTAATAATATTGTGTTTTTCGCAGAAAGCGGTCATTCTCAGTGTTATTAAATTTTCTAGGCATTTTGAAAATACAGGCAAAATGGATATTGGTCTGTAGTTAGACAGGTTGTTTTTATCACCGGCTTTGAAGAGCACTGTAACCTTCGCGAGCTGCATGTGCTTGGGAAATATACCGTTTACAAAGCACAGATTATACACATGGTCAAGAACTGGGCATATCAGATCTAAAACGTGTTTTACGGGGCGTATTTGCAGGTCATCAATATCGCAGCTTTTACTATTTCGCAGAGCGGAAAACGTGAGATAAATTTCTTCGGCGCTAGTTGGAAGTAAAAAAGCACTATCACAATTTCTGGAATTGAGGTACTCTGCGGAGCGTGGATCGTGCAAACTATTTACAAGGGACACAAGATAATTATTAAAAGCGTTTGCTAAATGCGCGCCTGATGAACGTTCCCCGTTAATTATCAATTCTCGTACGCCCTCTGAATGCTGACGTTCAATGTTAAGCACTCTGCTAAGGATTCTCCACGTGCTATCCGTTCGCTTTATAGCTTCAGGATTAAACAACCTATGAAGGTAATCTTTCTTGGCTTGTCTAAGAGTAGCAGTTAACTTATTTCTTAATTTCTTAAATTCGGATAGATGGCATGTGTCTCTTGTGTCCAAAAAACGTTTGAATAGAGCATCTTTTTGTTTGATTAGTTTCAGAAGTGCATTGGTTATCCAATGTTTTCTAGCTTTTCTAGGCTTCAGTGTTTTAGGATGAAAAGGTTCCGAGTAAGGCTTTTTGAAAAGACGCAGAAATGACTCGTACGCGGCATCTACGTCAGACTGATTATACACCTCGAGCCAATTTATTTTTGATATTTTTGAGCGGAACACCTCATGTGTAGACGGATTAATATCTTGAATAGTCAATGGGGGACACTGCTTCGGTTCTTTAGCCCAGACATAAGATTCCAAGAGAAGAAATACAGGCAGATGATCGCTAATATGAGCGCTGATTACTCCGGAGTTAATAGTTCGAGATTCAATGTTTGTAATAAAAACATCAAGCAAACTTTCACATTCGTTGCTAACGCGAGTTGGAGCAGTAATTGTGTTAAAACATGCATTAGCTTCTAATAGTCGAGTGAAATCAGTACGTAGCTGTGTTTAGTTCAACATGTTAATATTTATATCACCGCCCAGGACGAGTTCATAACTGTTTTCGTTTATCCAGGATAAGAAGGTTTCCATATATGTAAAAAACTTTGCCACGTTCCCGCCTGGAGGGCGATATAAAAGAGAAAATATGCTTTTGTTATGAATGACGGTCAAAATTTCAAAGTCCGGTGTACCCGCCGTAAGGTCATCGATTTGATCACACTGAAAACTTTCTCTGGCCATGAAAAGTACTCCTCCACCGTTCTTGACTGAGCGATTTAAGTAGTGTCTTGTGTAACCCGGGATCTGTATTACTTCGTGTTCGTGTCGGTACCATGTTTCACAGAGCATAATAACATCAAATGGAAAGCCAAAACATGATAGCAAGGCGCACAGCTCGTCAGACTTATTGCGCGCTGACTGAGTGTTTAACAGGAAGAAAGATGTGCACGGCTTCTTACGATAAATTTCAGTCACATCTGCAGGGTTCAGCGATTTACTAGCCATCGATGTGAATGGCGGTTCAAAAAGTGCTCGGATTCCTGGATCCTCATTTCATCTTATCGATGTCCACAACGCAAGATATGCGCAGTACATTCGAAGTGTCTGTGTTGCGCGCGAAAATTTTGCCGCCCTTTGTCCACGCGTACTTCCACGCTTTTTTCTTCTTTCGCTCAACAACTTGTCGAAGAAGTTTCTTCAAGGCGGGGCAAAGGTGTTCATTAATAAATACCGGGGGAGAACTGGAACCATCAGCACTCTGGTAACCAAAATCAGAGGTTAAAATTCGATTCTTCCTGGCCTTTTCAATCACCGCTTACCGCTTCGCACGAGAGTGGAACTGCACGACAATGTTAGGATATCCTTTGTCGTTCCTTGGCACACGATGGCATATGTCTACATCGGAATCCGAAATGGGTTCACTTATGACGTCGCCTAGTTTGCTCAAGATTGAATGCAGGTTCTTGTCGTTGCTTACCGGAACACCTTTAACCTCAATGTTCCGGTTCCTCGAGTACTGTTCTTGGTTTGTCATCCGGTCTTCAAGGTCAGATAGTTGTTGTTTCAGTCCTTTGCATTCCTGTGATAGTGCGGCATTTTCTTTCTTTAGCGCTGAGTTTTCCTTTTCCAATTTTGCACTGCGCTCAGCCATAGCATCAAACTGTTCACTAAAGAATCTACGGATGTTTTTAGGTCTTTATATTCTTTTCGAAGATTTTTCTCTAGTGCACTGCGCATATCTCGCATTTCTTGTTTAAAATCTTTCAACAGTTTTGTCACTTCAGAAGGCATTTCAAATTAGCAGTTCAGCAAACACTTGTACAAGAGCTTGGCAGCAGCGGCAGGGGAAAGAAATAAAAAATAAAATAAAAATTCGCTACAAATGATTGCACGAACCTGTGTATAAAATGCGCAGATTTAGTGAACCGGTCGGCACAGCCGCCGCTGCCAAGTGAGGATCAGCGGGGAGGCACAGTTCCTTTTGTAGTCGGCGCCTTTTTCAGGCAGCCAATCCTGATCCACGGCTCGCTGACGTCACGCTGGAGGCCACGGCAGATTATAGATGAGCGGCTAAACGTGCGATAGTCGAAGAGATACGGCATGTGCAACGGTGATCCGCCGAAGATGCAGACCCAAAGCCACCGGTAAAAGCGGTGGTGTCCTGTGTATAAAATGCGCAGATTTAGTGAACCGGTCGGCACGGCCGCTGCTGCCAAGTGAGGTTTCACGCCCGACCCCAAACATTACACCATACATGGCTCAGAAAACCACTGGAGCCCTGCTTACAGGCCTCAGTGACCAATTTTTTGTTGGTGCTCGCAGTAATGTTCCTTCTTTCTGTGTAATTTTGTTTATTCATAATTCTTTTTTACTGCAGCGTGAGGTAGCAAAATTGACGTACCGCTTAGGGAGCACCGTTATTTCCTTTTCTCATGATTACCTGACCATCATAGACAATTCGATGTCACTCAAAAGTATCGCAGAATAGGGCCCCTCAGTGAGTTCATCATTTTCAATTATACTCTAAAGTCTGTGAACATGTGAGATCGCTCATTCATTTTTTCTTTTCTTTTCTTTTTTTTTTGTGCGTGTGGTGCGTGTGTGTGGGGGGGGGGGGGGGGACTAAACTTTAGGTATAACTAGAGGAATTTTCTGGGACGAAAGTGCTTTCAATGAAGTTGGATAACGCTGCTTTGGCGTTCGCAAAAAGCAAAGAGTTACATGGGGCAGATAATATAGTTGCTGCGTAGTAAGGAACAAGGGAGCCAGCCCTGCTGTGAGCGTAATTGTCTTTGTCAGTTATTGTGTCTACTCAGAGGCTCTTTCACCGACTTAGAGCTTTAGAGCTAAAGCCTTCATGGGCGTCATAAGGGGCCGCGGCGTGCTTGGAGGCCGGCCCTGAACGTGTTCATCGAGCGTGCGTTTTCGAAAGGTTGAACCAGAATCCGGCTTAAGGATTTCATTAAAAAAGTTTCTTGGACGAATTGTTCTAGATAAACAAGAAAGGATGATTAAAGGGACCTTCAAACGATTTTGACGATTATGTACAAACGTACTGAGTCGATAGGACACGGCCTTCTGATCATTAATTGCCGCATCTAAGTGCTCCGCGTAGAGCGTGTAATTTAATACACGGTTTTAAAAGTGTACATCGCTACCGAACGCAGCACGCCAATCGGCGTAGTTTTCAGCCGCCCCTTACCAGGTGACGTGTAGTGACCATATGGCGCCAATAGGGTGAGCTATCCGATTGGCTGTCCAGCGGTGCTATAACGTAAAACTATTCCAAACTTTTCTATTCAATTCTGCGATAAGCCCTACGCGATTGGTTAAAAACCTTTTTGGACCACCCCCACTTCGCCTGGCTGTCACGGGACGTCACGAAAACTGCGATAGCTCCCCATCTGATATGACGTGTGCACACTGATTATGCATGATTTGACCGAACAAAAGCAAAATAGTTATTTCTGATTCGTCGCTTTTCGCCATTAGCCCTCAGCTATTGGTCAAAGGCTTTCGGGCTGCACCCACTTCACCAGCCTGTCACGCGACATCACAAAACTACAAAAACTCACTGCGTCAAAGTGACGTGCACGCGTTAAAGATGCATTAATATGCCGAACAAAACTGAATTTTCTTTTGTATAGCCGCATGCTGCCCCGTTCCGAAAGGAATAAAAGATGGCTGCCGCCGATCGCCCAGGCACTGGCTACTCGCACTTATCGGAAAGCGTGGGCTTATTTGCATATAATAAAACTTTCTGCGTGGCCGCGTAACGTTTTCGAGCACTTTCGGCACGTCTACGACCTCGTTCTGCCAACTCTTCTTTGCTGAGGATCCATTTTAGCGGCATTCTTAACCTTTCGTTGCATGCCGCTGCGATTTTCGGCCAGCCACGGCGAGTTAAATAAGGGAAAGCGGACCAATCGCAGACGGCGGCACCACCCTCTTCATCCCATTATCGATTTTCAGTGCAGTGGCTCGGCCCCATCGAAGCCCTCTCCACTTGAGCGTGCTCCTCGGTTCTTGTGATCCAATTAGATAAGACAAGCCGCTCAGCGCAGGCAATGTTATTCGTTTTTCAAGCAAACAAAAGTGGCCTCCTATGAACGAGGAGAGCGTTTGATTGGTCTGTTGAGACAACCCTATCGGTTACGCAAATTTGGGGCCCTATAACGTAAAACTATTCCAATATGTTTCTATTCGAATCTCTTGACGTCAAATTTGCGTAACCACCGACGCGAGCACCGGGCGGTCACCCACAGGGTTGTCTGTACAGACCAATCAAACACTCTCCTCGTCCATAGGAGGTCACTTTTGTTTGCTTGAAAAACGAATAACATTGCCTACAATGAGCGGCTTGTCGTATCTAATTGGCTGACAAGAGGCGAGGAGAACGCTCAAGTGGAGAGGGATCCGCTGGGGCAGAGCCAGTGCACTGAAGATCGATAACCGGATGAAGAGGGTGGTGCCGGCGTCTGCGATTGGTTGGCTTTCCCTTAGCTTGTGGTGGCTGGTCGAAAATCGCGGCGGCATGCAACGGAAGCTTAAGAATGACGCTAAAACTGATCCTCAACAAAGAAGAGTTGGCAGAATGAAGTGGTAAACGTGCCGAAAGTGATCGAAAACGTTACACGGCCACGCAAGAAGTTTTATTATATGCAAATACACCCATGGTCTCCGGCAGGTGCGAGTAGCCAGCGTCTCAGCGATCGGCGGCAGCCATCTTTTATTCCTTTCGGAACGGAGCAGCCTGCGGCTATTCCGAAGAAAATTCAGTTTTGTTCGGCATATTAATGCATCTTTATCGCGTACACGTCACTTTGACTCGGTGAGTTTGTGCGGTTTTGTGACGTCGCGTGACAGGCAGGTGAAGTGGGTGCAGCCCGAAAACTTTTTACCAATAGCCGAGGGCTAATGGCCAAAAGGGGTGGAATCAGAAATAACTGTTTTTTTTTTCTGTCAAGTCATGCATACTCAGTGTGTACACATCATATCAGATGGGGAGCTATCGCGGTTTTCGTGACGTCGCGTGACAGACAGGTGAAGTGGGGGTGGTCGAAAAAAGTTTTTGACCAATCGTGGAGGGCTGATAGCAGAATTGGAATAGAAAAGTTTGGAATAGTTTTACGTTATAGCGCCCTTGACGTCAGGAGATTGGAATACAAACATTTTGAAATAGTTTTACGTTGTAGGGCCGCAGGGCGCATCGTCGATAATTGTTCCAACTTTAAGGCGAACAAGTGTTGTTCGTAATAGTTTAAATGTTAGTTAGTTTGTTTCTATGAAAAAGAAAGCAACATAAAGAGAATGCACAAGGACAGTTTATCACTACACTCAAGACTTCCAGCACACAACAAGTGTCGTCTGCCTGTGTTACGACGTGTTCCGTGTTGACGACAGCTGCGCGGTCAGTCTTGATCTCGATCTTTACTTTCGAGAGCACCATGATTCGCCCTTGTTGCGTTGTGGGCTCCAAACGTAGCGATCGGAGATGTGTCTATTATAGCTGCGACATCGTGTCCCTCTGCAAAGCAGCAGACGAGCGGAGTGGCTGCAACGAATCGGGCTGTCGGTATCCGATCGGCGCCAGGATCTACGCGTTTGTGGCCGTCACTTCGCGCCGGAGTATTACTACCACAATAGAGAGTTTTAGCGTGTGCGGTGTTGGGCTAAGCGCAGGCGCAAGCGGACTGGTCGTTTTAACGTCTGAGCGGGGGCGCAAACGTGAGCTGCCTGCACGGTGCAGTGACCTGGTGGCACAGAGCTCAACCAGACAAACAATACAGCAGTAACCATTCTTAAGAACGGCCAGCTGCAGTGCAAGTTTGCCAGCCATTTACGCCAGCGGTGGCAACCTCGTCTTAGAACGCCGCCGCCAACCTCTAGCCACGGTGTGACTAAGTCGACTTTGTGTCGGGAACAATACGCACGTCCTCCACTCTCCGTCGCTTCAGCTAGGATGCGTTTGACGAAGCAGGCTTTGTGCTGAAAACGCCACCGTTACGCTCTAGCCTCGTCGCCGTTGTGACGGAATGAGTTCGGCGGGCCAACTATTGTTACCGAACTCCCCAACGCGGACCTGATCTGCTACGGTTGGGGGAGTTGCCGCGGGAAAGTCGTCGTAGGCTCCTTCCCACGCGCCGACCAAGACGCAAGACAATGTGCTACTCGGGCGCGCTACCCGGTCGGCTCCGAGTTCGACGAAGCCCCTCTGACGTCGGCTCCGGGCCATGCACCTGTGTGTGTGTGTGTGTGTGTGTGTGTGTGTGTGTGTGTGTGTGTGTGTGTGTGTGTGTGTGTGTGTGTGTGTGTGTGTGTGTGTGTGTGTGTGTGTGTGTGTGTGTGTGTGTGTGTGTGTGTGTGTGTGTGTGTGTGTGTGTGTGTGTGTGTGTGTGTGTGTGTGTGTGTGTGTGTGTGTGTGTGTGTGTGTGTGTGTGTGTGTGTGTGTGTGTGTGTGTGTGTGTGTGTGTGTGTGTGTGTGTGTGTGTGTGTGTGTGTGTGTGTGTGTGTGTGTGTGTGTGTGTGTGTGTGTGTGTGTGTGTGTGTGTGTGTGTGTGTGTGTGTGTGTGTGTGTGTGTGTGTGTGTGTGTGTGTGTGTGTGTGTGTGTGTGTGTGTGTGTGTGTGTGTGTGTGTGTGTGTGTGTGTGTGTGTGTGTGTGTGTGTGTGTGTGTGTGTGTGTGTGTGTGTGTGTGTGTGTGTGTGTGTGTGTGTGTGTGTGTGTGTGTGTGTGTGTGTGTGTGTGTGTGTGTGTGTGTGTGTGTGTGTGTGTGTGTGTGTGTGTGTGTGTGTGTGTGTGTGTGTGTGTGTGTGTGTGTGTGTGTGTGTGTGTGTGTGTGTGTGTGTGTGTGTGTGTGTGTGTGTGTGTGTGTGTGTGTGTGTGTGTGTGTGTGTGTGTGTGTGTGTGAGAGCCGTCCCGGGGAGAGGCGGCGTGCTTACAATGACTGGACGAACGTTTCCGTCCCCTTGGAATCAAGGGGGGACCAAGTGCTTATAAGCAGTGATTGTCGGTGTTAGGGTGTGCTCGTCGTCGTGCTCGTTCGTGCTCGTCGTGGTGCTCTATGCTCGAAATGTACTCATGAGCTGTGTGCTCGTAAGCTGTGTGCTGTATGTTCGTCTTGCGGGCCCCATTTGGGAGTCACGCATAGACTGTGTAAATGTATCTCTTGTTCAAACTCTAAATAATGTAAATAAACCCTGCTCGCCTAATCCTGTCGCCCCAAGTTCCTCCGATCGTCCTACAAGCCCGACCCCAAATCTTACACCATGTGTGTTCTACTTTGCTGCTGGATGTAAGTTTTCTGCAGGAGCGCAATCGTGAACACGTTGCCTTTAAATGTTTAACATGCTTAGCATTTGGTTACAGTAATAGTGTATGTGTTTAGCTGGTTATGTCTGCAGCACCAGGTGGCTAGACCGTGCAGGCCGCTCAGGCCGCTCACGTTTACGCTAAAACCCCTTCATCACAGCGGTAGTAGCATGGAGGCGCGGGGGATCGAAGGCCAGGCGGCTAGCGGAGTGGTTGGAGAGGCTTCGCGCGCTGGCTCCAAGACAACAGGAAGTAGACGACACGACGTCACATCATGACGCAGAGCCAGTGAAGGCGGAACTTAGCCCCGATCACTCGGCGAACGAGTTGAGGAGGAAAAGCATAGATATGAAGGAGGGTGACTTATAATTGTCCGTAGCTCTCCTAATATGAGACGCTTCAAATTGTGGTGCGAATGATTTACTCTAGCTGCATCTATATACGCCTCTACAGAATTGGTCCGAACCATTTCAGGGACCATTTAAACAGAGAAGAAATAAGCAAGCAGTGGGCTTAACGTAGAATCTGGCTTAACACCAAACAGTAAGCCCTTGTTCGGTTTCCTGCCATCAGTTCCTTTTCAAGCGAACTGCTTATTTCTGTGCGCTGCGAACTGCGGACGCCATTTCGGGCCGAATAATGCGCAGAACTTTAGAGATTCCTTTAGGCAACGCTCTTTTCTTTCCGCTCATCGTCTGATGAAGTAGTTTTTCATCTGCTTGTCTATGATAAAAAAAATCATGTTCTTTGCAATAGGTTATTCGTACCTGAGCGCATTTTCTGAAGCTTTATCAGTTTTGCTGGTGTCATTGTGTGGGCGATCTTACTGGGAGTTCCCTGGGCCCCTATAACGTAAAACTATTCCAATATGTTTATATTCCAATCTCCTGACGTCAAACTTGCGTAAATGCCGACGCAAGCAACGGGCTGTCACCCGCAGGGTTGTCTCAACAGACCAATCAAACGCTCTCCTGGTTCATAGGAGGCCACTTTTGTTTGCTTGAAAAATGAATAACATTGCCTGCACTGAGCGGCTTGTCTTATCTAATTGGATCACAAGAGGCGAGGAACACGCTGAAGTGGAGAGGGCTTCGATGGGGGCGAGCCACTGCACTGAAAATCGATAATGGGCTGAAGAGGGTGGTGCCGGCGTCTGCGATTGGTCCGCTTTCCTTTACATAGCTTGTGGTGATCTGTCGACAATCACGGCGGCATGCAACGGAAGCTTAAGAATCACGCTAAAACTGATCCTCACCATAGAAGAGTTGGCAGAATGAGGTCGTAAACGTGCCGAAAGTACTCGAAAACGTTACACGGCCACGCAAAAAGTGTTATTACACGCAAATAAACCCATGCTCTCCGGCAGGTGCGAGTAGGCCGTGCCTGAGCGATCGGCGGCAGCCATCTTTTATTCCTTTCGGAACGGGGCAGCCTGCGGCTATACAGAAGAAAATTTAGTTTTGTTCAGCATATTAATGCGTATTTAACGCGTACACGTCACTTTGACGCGGTGAGTTTTTGCGGTTTTGTGACGCCGCGTGACAAGCAGATGAAGTGGGTGCAGCCCGAAAACTCTTGACCAATAGCCGAGGGCTAAAGGCGAAAAGGCGTTGAAACAGAAATAAATATTTTTCGTTTGTTCGGGCAATGCATGCATAATCAGTGTGTACACGTCATATCAGATGGGCAGTTATCGAGGTTTTCGTGATGTCGCGTGACAGACAGGTGAAGTGGGCGTGCTCCAATAAAGTTTTTGACCAATCGCGGAAGGCTGATAGCAGAATTGGAATAGAAAAGTTTGGGATAGTTTTACGTTATAGCGCCCCTGACTACCTCTTCTCTAACTCTGGACAGTTAGTGCTGGAACGTTACAATTTCGCCGTCAAAGCACATACATGCTGATCTTTCGGCTTGTTCGCATGTAGGAATGAAAAAAAAAATTCTAAAGGCCATCGCTCCGAGGCTGTGGAGAAAGATAGCAGCAATTGACTTTGCAGGCTTGACGTGACGCCGCAAAACAGCTGAGAGGCTATGAGAGTGGGAGTGGTCCATACGGGTTTTTACAACCAGGGGTTCTTCGACGCGTACCCCGAGCCTCGGTGCACAAAGTTTTGTTGTTTTTGTTTTTCTTTGCATTCGGACTCCTCGCAACTCGATCACCACGGTGAGTCGAAGATGCAGGTAGTCACCGGAGGTAGCAGTCCAAAGCAGCTGTTCCTGTGGCCCCAGCCCTGAGCACTGATGGCGTGGCACCATCCGGGGGAGCTCGGGTCACTGGCTGGTCCCATATGCATTTGTTGCGTGTGGGATCCTAGGGTAGAACTTTCGAATCAGAGTCGTTTGCCCCTTATTTTTATTAGCCGAAATAAGGTACATACAGGTAATAACAAATATGCGTACTATTCTACGTACCCTACACTACTTTTCCACATAGTCCCCCACACCGGTTCAAACATTGGGCCCACCGCATCACTAAACTTGAGATGCCCATGTCGCCAGTCAGCCAGGCACGTGGCCTCCCTGAACGCTCATTGTCATGCAGGTCTTCACGACCTTTCGCGAACTCACAACGCCACCTTACACTTCTCAAAGAGAGACACCTTTCCCCATACGTTGGCTGCATTTCTCTGTGGATATCGATGGGCGTTCGTCCCTTGCTCCATAGGAAACGTATTACAATTCGTGAAGCACAACCGCCGTCTTCAACAACTGACAACAGCACTGTGCCGCGGAGCTATCGGCAGATAGGGCCGGTCCGGTCGAAGAAAGGTCCACCACTCGAAATGGATATGTTGACTTCGCATTTACAACTGTAATTTGGCTAAAAAATATAGGGGCAAAGACTTTCATATTCGATACGATTCGCCCTCGTATATCGACCTCCTGTTTCCCAGTTCATCGCTTGCATGCGATGTCGGGCGAGTGGCCAGCTTATCATAAATATCTTCAACAAGATCACTCCTTGCAAGCGTTGAGTTTCGGCCTTGCAGGTTCAACATATTCTCTAGTGTGTAGCGCAGAAACTTGAGAAAAAAAAACGAACAGAAGACGAGACACACAAGCGCTTGTGTGCTTCTCGTCTTCTCTCCGTTTTTTAACACGTAAGTGTTTTGGGCCAGGCTCCGCCGAAAATCTGTCCCATGTACGAACGTCATGCAATCATCATCACGTGAATCGCGAAATGGTGATATTTTGCTGTTTTCTGCTTACCTATTGGTTAGGCAAGTAGGCATAGAAAGGTTAGAATGGTTTGCTTTATTAAAAGCATTGCCTCTTGATCACGTATATTTGTTGAATTCAGGATATTTGGTATCATTTGTTTTATCACTGAGTGATTCCGTAGAAAATATGGCGGCCAGCCTAGGCACCTATAAGGGTAGTAAAGGTGGCATAGTGCTTGGAAGTGTATTGCGGTCTCTGTCGGTGTCTGCAGTTGAACTCTCCTCCCGTTCACCGCGACATTCGATATATCGAACGCTGCGCCGCGCTGCGCCCCTGCAAATGACTTGATGCCAACTAAGTCGGCGTCTATGGGTGGCGGCGGTCATGGTGCGTTTCAGGCGCTTTTTCAAAGGTGATCGGTGACAACCGTCACTGCTCGGTGGCGCCTCCGAAAGAGGGGTTCCTCAAAAAGAGGGATCAACCAATTTTTTGCGAAGTTAGAGCGCTAAAAACTAGAAAAGTTTACTCCGTTTAGGATGAATAAAAGATAGCGTGTCGGTGCCGCCAAACCAAGGCGAGGACATCCATTCTATATATATATATATATATATATATATATATATATATATATATATATATATATATATATATATATAAAGAAGTTTTACGTACCACAACCACGATCTGATCACGAGGCACGCCGTAGTGGGAGCCTCTGGAAATTTGGGCCACCTGGGGTTCTTTAACGTACGCCTATATCTAAGTACACGGGTGTTTTCGCATTTCACCCCCATCGAAATGCGGCCGCCATGGCCGGGATTCGATCACGCGACCTCGTCCTTAGAGCCAACCACCATAGCCACTAAGCAACCGCGGCGGTTACCATTCTCTATCGTGGACCCTAAATTTAAGTTATCTTTACATGTGAGCCTACCGCGAAGTGTGTAAACTTGAGGTGCTTTACACAAATTCTTTTTTGTTTAAGTTACAGCGTTAAATTTTGCGCGGGTGGCAAGGAAGTTGGCGACATGATGCATGTGTTGTGTGACTTTTCACTCTATACCAAAAAGCGAAAGCAGCCGTTAAGAGACAAAGTGAGACGTTACTTGGTTGTCACCACTACTCCTACTATATACCATTGTCTATTTCCGGCATTCAAGAAACCAAGGTGTTGTGGTGAAATTTTTTTGATTAGCTGCGCAGGTGTTCAAAGTATTAGTTTATGTTTGCATGTATGAACACTGAAAAGGATGTGCGTGCGTGCGTGCGTGCGTGCGTGTGTGTGTGTGTGTGTGTGTGTGTGTGTGTGTGTGTGTGTGTGTGTGTGTGTGTGTGTGTGTGTGTGTGTGTGTGTGTGTGTGTGTGTGACTGTTAATTTCATTTTATAGCTTGTACACGTGTTAGGGCTGTTGCATCACATCTATGTTTTTTCTACTTTTTTTTGCCGCCTTGCTTCGAACCTATTTAATATACTTCCTGTTAAATATACCTATTAACGCATAAACTGGCAGCTCAGTGCAGTGCGTCTAAGTGCACGAACCGCCATGGCTAAGAAGAACATAATTGACTTATTATCTCTGACTTGTTGATTGAAGGGGAGAACGCTAATGACAGAAATGCAAACGGTGTCTTTCGTAATGCCTGTGAAAGTTTCGGCAGCTGCCCGGAGTTGTAGGTGCACAAGTCTGGCTGAAGCTCTGTTTGTCCGCGAAGAGGTTTTTTTTTTACGTAAATTTGTTTCCCCGCCTGGGTCTCTGCGTACACGCGTCATGGGGTACTCGTGTGCCATCCAAACACCGCTGCTGGGGTCATCAAAGCTATTTGCGTCGCGACTTTTTCGCGGCCTCGTTTGAATGTCTTCGCGGATCCGCTTTAGTGTGGTTCTCAGCAGCGGCTAATGCGCCTGTTACCGCGTACTGTTTGTACAGGGACGCGCAAAGGAAACCGCTCGTCTCGCCATGCAGGATGCCCGCGCGGGGAGTGTGCGTTTCTCCGATGGAGCTGCTTTAGCAGTCACCGAACAGCTAGCAGTGCGGTTACCACGTTGCAGACACTTGCGCGGATTTGCATATTCAGTCTTTTCGGTGTCGTGCGCTTGAGAGCCGGGAACCAGCAGACCCGGACTCCACGGGGAATTTACTTTTCTTAGTTGTAGCCCGTCTGATTATCCATTTTTGAAAAAAAAAAAGAGGTAAAGAGAACGTGAGCTGCCCGCGCTAATTCTCTTAATCGGTGTTCAGAACTTCGAGACAATGAATAGTGGCTATTCTGTTGTTTTCTAGAGGAAGCTGGATAGGGAACGGGCCCTTTAAAGTATACGCGAAATAGAAAAACGCCTTCGTTGTGTGACTGCTCAACCGACCTGAATTAATTTTCCGCGCATTCAGAAAGAAAGAAAACCAAAACTCTAGCGAATGACAGGTGCAGAATTGGATCTGGGCCATTGTTAGAGGAAAATTTGAAAACAGAAATTCACTAAAATATCGAAACGTCGAGTTTACTCCCAACAGGAAGAGCGATAGCACAATTGTGTAAACTGCATCTGGTCAAAGCGCTAACTCGGACCCAATCGACATTACTTACGCTATGCTGGGAACACGGCTTTTAGAAAACTCAGATCACTAAAGCAACCGCTCCACATAAACTGGAGCTCGTCACGTTATCTTTGTCCGTTTTCAACGCATTCTGAAGTGCACGCAGTCTACGGAATTTCCCTGTCTGTGTTGGTTGTCATCATTCTGCGCGAAGCTGCTAGAATACGCAACAAATTTTATTAAAATTTACTCAGTACGCGTTTCAAAGGATTTAATGGGTAAATTCGAGCCTGGCATTTTTTTGTTTCTTTCTAAATTGAAGAAAAGTGGCAAAGTAGGCCTCCTTAGGGACGCCTATATCCCGAAGTCCCAAACATTACCAGGGCAAGAAAATTAAGAAGGAAATAACAAGATGAAAACCAGCAATAGCGAATAACAAAAATATAAAGTAAACACTGCCGACACTATTAGCACAAGCGCATAAATAGTGTCGTCATGGGCATTAGCACAGGAAGCACAGTCTAGTCATTTGGTACAGTCACCACCTTCACGTTGGGGGAATTCCCGTAGAAGTCGCGGCAAATAGAGTGGCACACAAACTTGCGCGTAATCTTACTTGTGCATTACTTTTTTTTTGTGCATTACTTGCACAAAAAATTGGAATGCATAATCGTCTGAGTAACAAATTCACTAATTCAGTTTTTAACTAAGTACCTTATGGCCCATATTGCAATTTACAATTTCTATCCGGGGAGTTCGCAAGGCAGATCCGCTTGGAAATTGTTCTCAGGATGACACCAGTTCCGAGATATTAATTCCCGATCTTTGCGGAGAAATTCATTGGCCTTTCAGTTACTTTCTTAACAAAACATTGTATGAATTGAAGCACAAAAGTAACTGGAATAAGTGTGCGTACTTTTTGCGTACTTTTTTTTTCTATGTATATTTCGCTTAATAGATCTTTCTTTCCGTCTCAGTACTATGCAATCCATGGTGACAGGCATAATGTGGCTGTAATCTCTCGATAACATTGTCTTCAGCGTCATAAAAAGGTATCTGTTGCTTTAATGCCTCTCGCAAACATCGGTTCTTCTGAAAATTCAAGAGATTGCTTGTCTCCTGAGATGCATGAGTAATGACAACTGACGTGAGAGCTATATATACACGAAGGTCTGCCCGCTTATTTATGCAATTGTTATATCAGCTTATCCTTCACAGAACTTCACACAATTCAGATCAGAAGAAAAAAAGCAAGAAAGAAAGATATACTTAAATTGCAGCGCCCATAATACCTCGGTGTTTTGCTGTTCAATGGATAAACAGTCGATTAAGGACATTTCATTATGATTTGCATCCTCAGAACAATATTTGCACTGCAACAAAACCTTTTAATCCCTGTACTTGCCAAAACATAGGGACATGTGTTTACAGAGGGCATATTCTCAGTTTATCATTACGGCTGTATGCGTGATCCACTGGGGATTGCGCGTAGGTGCGAGCTCCGACTTGTCTCCTCCTGTTAACAAAATCCGCATTACCCGACATGAAGTCTTTGTTGAGAAGAAAGACAGTGCGGCCATATAAAAAATGTGCGAAAGAACACTAAAATATTTCTCGCTCACTCACGGTGCTAGCTGCAGTTCATATCGCATTCATATCGGTGCTAAACATCTGTTTTTTCTCTTAAATCTTAGTAGCCTAATCTGTAAGAATACACATTCATCTATGCCATAATCATTTGTTTGCGAAAAGGCACTGTTGACGCAATACGCGTACTCTCGTTTCCCCTATTGGTACTGTAGGATACGCTGATATTGTATAGTGTCGAATGATACTTTTCCTGGCGTTCCAAGCCACACTTTCCTTCATATGTGCAATTCTTTATCATATCCAGTTAATAGGGTTAGTAAAAGCTCATTCCCGTTTTGCCGCAACTGAGGCATTCAGGTTGTTAGATATGGAGCTGTTTCCTGTGCCTACTTCGAGTTCCCCAGACCACATCGAATCGCAGCACATTCCAGAGGAGCGCACGTGCAAACAAGTTCGTACGCCGCCGGTAGCTATTCTCTGCTTGACTCTTCCAGAAAACGAGGGGATAGCCCGGCACTGTTGAAAGTAAAGTGGGTGCCAAACCAAGACGGCGGTATTGTGCCGGGACGGCCTGACGGCGGTAATGCGCCGTGACAACCGGAAGGCTGTGATGTACCGGGAAGGCCCAAGCGTCCCCCTTCTTCGCCTTTGAAGAAGGCATTTGCCACCATAGCGGGGCCGTACCACCGGGAGCAGGTGAGCCCTCGGACAATGGAGCCCAATCGTCCCCCTTCTCCGCCTTTGAAGAAGCGCATTGCACCACAGCAAGGCAAGACCGCGGGGAGCCGCCGGGTGTGACATCACCGCACGGGTGCCTACCATTGGCCGAAGGTGGCGTCATCGGAGCGGGCTCTCCCATTGTCCGAACATGACGCGACTTCCAGTCCTCGAAGGGTTTAAAAGAAGCATTCCAGAGAGACCAGAGCATTCCCTGATTGACCTCTCTTGAACTTGTTGCCGCGGGCCGCAGCGTCCGAGTTGCTGCCGGCCCGTAATGACTGTACGACCGTTACTTGACTCTCACCTCTCTGTATATAATGTAAAATAAATCCCCCAAGTTTGTTTTTTCATCCCGACGTCCGTCCTCAACCCCAACAAGGTGCACTCGGGAGGCGTCGCACGGCGTCAGAACCGGTAGCGCTATCTCTTTGGGTTCCGAGAAGTAACCACTGTAAAAGGTCAGTAATGTCATTATTTATTGTTTGATTAGGCAGGATCGTATGTGTTTTTGATTAGGCAGACGAGAGATGCACTCACTGGCATCACTTTGTGGGTCGAAAGACCTGTTTGCTGGGGCTTGTGTTGTCTGCAGCGCGAGCCAGTCCAGTGCACTGTTGCCACTCGTAGGGCAATTACCCTAGCTGTAGGGATTTTCCCGGCGTTTTCCGCACTTGGCTGGGGCCGGATGACCATTTTGCCGACAAAATGTAAGGTTTCTTCCCCTAGCCTAGCATGTTTTAAATATATCTGATTCAAAGCCCGGGAAACCGCAGAAAACGCACAAAATATGACTAGACGTTCCCACCGAATCAAGGATACGGCACGCCTAGCAGTAACACTTATTTTTGTTTTTTTTTCCTCAGGAATTTGCATGCAGAATAATAGGATCAGATGATTATCTTGCATGACATTCTCCAACGCAGTTCCACAGAAATGAGTCACACAGATTTTATGGACACACAAGTTTTGCAGTCATTCGCAACGTAATGAGCAGGGACAGCTGAAGGTAGGGAAAGAGATAAGAAGAAGACAGGGAGGTTAACCAGAATAACGTCCGGTTGGCTACCCTACACCGGGGGAATGGGAAAGGGGGAAAACAAAGATAACAGGGAGAGAGAGGAGGGAAGGAAAGAAGGAAATTGCGGTCAGTTCATGACGTGTGTGGCCTTACAGAAATTGCATTAATAGTCACAGATGGTCGCACAAGCCCGTCGTCCTTAAGAAGCACAAAAGTGCCTTCACCGCTTTATGGGCCGACGGGCGATGGGGGCGGTGTTCCAACAGCACCTGCACAGAAAGCGGCCGATTGTCCAGTTTTTGAAAAGCTTTGGCAAGTTCTTGTCTCTCAGGAGTGTATCGTGGACAGTGGCACAGCAGGTGGTCGATGTTTTCTTCGGTGCCACAGACCTCGCATGCTCAGGTGTCAGTCACTCCAATTAATGTAGAGTATGCCTTTGTGAAGGCAACTCCTAACCAAAGGCGACAGAGAAGCGTAGCTTCACGTCGAGGAAGTCCGAGTGGAGGTCGGAGGTGGAGGGAGGGGTTTAGTCGATGCAGTCGTGTAAGTCGTAAGTTTGGCGAGTTTCACTCGGTCAGTGTGAGATTGCGTGCCAGGTGTCGAAGCAGCCTTGCGGCGTCTGTCCTCGAAAGCGGAATTGGAATGCTGTGCTCTTCATGATGTGCTGTGAGAGGAGCGTTATCGGCGGAATCATTGCCACTGATTCCACAATGGCCAGGTACCCATTGAAAAACGACCTCGTGACCTTTTTGTTGGACATGATGGTAAAGTTTCGCGATTTCATATGTCAACTGGTCATGGCATCCGTGTCGGAGAACTGACTGCGTGCACTGTAATGCCGGTTTTGAATCACAGAACACAGCCCATTTTCTAGCTCTTTCAGATTCAATGAATTCCCGTGCTCGACGCAGGGCCGTTAGTTCTGCCGCCGTTGACGTCGTGACATGCGATGTCTTGAAGCGCAGTGCCATTCCTCGCGTTGGTATAACCACGGCACCACCAGAACTGCACGACGTAGTCGATCCATCGGTATAGATGTGCACGTGGTTACTGTACTTTTCATGCAAAAGAAGTAAGCTCAGCTGTTTTAGAGCAGGGGCCGGTAGATCTGTCTTCTTCTGTAGTCCTGGAATCATTAGATGTACTTGTGGACGGCTCAAACACCACGGAGGAAACGCTGGCTTGGTCGCAGGTGCGTACTCTGAAGTAAACGACGCACGATGTGCACTGACAATGCCGCTAAATGTCGAGCAGGACCTTGCAGCAATGAGGCTCGCCAAGTGGTGGGAAGGACTCTGAAGGGGAAGGGTGGGAAGGGGAAGGGACAGCTGAAGATTGCTTAACTGGAAAGGACCAGCCGTGAATACGTATTTAAACAGTAACATGACGGGACAAACCTGAAACTAACAACTAAAAAAAATATTTTGGTAAAAGGATGTATCTACCTTCCAGTAATGTTCTTGGCACACACACGTCTAAAAAAGTGTATCGAAAAAAGAAAAGCTAAAAGCAATATATCGCACTTAATCTTAACACTGCAGAACACAGACCGACACAACAGCACTCGTATAAGCCCAAATTTACCCGCCATGTCACCTGTAAATATTAGTATCAGGTCAACTTGGACATTTCATATTTATTTTTACTCTCTTTTTCCCCCACTATCCTCTGGAATCTTTTGATCCCATTCCCTATCCCTATACAGAGGAGCATGCCAGCGGTTATATACGCGCCGGCAAAAATATCTGTTTTTCTAATAAAGAGTCTCTCTCTCTCTCTTTGCTCCGCGGAAGCTGAGTGTCATATTCAGTCACACCAGCCAGCAAGGCCAAAGAAGCGTCACGTGGGGTACTAATATTGTCAAATATGAATCTTTCGTGACACAAGTACCACGTGCGTGACACACATGTATTCATGCATTCCTTTATCTAGTGGCAGGATTTACAACGGCCAAACTTGGCTGTGTAATAATGATTTGCCAAAAAGGCTTCCTTCTCTAGAACTGATCGCGCGCACATGCCGACTTATTGTAGGCATATGTGTGTACGTCTGTATCATGCAGTTGTTATATGAAGTGCCGTCTATTGTTTCGGGTCTTTTTTTTTTTTTTTTGCCTCTGTGTCAGAAGTTTCGCGCGACCTCCGAATTTGCAGATAGTTGCTTTACGAGGCAGCTGCCGTCGAGGTTAAGCACCGACAGCCGTCCCCTGAACCGTTTCTTCGTGAACTTCCTAACACCAGCCACTGCAGCTACTAGTTTAGTTGGAGGCCAGAATGATTCTGTGCCCATTTCTGAAGCATTTTGTTCAGATTTTGCCCACTTCAGAAAAGATTGAACAAGAGTGAAGAACGGTGCCTTCTTAATTTACTAGTGAAGATAAGGTCACTTTGGAAGCAAAATGACCTACATCATTCTGAACAAAAACTGGAGAGATAAAGACATTTTACGGCACGAAAGAGTTCAGAAATAGTTACACATTGGCGGCCCAAGTCATATTATTCTTAGCACATTTTAACGCTGCGGCTGAGAGAGCCCTCTCCAGCATGAGTAATGTCTAAAAAAAAAAAAAGGAGGGATACACTTCAGCTGTTGACCTGAAAGTATTCCCTGAAGATCAGTTTTCGTTCGACTGACGGGAACTGTATCAATATCAACGTCGAGGAAATAAAAAAAAAAAAAAACACGATAGGAGAGAAGAGACAGAAAGGAAATAATTACAGCACATTAATCTCTATCGAAAGGGAATGTACTCAACGGAGTCGTCTGCTTTAGTTTTGGCGAATATTATACCCGTGTCACACGGGCGTTTGGAAGGCCTTCCAACCGATAGTCAGTCGACTCAAAGGTCAAGTTAGAGCTGCTACACGGGTGGTTTCGAAGGCCGCCAAGTCAATATTCTATCGAGTCAACGGAGCACCTTACAACTCTATCGAAGTCTCGATGGCCTTTGAGCAACGGAAGCGGAAACAGCGCGAACATGCCCTCTCGTTCACAGTGTGCTCGTACTCACGGTTAGAAAGAACAAATCAGACCAAATGCTCTAAAAATACTATATATAAGTGTTATTGATTATTCAATAAAGTGTTTTTGCCACCTGACATGTGCGAACACACACCGAAACGGCAGCCGCATCGAGCGGCGAAAACGTTGCCGCAGTTTCGCTACTCAACGACACAAAAACTAAACATATATGTATGGCAATGTATAAAAAAATTTTTTTAATGTATAAACAAACATGGAAGAAATTATAGTGCTTTTAAATGGTTTTAATGTTGTTTAACTTTTCGTGACATGAAAACGAAAATAAAGATCCGCAGCGCCACACAATTTTGCGAGAAACGCCTGAACCACTCAACGGCCTTTCAAAAGTGCCGTGTAGCAGCGCGACAACTCCTTTGAGTCGATAGAGTTGTGGCGTTTCGAAGGCCGTCGACTGGAAGGCCTTCCAAATGTGCCGGTGTGACACAGGTATTAAACAGGTATTTCTGCTTTCGTGTTATTTTTTTTTTTTTCGTTAATAAATCGGCATTTCTGGCACTACAAATACCAAAACATTACTTTAAAAGTATTGTAGCTTTTGAGATTCCAGTTTTCTTGCTGGTGGAAGAAACACCTCACGCAGTTTAATGAAAGGGGCGAATGTTAGCTATATAGGCACATCGATAACAGTACATGTGATACAAGTTGCGGGAAACTTCATACGGGAGAAAATTTTGACCTTTCAAATATTTTACGGTTTTGATTCTCCGTTTTGACAGCCGCTTACTTATTAATAACGTTCCCGTAACTTCAAATAACGGGGTTAAGTATTTGAAAGAGAAATTAGTGCGTATAGTGTCAAATGTAGGGTCAAGGAGAAGGCCGCGTCCCGTCAGGTAGTGTTTCTACAGCGGCCACAGGGTCGCTTTGAACATATTGCTGGGGACACTGCTCCAGTGGCGGTGTGTGCGAAATTTTATGTTTCCTTGGCTCATGGTGAGGATGAAGTTGAGGAGATGACACAACAACGACTTGACGATACGACCGTCGCTGCATGTGCTTATCATCATAGCGGAAAGGACAGAGGGAGGGGAAGGACAAAAGAAATCCAATTTCGTGCTTCTAAATGCTGTCGCAGCAAACCGCAATTTTATAGAATCACCATCCCTCGCTTGCACTGTCACTCGACACTGTCGCAAATGTAAACCTGCTCGGTCTTTTGAACTTTACTCGTGTTGCTTGCGGCTGAGTGCCACTTTCACGAAGCTTATTATACCTGAATAGCTGATGTCGCAAGCAACATTGGTGACTAAACTATGGGAGATGCGAGGCCCGCAACACACACATGTCTAGAGTATTGCAACAGAGCGCATTGTATCATCAGCGATCGTCAGCACAATGTATCGGAGGGGCCGCTCGTTCGAGAAATGCTTCTTCCTCTTCTATGCATGTTCTCTCGAACGTTCGGGCTCCCGTTACTCACACGTCTAGCTTTGCTTTTGCTTCACGTTTAACTTAACATTAAGCCTCCCATACGGTAAAGCGACAGGGGTAAGGAGTGCAGGAGGCATACGTGAATGTCTTGGGAAATATCTACAAAGATTCCACAGCTATATTGGCTCTCCACAAGAAAAGCAGGTGATTACTTATCGAGAGAGGGATCAGGCAAGGATACAAAATCTCTCCAATGCTATTCACTACATGTTTAGAAGAAGCATTTCAGCTGTTAGACTGGGAAGGCTTAGGAGTGAGGATCAACGGCGAATATCTCAGCAACCTTCGGTTTGCCGATGAAATTGTCCTGTTCAGCAACACTGGGGACGAATTAGAACAAATGTTTGTGGACCTTAACCGAGAAATTGCAAGAGTAGGGTTGAACATTTATATGCAGAAGACAAAGGTAATGTTTCACAGCCTGGCAAGGAAACAATAATTCATGATCGCCAGTCAGCCTCTAGAGTCTGTACGTTTATCTTGGTCAATGACTCACGTGCGACCCTGACAGTGAGAAGGAAATTTAAAAAAGAATAACAATGGGTTTCAATGCGTACGGCAGGCATTACCAAATCCTTGGTGGGAGCTTACCACTGTCGTTCAAAAGATAAGAGGAAAAGTGTGCAATCATTGCATTCTACCGGTGCTAACATATGGGGCAGAAACTTGGAGGTTAACAAAGAAGCTCGAGAACAAGTTAAGGACCACGCAATGGGTGATGGAACGAAAAATGCTAGACGTAACGTTAAGAGACAAGCAGAGAGCGGTGGGGATCAGAGAGCAAACGTGAATAACCAATATCCTAGCTGACATTAAGGGAAAAAAGTGGAGCTAGGCAGGCCATGTAATGCTAAGGGAATATGTAACCGGTGAACTATTAGAGTTATAGAACGGGTACCAATTGAAGGGAATCATAGTTGAGGACGGCAGAAAATTAGGCGTGGCGATGATATTAGAAAATTTACAGAGGCAGCTTGGAATCAGCTAGCACAAGACAGGGATAATTGGAGATCGCTTGGAGATGCCTTCCTCCTCCAGCGGCCAAAGAAATAGGCGCATGATGATGATGATGACAGTAAGGGGGCCCCATTACGAACGCGGTGCCAATTATCACCCTGCATGTCCTACCTATGATTACTCGGGGCGGTCGAAACCTTTTCCGTACAAGATCGTTTGCCAGTGCATGCACAGAAACAAAGATGTCTGGAACTGCAGCTACGGCAGAAGGCGCTGACGGGCGCCGGAGCACACCGATGGATGGATGAAAAACGTTTATTCAACGGATTGAGAGTTTGCAGGCTAAACATGGCCCTTTACATAGGTGGAGTCCTTAGTCTGGGACCCCACTGGACGAAGCTGCTACCCGCGCCCGTTGGACTAGAGCCCTTTGGGACTCCAGCGCCGAGCAATTGAGTAGGGCTGCCTCCCATGCCTCTCTAGTGGGGGAAGGGTTGGGGGGAAGGGACGGATTCATCTGACACGCCCACACCATGTGAAAGTTATCGGAGACTTCCCCACAGTGAGGGCATCGCCCATCAACTTTTGGGTCAAAATGTTTTGCTACTGCAGGACACAACAGGGTGTTTGTCTGCAGGCGCCGCAGTGTTCGTTCATCGGCCTTACTCAGGCCCTTAGCAGGGACCGGGAAAAGCCGATGACGTTCGCAATAGTCTGCCAGAATTTCCCTGAACCGCAGAAGCGGTTGTCTAATCTCTGAGCCGGAAGAGTCTGGTTGAGGTGCCCGGTGGGTAAGCGCTCGGGCGGCCGCGTCCGCAGCCTCGTTACCTCTAAGGCCCTGGTGGCCCGGAGTCCAAATAATGCGAGGCGCCGGAGCTCTACACAACTTCGTGAAACCCGCTTAGTTCTACGAGGCCAATGCACAATCACTTGTCATGGAGCGAAGTGTAGCTGCTGCATGTATTATTGCGAAATGAAATGAAACGCATACGCCACTATATTGCGCATAATGGGCAGATTCGGCGGCGTTTCATTTTCGTTTACACCATAGTTTGCCGGCAGCCACTGATAAAGCATATCGCTTCCCTTCTCTGTTGCTTGATGGTGCAACTGTCTTATCTACGGTAAAAAATGCTAACAGGAGTCAGTAGCTCGCCTACACTCTCTGGCTCCTGTCTTGAATATATGTGTACCGCTTGCGCTGCGAACTTCGACAAAAAGTCTGTTGTACCGGCTGTGGCTTGCTGTCGCGTTCACTAAGTCATGCTCGCTTCTTATTGGATGGGCCGAAGAACCCACATGGGACGCTTTCGGCTGCGATGAAACAATCGCACTTCTTCTGTGCATCTACGCAAGTTATACTACGGGGAGGCAGATGCTGTGTACAGTCAGAGCGCCGCCTAGACTAATTATGGGCTTTTACGTGCCAAAACCACGATCTGATTATGAGGCACGCCGTAGTAAGAGAATCCGTAAATATGGACCACCTGGGGTTCTTTAACCTGCACCTAAATCTAAGTACGCGGGTGTTTTCTCCCCCATCGAAATGCGGCCGCCGTGGCCAGGATTCGATCCCGCTTCGTCGTGCTTAGCAGCCTAACATTATAGCCACTAAGCAACCACGGCGGGTGCTGCCTAGATTTCACGCCCTTCATGAAAGAGAACAGATCCCAAAATATCAACAATATTGACATTTGAAGCTTTAGTAGATAAGCATGCATCTTCTTTTTAAAATGTCCTGCTGGGCGGCATGCTTCTACGATGCGGGTAATAACATCATGTGTATGCAGTAGCTGAAGAATGTGTGTTAAGTTTTAGCCAGCCGTAATTTGTCCAGATTTTCTCACTGTAGTAGGTAGCGCGTCTAAAGCTACCGCTGCGTTGTTTCCGAAAATGAGCTTCACAGAATGCATCTGCATTTATCTCACTTGGACGTAAAAATTATGGCTATCTTTTTCAGAAAACATTTCCAAACGTTAGGGTGTCGTGCTTGTGAAAGAGTGGGGCGGAATGTGTTCCGCGTGGAACGCCTTCGATTATGCGTACCCTTCTCTCTTGCAGTCTGTGAATACTTTCTTTGTTTGTTTTAGTCGTCGTTCCCCAAACTAGCAAACAGTAATGGATACCTGAGTGCACTAACGTATAACAGAGTTGCGTTGCTACCCGAAGTGGCAACAAACACCTGTTTTTTTTTTTTCGGTTATACCAATTGACCGTGAAATATCTGTTTCAGTTTTGTTGATGTGGAGTCACCAATTTAGCGTTTCATAAAAAATAGCGCCAGAGAACTTCTGACATACAGCGCATTCCACCCGAACCCCTCGATATGTAACTTGAATTTCGTGGAGTATAGATTTGCTTCTTGCTCAAATTTATTTGTATTTAGCCATACTGAGTTGCCGACAAATGATTAAATCATTTATTCGCTTGCTTCTCAAATTATCTAAATATGTAAGAAAATTCTAAAGTGGGCTAGTAGGCTGGAGATTAACACGGTTGTGCAGAGCGACAAAGGGACAGGACTTGAGCGAGAAAACAACACACGACACCTGAGCGCTCAGGAGTCGTGTGTTGTTTTCTCGCTCAAGACCTGTCCCTTCGTCGCTCTGCGCAACCGTGTTAAGTATAAATATTTGCCAGAAAAGAAGATGTTAGTGTCCTCGGCATATACATGTATAATAATGCCTGGTATTATTGGTATCTTTACGATACCATTTATATTGTCACGCTGTAGGGACGTTGAAAAACACAGTAGAAAAAAAAAATGTGGGCAGTGTCCACTAGTGGTGCAAGACTGGGTCACAGCGGAGCTATAGTTCCGGTTTTGCTAAGTTTTGCGAGGTTATACATGGCTCGGGTAGGTTCATACTAAGTGTTGCTAGGTTTTGATAAGTCTTACGAGGTTATGCATGGCTTAACCATGCTCATACCAATATTTGATAAGTTTCGCCAAGTTTTTGCGAGGCCATACACGGCCAGGCCGGTAAGCCACGCAAGCCCCAGCAAGTCACGCGCATACGAGCCACAGTACGTCCATCACAATTGATTATGTACAGCGCTTCAATACCAGTCGTCATCATCATCGATCCGGTCCTCGTCCTCGACGTCAGACCGTCATCATGGTCGGTGGCATCGGGGAAGGCTTCGCGAAGCACTTGCAAGGCAGGGCTCTTCTGTTCGAAGTTCCACCCCGAGCTCACCGTGGAAAGATTCACGTCGAACCAGAGCCGGTCACAGACGCGGCAGCTAGGCTCGAACTCTAGGCCGAGGAATTCGCGCTGGAAGCGGCCGTTCTTACCTCCCATGGATTTGCGGGCTTGGCGTTGGAAGTTCTCGGTGACGCGCAGGCCCGGAACCAACTCCCGGCGGCGCCGAACATTCACTCGGCAGCGTTCGTTGTCTCTGGCCCGAAACTCGGGATCCTCAGCTCGGCGACGGCGTTTGTCGGCGACAGCCTCGGCGCGATGGGCAGGATCGGCTCTCCTTCGTCGATCGTAGTCCCGCTGAGCCGCGCGCCGAACTTCCTCGTATGTCACAGACGCGACAGCTGTGCGCAAACTCTGTGTCCAGAAAGTCACGCTGGAGTCAGCCGTTCGCACCCCCCGTCTCTCGGCGGGCTTGACGCTGGAAGTTTTCGAGCAGTCGCAGGCTGGGATCGCTTTCTCGGCGACGTCGAGCGTTCAGGCGCCGACTCTCGCGTTCCCTGGACTGAAACTCGCGGGATCCTCGAGTCGGCGTCGCCTTTCCTCAGCCGCAGCTTCGGCGCGTGTTTCAGATCAGCTCGGCGGCGACGCATCGCTTCTCGCTTGGCAGTACGGCGCTCTTCCTGGTAAGCTTCTTCTTCGGGCGTCTGGACTTTCTTCGGTCTTCCTATGGCAGCAGCACGTACGCACGGAGTAAAGGAGGCGAGACGTGTGTCGCCGCTCTGGCTGTTCCGAGCTTTTACTTGCCTCTGACGTCACGACTCCGCCATACGCGCGTGGGGTGCGAGGAGGTTACGTGGCGCGGTGCTCTCGCAGGTGGTTGCTAGGCCACAGCTGGCCTGAGTTTTCTGGTAACGCTCCACGGCGGAACGAAAGCTTAAATAGCTCCGCAGTTAAAACTGAATCTCAAAACGAACTCTTTCTTGGGCGAACCTGTGCTCAGAAAACTGGGGGGGGGGGGGGGGGGGCATTCTGTAAGGTTCCACCAAGTCGACTGTCCATTTCGGCCGCTACTGATTCGCTAGGGCCGCTCGTCTCCTCCTCGCTCGTACAGCTGCATTCAATCAGCAGCGGTCGAAATGGACAGTCGACTATAGGTGGACTCTTACAGAGTACCCCCCTGGTTAGACTCAAGGCACGGTCGGCGATCGTCGAAAATCTGATCTGCGAGTCAAGCACGTCAGCTTATACGTGACTCGTCGAATGATCCAGCGTAATCGCTGGTGCCTGCGTGCCTTCCACAAAGGTTCTACTGGGGAGGGATGAGTTGTGGGTTCGCACGCCTCATGCGTGATACGTACCACGCCCTTTTACCTTGTGTCGCGCGTACAATCCGATTACGCAAGGTTCGCCGAAAAGGTGCACAACACATAGAATCAACGATAACATTCGAGTATGTTCCAATCATGCAGGCGCGTCTTGCGCTGAGAGATAACCTTAAGTTAGCGGTTGAAATGCAGTCCCAGAGAAAAGGATAAGTGCATGGGTCAATATATAACAGGAGCAAAAGCGGGCTAATTATAGGCCCCTGTGGGACACCATATTTTATCTTACCCATTTTTTGATATTGCATGGTGCATGTCAGTACGCTGAAATTGATTTGTAAGATAACTACTCACTAAATTTAAAGAAACCTCTATGCCGTATTCGTTCAGTTCTTCCAAAAATGTTTCGTGCTTCACGGAATGAAATGCTTTTTAAAATATAGAAATATTCCAATTGTGTGAAGCTTCAGCCCAATGTTATCAATTAATTTGTCTTCAATAGATAGCAAGGTCTTGTCAGTCCAGTTCTTTTTTTTTCTGAAATCAGAATTGGTACTTTGCTATGATCTTCTAAGCTGCGAAAATTCCTGAGTCGCACGTAAATGGCATGCTCTACAATTTTTGAAAATATTGGCAACACAGAAATTGGCCTACCGTTATTCATGTCATTTTGATGACCACCTTTGTAGATCACTGAAACTCTGGCTATCTGTGCTTATCGCGAAATATTCCAGTGTTTAAGATCAAGTTGCATATATGTCAAAAAGGTAAGCTGTACTATGAAACTGCTTTTGAATGGCTATGCTGTTTTTTATACCATCAACACCAGCAGCACAACTATACTGTAGGTTCATCATGAATAAATTTACCTCTGGTTCATCCCTTCGAGCCAGCAAAATTTCTTCTTTAATGCGAATTGTGATGTACGATTTGTAGCGAGTGTCGGTGCTAGCGGAGGTTTATATGGTCAAGATTTATACGGCCAATAAAACTGTGAACTGTATTTCGTGTAGCTGTCTTAATACTTTGCTGTCTAATACATGCTTCCCTTTCCCGGCAGAACTGCGTCTCGTACACGCCTCATGCATATAACTCGTTTCGATAGTGGAAATATTTTGTGTCACTATATTAATTCAATGCTAACGCATTATTACAGTCGACAACCATCGTGATATGGGTTCTGCCGCAATCTTCTTTTTTTTTACCTTCCTTATCTTTCCGCGATTTTTCGCTCTCTCTCTAGACAACTTGCTTGGAGCTGCACCTTCTTGATGAATCCCCTTCCTTCGATTTCCATACAGTCAATTCAGGCTATCCAAAGCAGGTACAAAGAACGTATCTTACTGAGCTAAGCGTTCTGGGACCCAGCCTGTGGCCTCATTTTATGCACAGAACTACAAGAGCAGTTTTGAAGTTTACTCTGCTGCTGCTGCTGCTGCTGCGCGCGTGCGTGCGTGCGTGTGTGTGTGTGTGTGTGTGTGTGTGTGTGTGTGTGTGTGTGTGTGTGTGTGTGTGTGTGTGTGTGTGTGTGTGTGTGTGTGTGTGTGTGTGTGTGTGAGAGAGAGAGAGAGAGAGAGACAGAACCATCTGAAATACCGAATGACCTCCCTGCCTTTTCTGCTCATATTTTCCTCTTGTCTATCACTCCCTGGGATAGGCGCTAGATCACGAATATCTTTTCGTCCTAATTATGTTTTAGCATTCATATTATACCTATTTGGCGTCTATTGTGGATCCCTTTCCCACTTACTTTATTTCTGTATTCTGAGCATTGGACGCCTTCGCCCATCTCTCAACGAGACATGTACAACAATTCGTGTCACATACTTGATCGAGAGGTGCTGATTTTCGGAGATCGCGAAACGCCGAGCTCTATTCGATTGTCCGTCCAATGGAAGAAACCTGGAGCAGTTCTTGCGCGCGTACTTTGCCCGGTAGAGGAGGGATTTGCAAAGCCGTAACTCAAAATAATTGATGAGTCAATCCATCACGGTAAATCTCCCTTATCTCGCCCCTTTGCGGTAACAGAGAAAGGACCTTGGGCGTTTGCTTCTCGGTCGAAGCGAAACAGCCAACTTTCGTGCCTGTCGACCGCATTTCACGTGGATCAACTGGAATGAAGTAAATCGTCGAAGTTTGGGCGAGAGAAAGGAAGTGAAAAAAAAATAAAAAGGCATGCTCTGTGACAAAATGGACACTTGCACCTCTCTGGAAACTTCGTGTATAGTCCCTCTTTCGGAGCACGACACCCGGACGTCGTTAAAGACCGTTTCCATTTTCGTGGAAACTGATTATAGGATTTACTGAAGCGCTGGACCGATCTCTTGGGGAGTTCCAACTATACCGGCGCTGCAATATTACATTTCGCATTTCTATTGGCCCGCCTTGCAGTTTCGTAATTCTGATGGATACTGTCCTGCATTTATTTCTTCCTGAAGTGAGACCGCGCGACAAGCGTTTGAGTTTATTTTTTTCCCCATTTGAAAACCGCTGACTTAGGTCAAGTTATTTTTGTTTGGCTTGGTGATTTCTGGGTAAGTTTTCAGACACGTAATTTCCAACTGAAATGCGTAAAGTGATCAAATGCTGCCTCTCCTTGCAGCTATCATCGGCGACGCTGTTGGCAAGCCATCAAAAATGCGCACATCGAGAAAAAATAAGGTGCTCTGCCCTTCTTTGTCCATCTTTCCGTTTTCATTGATCAAATAGAGAGAGAAAGATATAAAGCAACAGCATGGCAAATGATTTTATTTGTCTCGCGCACGCGCCGGTAACAAACAAACATTGCGGTCTTTTGCATATGCTCAGCAGACGTGTCGAATTCGAATTACCTGGGAGGAAACAGTTGCATGGGCTTGCCGAGTCCCAAATGCATGCAGCCTCTTATGAAATATTCGAGTACGATAACAGCGACGATAAAACGAGGCAGCACGTCCTTGAAATGCTTTATGTGGAAGCGTGAAAGTTAAAGCATTATAAAAAGAAAGGCAAGAAAAACTGACAAATTCAGCGACCGCCTCCACGTGCGTTGTATATGTGTACATGTAAAAGAAGCCAGAGCTGGAGGAGAGAGAAGCCATTTTCGTGTTGCTGCAATGCCCGGAAGTGAGCCGGAACGCATTAGGAGTAATTTCCAGAGTCACGGTCACTGTGCCTGACTGCATTCTCGGCCATCCAGCGGCGTGGACGCAGAATTGCTTCAGTGTATATTACTTGGGAATATAGCGATTAATAAGTACTGTTTTTCTAGTGAGTGCCGTTCGGATATGGTATGATGGTGGTGTGGAAAAATGCGTCGCATTATTGGGCCAGACGGGAGAAGATCGACAGGGAGAAGATGCCACCTCGAGTGCTGCCGGGCTGAATAAACGGGGAAAATGATTTCTGCGATGGCCGTCGTCCGCCCGCTGCTTCCTGTTGGAAATATATACTTGACAGTTCTAGTTTCTCGTGCGCGGTGGTCAAAAGTAAGAGGAAACACCAAATTTGTATTTATGAGCCGGTAGTTTTCCTTTCCTTTGTTGTTCCTGAGCTGAAATAAAAGCTCCACGAGCACGGATGCTTTAAGGGACAGACAGCCGCTGAGAACACGAATCGAGACAACCCCGCTGATGGAATGATTCCCTCGCGTAGTGGCTAAAACGAGCCATGTTTTTCTCATTAAACGTGCATTTATATTTGGCGCCCCACGCGGCAAAAGATGAAGCCGCATAAGAGGTCCACCACGTAACCTTTTAGTAGTATACGCGGTTCCTGGTCTTTTTATTAGTATTGAAATGCAGTATACGTTTTATTATTATAAGTTTTTTCTGACTTACAGTGTCCAGAAAAACCTTCGTCTGCATTGAGCAGAAAAGTGGCGTTGCCTTCGCCTTCGTTTTTGATGAGTTGGCTTGGCTCGTCTATCGACAGAACGACGACGACGGGTGCCAGCGAGCCATGACGTAGGCGTGTACTTAAAGAAAAACGCGGGACAAATATAAGAAATGTCTGCACAACAACGCGAACTTATTGCACCAGCTTTTTGTTTTCAAAAGTGGTTGAAAAGGTCAAAATGCAGGTGGTTAACCACAGTTGCACTCACTCCTGTGTAAGCAGAACGATGGGCGGATTACACAATTTGCGAGGCGGGCTATCGAGATCGCTCTCACTTCTCAGCGTTGCTGGAGGAGGGACTCTTACATTTTTAGAGGCTGCTCAGACCGAAAAATTCTGCTTACTAAATATCCACGCGGCTTTTAAATTAATTGCTGCAGATGTAAACACTACCGAAGGTGAGCTTGGCGTTGCGACATAAAAAACTAGGTCCTTAAAAATGGGTTGTCAGTCCCTTTAACACGAGTATATAGCGAACAGAATTGATTGAGGTTCTGACCTAAATGGTTACAAGAACTACTTTTAGAAAGCATAATGCGCGTTCCCTTTCATTGGCGCAAGAGTGTACGGACTTGTGTATGTAATGCCTCGAAAAGTACATGCGCAGCACGTAAATGCGGACATGGTTAGGCGTAATAAAATATTAATTTATCAGACTTTACGTATAAGCAACACAGTTTGGTTATGACGGACGTTCTAGCGTAAGAACAGGTGACAGCCCTTCGGGATGTGGGATGTATGATTAGCGAAGGCGCCCTGCAAGTGGCAAACAGTTCTTACGAATGAAAAGCTTTGCGAATCCGCACCCTGATCTCCAGCATCTCTTCCGCATCTTTTCAAGAATAGTATACTTGCTCTTTTTGTCTACGTGCTTATTAGGTTCGCATCACTGCCGTTTCCTTTTTCGGACGGACGTCTTCGCTACGGCTAAGCACTGCCGCTACAATTACATTTGGCTATATATTTCATTCGGCTCACTCGTGAAACCCCTATGAAAATCGGACATTAGCACCCTTCGCATGCTTTTTGATTATGATTTCTCTCTTTTTCTTCTCATCTTGGCAACGCTAGAGAGCGGCCCCAGCCTCCGAGTATTTGAACAGGCTCTTAAGATTTTCCTTTCGTATGGTGAACCCTACTCATTCTTCTTCTCCAGCTGCAGTCATCATCCCGGCAAAATCTGAAGAAATAAAATTAAAAATTTCATGTGTGACCATATCAAAGGGTGCTGAACTTGCGGCACTACGTGCTGCACTGTATTTCATTAATCAGGAACCATCGCAACAATGGACAGTCTTTAGTGGCTCCAAGGCAGCCCTTCAGTGCATACAAAGCCCAATGCGCCACGGACCAAATGAACAACTGGCTTTAGAAATTCAACACATGTATCATCATAGCTATGACAATGGACACAACATAATCTTTCAATGGCTTCCAGGACATTGCAGCATCAGTGGGAATGACCACACCGACGAAGCCCCCCGATCTGCACATGAAAGTGGTCAACTTGTCTTGATTCCACTTTCGCGAATAGACGCTGCGGCTGGGCTTCGACTGATGTCCCGTGAATGTACTTTGCCTCTGTGGGACTCGAACGCTTTCACCATGTGTCGTTTGCGTTCGTTGTCTCCGGACATACAGATGCACTTGCCGCCTGGGTTACCACGACGTGAACAGACCATGCTGTACCGCCTGTGGCTAGGCGTTGCATTTACGAACTCGTATGCCTTCCTTATTGGAATGGCCAACAGCCCCACGTGCGCCACATGCAACATCGATGAGACTCTCGCATATATTATCTGTGTCTGCCTGCGATATAGTGCCCAGAGACAAGTGCTGTGCAGAGTACTGGACCAGTTGGACAATCGTCCACTATCAGAATTCAAAGCTTTAGGTGAGTAGTCTCACAGAACATCCTTCCTAAATTCCTTACTCGCGTTATTAAGGTTCCTGCGGTCTGCGGGGCTTCACAACAGACTGCAGTAAGAACGCCGCCCCCTTCCGCTCTGTAGTGTACGCGGTTTGGTCGTGCTCGTCTATATTTCTTTCTATCTCCCCCTTCCGCTGTCTTTCTCTTTTTATCCCCCTTCACCATTCCCCCCGAACAGGGTACCACCCGCCGTGGTTGCTCAGTGGCTATGGTGTTGGGCTGCTGAGCACGAGGTCGCGGGATCGAATCCCGACCACGGCGGCCGCATTTCGATGGGGGCGAAATGCGAAAACACCCGTGTACTTAGATTTACGTTCACGTTAAAGAACCCCAGGTGGTCCAAATTTCCGGAGTCCTCCACTACGGCGTGCCTCATAATCAGAAAGTGGTTTTGGCACGTAAAACCCCATAATGAAAAAAAACAAACTCGGTAGCCAACCGTAACTGCCTCTGGTTAACCTCCCTGCCTTTCTATGCATCCTTTTCTCTCTCTCTCTCTCTTGCTCTCTTCTTCTCTTCTTCTCCGGCTCCCTGTATCGAGCGTATATTATTTTAACATGAAAGTGTTTTATGCCGGGGCCAACCATCAACTTCTCTCTTGACAGGGATCGCACTGCCATTTGGGAGCGGTGAAGCGAAATACTGCATCATGACACTAACGAGGGCGTCAGTACTCTCAGCGCAGGGGAGGCTTCAACACGGTGTCGCCTGGTATAGGCGGTGTAGGCTTTCTGTTGAGTTAACGACGTAGTTTCCGCACATGGTTTTTGTTTCACGTCGGATTAACCTGTGACGCCTCGTCGCCTATGGAGTGCAACATCAACATGCATCAGTAGTGGTCACATACTGCTTCGCTTGCGATGGCACCAACTAAGAAAAAGTCGCAGTTTTGCCCGAAAGCGAAGCATCGGTTGCGATAGCAAATTAATGGACAGCTAGCTATACGAACTAAGGATAGTAGATTTATCGGCCGTTTAAAGTTGTAAACATAGGCATACTAACTAAATTAATGAGCATGGTGTCACAACGCGCACAAGCAGACATGAACACATCTCACTCGATGACCGCGGAAACTCGCTGCCAAAACGCTGCAGTCAGGAAACGCGGCAGCATTAACGAGCGACTTGACCTTCGTGCTGCCGCTCGGCATCAACGCGAACTAAGCCGCGAAATCACAGCGCATCCCGGACTCTGTATACGTCTAGATGGCTTTCACCCGCCGTGGTTGCTCAGTGGCTATGGTGTTAGGCTGCTGAGCACAAGGTCGCGGGATCGAATCCCGACCACGGCGACCGCATTTCGATGGGGGCGAAATGCGAAAACACCCGTGTACTTAGATTTAGGTGCACGTTAAAGAACCACAGGTGGTCGAAATTTCCGGAATCTTCCACTACGGCGTGCCTCATAATCAGGAAGTGGTTTTGGCACGTAAAACCCCATAATTTTTTTAGATGGCTTTCAATATGCAGCGGCCCGGCCGGGCGCGCGCCCCCGCCCGGCCGGGCCGCCGCGTGTTGCAGCATTCGGCGCGCGGCGACGATTTTATGGCCCTTGGACTCACGGCGACGCCGACAGAAATGCGCTTGGAGTGTCCATATAATTGCTATCGCTATAAATCTAAACTGCTACCGTAAGCGGTGCAGAAAGGCAACGACGTGGACGGGGGAATCTCGCTTTGGTCCTGCGAGAGACACGCAGCGGGAAGCATAACGTCTTCACGTGCTCGCGGCGCATGCTGCGAACTCTGCGGCTCGCATTCCTGAAGCTGAGCGCGTCGTAACTAGCTGCCCAGGGCACCACGGAGCCGGACCAAAATGCTTATACGAGGGACGTTCTGAAAGTAAGTTTCGTCATTTATTTTCGCGCGGAAGCGTTATTGCAAAAAAAAAAAAAAAAAATACACCATGGCATCATGAACGTACAGCTTGAACTATTTTTTCCTGATAGTCGCCACCGACATTGAGACATTTGTCGTAGCGTGCAATCAGTATGAAGAAACCGCTCTGGTAAATATCGGTGCCCTGCGATGCAAGACCTGAGACATGACCTCTTCACCATACACGATCTGTATAGGCGTTCATGGATGACGGACACACTATAGTCCCACGTGCCCATTCATACCGGATGTACGCAGTTACATTGGCGACCACACCGTCAGCACGCGTATGTCTGCAATCGTGATTTGTACACGAATTACCTCGGGCACGCCGGTCTGCTGCTACTCTCTTCTTCAGCGCTCTGCGCATGCGTCATTCCTCCTCCGCTGATGCTCCTTCCGTCGTTGAACCAGCAAGGGGCGTGGATTCTCGTGGCGATAGTTTCTTTCACCTGGTGCAGCATCTTCTCTTTCAAAAAAATAAAATAAGATGAGGAAGCTTTTTCTCGGAACGTCCTTCGTACCTTCACCGAAGCGACTCGGCAGTAGGACGCCGCTCGCCAACAGGACGCCGCGCGCCAAGCAAACCTGCAACGGGATCGCCGACCCGCAAATCGTGCGCCTTTCGCTGCAGCGGACCGTGAATGCGCGGATTTGTTCAGTGCTGCGGCACATGCAGTGAGCAGCTTCTGTGAAGACACGTTTCACTTTCGTGTTCTACCGATTCCTATGAGAGAGAAATCAATTGTTTTGTTTCGTTATTTTGCAGTGCCCGAGCATATTAGTTTCTCACTATTGTGCAAAGCATACAGGGGAAGTGTAGGTGCACAGATCCCTTTCGCCTCCTTCGGCGGCGCACGTCGATCGGCTGGCACTGGGTTTCATAACGTCGGTGGGTCGGGTAGGTTTATTTGATTACTGGTTGGTGACGCGAGGAGCACAAAGCAGCTCACTCCAGCGCCTGTATAGAGACGTTTCGTAATACATGCGTATCAGTTCAGATTCCCGGAGTGCGTATGTAGTAGCGCGTCTGAATGCCTCTGTGTTTGCGACGGCAGACAACGCGAGCACGTTGCAGCCCGGCAGGGCGCTAAAAGCGTCTGCGTCGCTTCTTTGTCGAAATGGAACAAAGCTGTTCACCAAGCAGCATTCTGGCTAGTTCCAGGTTTGTCGGCGCAACGGGCGCGGGGCTCGGTTCGATGGCAGTGCTCTCACGGGGCATAAACCAAAAAGGCTCGAGAAAGCTTCTTTGACGCGCAAAAAATAGAAGGTGCTCGTCGTGAATCTTTCAACACGGCGCACTCGGCGCTTCCGCGGCCCGATGCCTTTTGTCCCATTGCTCTGTGTATGACCTTTAACAGGCTCTGGCAACGGAATGAACCTGAACCTGTCTTTGCGCTAGCAAGACACGGAAAGGTTATAAGGTTATGTAATATTTTGTGAGCACTTGGTTTAGTGGGTATTGAATAATACGTGTTGAAATATAAAATATCGCGATGTTTGACAGGAAGATGGATTTAAAAAGAAAAAGTTAGGCCGAGCTCATGTTCGATGACTATCCAAGTGTGTGAACAGCCGAAACCCGTCATGTATGAGGCGTATACTGGAGCCCGGATCCTCTCTCCTGCTTTTCTCTGTACACACTGCGCTATCTAGCAGCCTGCCCGCGAAGCTCGGCCGTTGCTTCCGAGATACGTGGCGTGCTGGTGCGTACGTGCATTGTGAATTGATTCCTGTTCGTCTGTTCGGGCACATATCCAGTGACCCAAGTCGTCTACTAGGCCAGACAGCAGCCCGCAGCAAGTTGTCTTTCCGGGCGCATACTCATTGGTCCATGTTGTCTGCTCTGCAAGAAAGTCCAGAGATGTAGCGACCTCTTTTTCACGGGGTTGAGGGGGGGTGGGTGCCGTTCCGCCCCCTACTGCAACAGCCCGCCGCTTGCTGTCGGGAGAAGTTAGCGCTGCCATTGTTCGCCGGCGTTCGTTGCCTGCAGGCGTCGGCGAAAGCGTGAAACACTCACCGGACTCGCTGGCGGTGTTGGATATCTTTGGACGAAGGTTCATCCCTAGCGCTGCCACCAGTTGTTGGATCTGGAGGGCAACCCCAATTGCTGTCCCCCAGATTTTTGGACCTTGCCTTTGGGTGCGAGAGTTGGCCGAGGTTGAGGAGGACTTTGAGATGGAAACTGGAGGTTTATTTACATTATTTACAGTGAGAGGACCAAGAAATTAACAGTCATAGAGCCATTACGGGCCGGCAGCAACTCGGACGCTGCGGCCCGTGGCAAGAAGCTCGAAAGAGATGAATGAAGGAATGCTCTCTTGCTGCTCCCAGTCTGTGGCTTTTAAGTCCTTCGGTGTCTCGAAGTCACGTCACGTTCGGCCAATCGGCGAGCCCGCTCAGGTGACGCCATTTTCGGCCAATCGGCGAGCCCGCTCAGGTGTCGTCATTTTTGGCCAATGGTAGGCGCCCGTGCGATTGTGTCACACCCGGCGTAGAGGGTCGCTCCTTGGGCCCCAATTGTCCGAGTGCTTACTTCTCTCTGCGGTATTGCCTTCCCGGTCTGCAACTCCCTTCACAAAGGCGTATGGGGGGATTGCTGCCAGGGCTTCACGGTGCATTACAGCCGTCTTGCCTCGGGACCCACGTTACCTGGAACAGTGCCAGGCTCTCGCTAGACTTTCGGGAAGAGTCAAGCAGTGAATAGCTCCACCTGCGGCGCATGAAGTGGGGGACGCCAACTCGTTTGCACGTGCCGCGCCTCGGGAACGGGGTAGATGTGCTTTTGCGCTCCTTAATTAGCTGTGGCGCGATTCGATGTGGTCTGGTGAACTTGAAGGAGGCTCAGGAAAAGGTCCCGTATCTAACAGTGGTACGAGGCGCCAGTTCTGGTTATCCTTTTTGGTGGCAGATTTCGTTTCAGGTCGAAAACTTGGTTACGTAGGGATGACAGAATGGGCTTCACACGCCTACGTGACAGCCGCTGATGCGCCATCTCCTCGGGAGAAAAGAAGATAAGGCAAGTAGTTCAGCGCCTGGTCAAATCGAAGTTAACTGATGGGAGCTAGTGATACGCTGAAGGGAGATTTCGGGTTCGGACTCGCTGTTCTTACGAATTGCTAACCGAAAAATGGAGTGGGTAGTGATCCAGAGCAACCAAACAGTCGGCAAGGCTGTTGTAATTTTTTTAACAGGTGCGTGTAAAGTTCACAAAGACTTTGCAATTTAATAATGACATACCCGGGGAAGTGCGCTGAATGCTACTACGTGACAAGATTATATCGTTATGCAAGTTCACAACCAAATGCAGCGGCTTATTGGGGTGGTCTGAGGTTTCCGGCCCGGGAGGGGGGGGGGGGGGGCAAGTGCACCCCAGTATCACCCCCCCCCCCTGATCGGCGCTTATGAGACAGACCATACCTAGTAGCTTAAGCTAGTGGACAACCTGGCTCGTTCGGCACGGAAAAAGGTTAGATACATATCACAAACTAGGTGCAGTTGACAAAAAATGCTAATCACAAAATAAAAATCGCGCCACATCAGATGAGAATTACGTACGGGTAACGCACACCGCTATCCGTTTTACGCCTTTTGAGCACCTTATCGCGCTTTCAGGAGTCGTAAATCGGTTTAGCTGGTGTCATTAAGTGGTGACTGGGAAAAAGTAAGTGAGCGAAAAAATAAAGCAATCAATATAAACACGTGAACATTGGATTGTAGGAACAAGTAACCGGATTAAAGTTGTATTCTTATGCACCTGTACGAATTATCGCTAATGAGCTTTTACTCTTTTCGACGTACATTAGCTCAGCAATGCCTCTTGTGAGCTGGCGTGCTTGCTGTAACACAGAACGTGTCTGAAACTGCAGGCGTGATGGGCTTAGCCCGCACGCACGCGCGCAGGCACACACGGACGCTCACGTCTCCACTTGTTAAGGTATCTGATGATTTATCCTACAATCTATGCAAATCACGCAGTAAACGCGTTGTGGGGGGAAGAAGGAAAGTGCTTTGTTTCTTACTTCTTACTTACGTGGTTCGTTTCGCTAAAGAAATGGTCATATTAAAATGAATGTACACTTCACGAGGCAGGCGAGCGGCTGCCTTTGTCTCTGCGTCATTAGTTTTATTCTTATTGTACTTAACCGCTTATTTTGGTGTTGCGCTCAAGCTAACACATCGTCAGGTCTCTGCAAAGGGAATTTTACCTGCTATCAGGAAGATACGAGCACGACCGGGTGCACTTCCGTTCTGTTTCGTTATGAGAAACGCATCACGACGTTGAGAAAAGTTGGTGCATTAACTGTCGTCGCTGAAGTTTCTTTTGCGACTAAAGGTGCTCAGGCTTAAATAGAGCTGCAGAGACGGCCGTCTGGCCGGCTGGCCGGAGCGCGAAGAAAGAAAGCATGAGCGAAGCGCTTTACCACTGAGGCTCATCACCGAGTGCGATGGACCGTTCCCTTTTTTTTGTATTGGTGCGTGTGAATAATCTGTTCTTATTTATCGCAGTGATGTCATCTTGAATAATAGGATGGCGGTAAAGAAGTGATGGATCAGATGTTGAAGCTCACAAGAGAGATCCCTGGTGTGCCAAAAAGCCTTGGGCGAACTTCATACATTAGCGTACACTCAGGAATGATGTCACAGCGATCCCCCGACATATTACAATTAATGCCTGTATACCGTTGATTCTCTGATTCCTCGTCTGCCAGTAACTCTTATCGCATTCGACATTGCGAAACTACCCGAGGCAGTTGCAAAACCTTTCTCTGCTTGTCCGGCATTCGTTTAGGGAATCGTATTCGCTCAAACTTTGTGCAATAGGGTAGAGAAGTGTGGGCGACATGTCCGGCGCGTTATTTTAACATCCAGTGCGTCCAGAAGCTTCACCTACTGAATTTTCTGTACAGGTGACATAAACATCAATCAGAGGGGACAAATAACGCGAACGTGCTGGCACTACACAGCAGGCACCACAAGAGCTGTAATCGCTGCAACCTAGAAGGCTAAAAACGTCAATGAAAAAATAAAAGAAGCTAAATTCCACGAAGAAAACTAAAATAAAATGCTTGTATTGGTTGCCGACCATCTTGTCATTCTTTCTTTTTTGAGAATATGGCGATGTGTATTAGAAAGCTTCGTATTTCATTCGAAGAAATTGTGGTGTTTGTTTGCCCACTGTGCCTGCCCCCTGCGCTGCGTTGAAGTGTGAGGCAAGTTCTTCAGCGAGATCTGGCGCATTGGATAATAAAACTTCAGTTGCAAGTCAGCGCTTGTGCTGCCTACGTCCTCGTTTAACCTTCACGCTGTGCCATCACGATAAGAGACCATCACCTGCTGGTGCACACAACTACCCTGTTAAGACAATTATGCTTCACTTGCCACCTGCTTCGAGGAAGGGAAAATAATCATGTTGTTCCAAAATACGGGCCAGTTTGGCGCGGTTTTGGATAATACTCTCGAGCTTTCGTGTGTCCCGCTATTCTTGCCTTGTGCACTCCACGCGGTGAAAGAATATGTTCGGGGAATCTTGTTGTCGACCGTCACATACTTTCGTGTGTTTTGTCTCGTTTTCCTTAAATAGTGTTCGTTATAAACGTAGCAGCCTATATTCAACATTTATCGGACTACGGCTGTTTCATATATCCATGGCAATGAGCTACATGGCCCGAAGATTTAGCTGGTACGCATGGTAATATCTTATTTGTGTGATTGTGGGTGCGGGCGTAGCGTGCGTTGTCTGTGTGAGCTGTGTGTGCGCGCGTGTGTGTGTGTGTGTGGTGTGGTGTATGTGTGTGTGTGCGTGTCGTGTGGTGTGGTCTGTGGTGTGGTATGTGTGTGTGTGGTGTGGTATATATGTGTACATGGTATGTGTGCGTGTTGTGGGGTATGTGTGTGCGGCGTCGTATGTGTGTGGGGGGGTGTTGTTAAGAACGACCCTCTGAGGTGAAAGTTTTGCCAGCCAGTTGGGACAGTGGCGTCAACTTTTCCTGGAACGCCACCGCAACCTCCTAGCCACACGGCGTCACTAAGTCTACTGTGTCCGCAGGACAATGCGCTACGTCCGCCACTCTGCGTCGCGGGATTGCCGAGATGAGTTCGACGAACCAGGCTTTGTGACGGAACCCGCCATCGCCGACCTGGTCTGCTGTGAACAAGGGAGTGCCCGAGGGAACGTAGTTGGAGGCCCCTTCCCACGCGACGTTCAAGACGCAAGACAATGGACAACCGGCGGCCGCGCTGTGGTGGTCAGTTCGGGGAATAAGGTGTGCCTTTCCTGACGTAAGCCCTGAACTCTGCGAAGACCGTCTGACGTCGGTGGAGGCCGTGAACCTGTGCGGAAGGTGTGTGTGTCCCTCCCGCAGAGAGGCGGCTCGTTTGCGATGACTGGTCGAACGTTTCCCTCACCTTGGAATCGAGGGAGGACCGAGTCTTTATAAACCGCTGTTCTGCGGCTGCTCAGTGTACTTTCTCTGATGAACTGCAATGTCCTTATGTCGATACTGTAAATAAACCCATATTCCTCGTTCTCGATGAGAAGCAGTCCTTCCCTTCAACAACGTCCTCAGCGTGGATAAGTTGGACGACGGCATGGGCCAGCTACCATCTAGTGGGCACGGCGCGGGCATCGTGAACATGCGTCTGATACACCCGTTTCTGTTTCTTGTGCAGGCCGTTGTTTTCGTGAAAGGCGCTTCGACGTCAACTGAACCACGTGTCAATGTTTCCGTGGTGGGAGTGACGGAGCAACACATACACTGGCTCAACGTTTCCTTGACAAGATCAACTCCGGACATGATCATGCGTGACGGTGCTACTGACATCGACAGTTTTTCAGCGCCACCATCGGCAACGTTGCCTTTCGACAATGCTATAAAAGAAGAAGCAGCACGGATCTTCGCCAGTGGGCACGGCGCGTGTATCGTGATCATGCGTCTGAAACACCTGTTTCTGTTTCTTGTGCAGGTGAGAAACGATCACCCCGTTCACTGTTATCGAAGTAACAACGTATGTCTGCTCCTTGTGCCGTGCCCACGGCGAGTGTTTTCACTGTTTGCCGCCCCATACCACCACTGTATCGGGGTGCTTCCATGCCTAGAAGCCTTGTCAGTGCCTTTGTGTGAATTACTGCTGGTGATATGCGGCGATGTCGAACGGAATCCGGGTCCCATGAATGATCAACTTACGGAGATGCACAAATTAGTGAAGGACATGCATGAACGTTCAATTCGCATTGAGGCTGCACAGATGACGATGTGAAGTGACATCTTAGAGCTTAAGAATCAGCAACAATCACTTACTAAAGATATTTCTACCATAGTTACGCGCCTAGAATCTGTCGAAAAGCGGACATCTATTTTGGATGAGGTACAGTGCGAATTAACAACAACGAGTAAACTAACTGAGCAGGTGGAAAGCGAGGCGCTTAGGCTACGCGCGCGTCTTGATGAAGCAGAAGATCGCTCTCGGAGGGTCAATTTAGTATTTTTTGGAATCTTTGATAACGCTTCTGAAACGGCGCAGCAGACAGAAGAAAATGTTTTAAGTTTAATTCGCCAATCTCTCGAAATAACCTTATCTGCCTATAACATTGCGCGCGCGCATAGAATTGGGCGATTTTCTACCAACAAAGTTCGACCTATTATAGTAAAGTTTTCCTCCTACAAAACAAAAGAAACGGTTTTTTCGAAGCGTCACATGCTCAAAGGAAGAGAGTGGTCATGCGGGAAGATTTTTCAGCCAACACTCGTCGTATTAGAGGGAAACTAACTAATTATGCCAAAGAATTGATCCGCCCTTTCAAACTGCGCTATAACAAATTAATTGCTAATGACACATGTTTCGGCTATGATTGCAGTACTGACGCAGTATATGAAATAGGACCATCCAGACAAGCAACCAATGCAGCCAACTTCTCCCCGCGACACCTTCGTTCTGGTCGCGCACTTGCTTCCTCGGGAAGCTAGGAGAAAGCCAGGGGTGGTGGCGCTTCCGCTAACAATAGAAACCTGATTGTGCTCTTTACTAACGTTCGCAGCTTTTTGTCGAAGAAAGATGAAATGTGTGCATTGATCAACGATTCTAACGCTGATATTGTCGCGTTAACCGAAACTTGGCTTTCTGATAAAATACCAAACGAGGAGCTGTTTTGCTGTGAAAGAAAATGCAAAATATTTCGCTGTGATGGGTCTAATCGATGTGGCGGTGGCGTTCTTCTTGCTGTAAACATGGAAGTTGAAAGCTACGCTGTTGATATAAAGTCTAGTTTGGAGGCAACATGGTGTTGCCTCAACCTGGCTTTTAAAAAAATTGTCATTGGTGTATGCTACCGCCCTCCTTCTGGGTGTTCCAATTTTCATGACGACCTTCATGATTGCCTGAATCACGTAAACATTTTGTTTCCCGGAGCGCCAGTCATTCTACTAGGTGATTTCAATTTTCCTAACATTATGTGGTCAAATTCGTGCTCATATTCATCGCCTAATTCAGCTGAAGCAGACCATTTCCTTCACATCTGCTCTGATTTCGGTTTGACACAGCTGGTTCAATTTCCTACACGCGTTACAAATAATACATATTCAATTCTTGACCTTGTTTCGACATCAATGCCGGAAATCGCATCTTGTGTGTCTAACACGGCTGGTATCAGTGATCATGTAATTATACAGGCAAAGATTTCACTACCTTTTTCACGCGCGCGAAAGCATCTCAAGACAATACGCGACTACAAAAAAGCGGATTTCGACGCAATTAACAATGAATTATGCTCCTTTTTAGATGAGCTTTTGTCCGATTACCTTGAACGATCTGTGCAAAGCAAATGGGACTTGTTTAAAACGAAAATTTCAGAACTAACCTTTAAATGCATTCCTATAAAGAAACTTTTTTCGAATACGAGCGCCCCGTGGTACAACAGATACATAAACCGTCTTTCTAACCGTAAGAAAAGGCTCTATCGCGCTGCTATCAAATCTCGGTCGGATAAACGTTGGTCAGCCTATAAATCTGCCACCACAACTTACTTATCTGAAATGAAACGATCTAAATTTTTGTTTTTTAATCGCACCCTTCCAGATATGCTAAAAAATAACTCTAGACAATTTTGGAGTGTCATACGGGGCAATGAGCGCAGTGCAATTGCTTTGCTAACAATGGAAGGTCATCCAGTGCCTGACGTAGAATGCGCGTCTGTCTTAAATGATACATTTGTAAAGGCTTTTTCTCGCCCAGTAGTTACCAATGCACAACATACCTTGCCATTACGTCATTACTTGCCCATGGACGCCATCTTTATTACTTCTGAGGGTATTCGTACAGTCATTAGGAAACTGAAAAACTCATCATCATGTGGCGTCGACAGCATCAGTACAAAATTCTTTAAAAAAAATTAAATTATGGGGTTTAACGTGCCAAAACCACTTTCTGATTACGAGGCACGCCGTAGTGGAGGACTCCGGAAATTTCGACCACCTGGGGTTCTTTATGGTGTATCCACACGACGGACGGCTCCGCGCAAATCTGTGCCGCGGACGCTTATTCCGCCGCCCGTCCGGCTGCGAAGCGCATCCAGACGACGGACGGACTGAGTTGACGACCGCGCCGGAAAAATAAAGATGGCGGCTACGCCCGAAGCGATTGCCGTCCGCCTCGAACCTGTCAAGTCGTCGTCGTCCACTGTGTGGCCCGTAACTTTCAAACTGAGGATTGTATTTGGTTTAAATTTGTGTCCAGAAGCTTCGACAGCAATGTATTCGTGATGAGTGGACACCGTTTCCGAAAGCGATACTCAGATTCTCGGCGTGTAGGCTTAGAGTGGCTGTATTGGCTGAACATGGCCTCGAAGATGTTGCGGCGGCCCGGGCGGATCTCAGTGGCCATAAGTTAATATAATTGCTTTTTTTTTACTCACTCTAGATGGCGCCGTCGGTGTAACAAAGACTTTGTCATAGGTGTTTTCACTCTGAATGAAAATGGAGATCGAAAGGAAACGACGGTTGGTCGCAATGGCTGTTGTTTTGTCAGAATTGGGCACGAATGGTGTCAGCAGCGATGAAGCTGTTTCAGAAAGATCCCAAAGCCGCGCTTGTTGCCAGAATGTAGAGCATGCTAGGCTAAATCCGCAGCATTCGACCCCCAAAATCCGGATGCGAAAAATAGCTCGGCATTTTCCGTCCGTGGGGGTCGCGGACGACGCGCGGACGGCACAAATCCGTGACGCGTAGTCACGTGATGCGCAGTCCGTCGCGAAAAAGACGGATTTCGTCCGTCGTGTGGATCCACCATTAACGTGCACCTAAATCTAATACACGGGTGTTTTCGCATTTCGCCCCCATCGAAATGCGGCCGCCGTGGCCGGGATTCGATCCCGCGACCTCGTGCTCAGCAGCCCAACACCATAGCCACTGAGTAACCACGGCGGGTACGAAATTCTTGGAAAATACCATTGAATACTCCTCTATCATTTTGGCATGCATTTTCTCTCAGTCCCTGCAGCTATCTAGCCTTCCGGAAGACTGGCTGATAGGTAAGGTTGTGCCAGTTCACAAGTCTGGGGTAACACACAATCCATCAAATTTCCGTCCAATTTCACTCACATCTATTCCATGTAAGGTTTTTGAACACATTATCTTCACTCACCTTGTCAATTTTCTTTAGTCGTACCAGTTTTTTACACCCTCACAACATGGCTTCCGCAAAAATTTTTCTTGCGAAACACAGCTTCTAGTCTTTACTAACGACCTGCATCATTTACTTGATTCTGGATTCACAATAGACTGCATTTTTTTAGATTACTCCCAAGCATTTGACAAGGTTAGTCATCATTTACTACTTTTTAAACTCGGCCAGTTAAATCTAGATGTTCTAAACTGGATTCGAGCTTTCCTTTTTAACCGTACTCAGTTTGTTTCCGCAAATAATGTTGATTCCCCAGTCCAGCCAATGCTATCGGGAGTTCCCCAGGGGTCTGTATTGGGACCCTACTTTTTTAATTTTCATGAATGACCTACCCGATAACATTTCATCAAAAATTTGCCTATTTGCGGATGACTGTGTAATTTATCAGAAAATAACTAACCAAGACGATCTTGCCTTACTTCAGACCGACTTAAATACCATACATTCCTGGTGTCAAACGTGGAACATGGAATTGAACATTTCGAAATGCAAATCAATGCGCGTATCCCGCACCACATTAGCATCGCCACACTATCATCTTGATAATACGCCTCTTGAGTCTGTTTTATCTTACAAATATCTCGGTGTTAACATTTGTAGTAACCTATCATGGAACCATCATGTGAGGCACATCGTCACCAAAGCTATCCGATCACTTGGGTACTTTCGAAGAAACTTCTATATGGCACCCCCGTCACTTAAAAAGCTTCTCTACACAACTTACATTCGTCTGTCACTTGAATACGCATCATCTATCTGGGATCCCGGTGGTACTACTCTGATAAACGAACTTGAAAGAGTGCATAATCGTTCCGTTCGCTTCATCTTATCCAATTATGACCGCGCAGCCAGTGTTACCATGATCAAGTCACTACTTAAGCTTCCAAAACTTACAATTCGGCGTAAAATAGCCCGGCTCGCTCTTTTTCATAAAATTTACTATCACAACAATAATCTCCGCAATCAGTTCATTAAATCCCCTCCTTTCATTTCATCTAGAATTGACCACCTCCAAAAAGTTGATGTTCCTCGTTGTGGAACTGTAACCTATTCACATGCATTTTTACCTAGAACCACCTCCGAATGGAATCAGCTGCCACAAACAGCTGCAGCTATCACGGATACAACGCGCTTTAAGGATTTCTTGAATAACATGCTTAACATTGTTAAATTATTTGTATTGAATTTGTTCTTCTGTTTTTCGCTTATTGTTGTTTTAGTTGTAGATGGTCAAATTACTCTGCTTTATCTTGGATGCGACTGTTTCAGTTCATTTTTGTATTACGTTTGATTGTTCATGCTTCTTATTGTGATTGTATCAACTGTTTTTCCAATTTTCGTCTGTAATATGCCCCTCCCCTCTGTAATGGGCAAACCCTGAGGGTAAAATAAATAAATAAATAATTCATGCCCGACTCCAATCTTGACAACGGGTTACGAGCGATGGTATTGAGCTCCCAATCCTCGCAGTGTGATGTGTGTTTGTGGCATGTGTGTCTGTGTCTGTGTGGTGTGTGTGGGGGGTGCGGTTTGTGTTAACAAAATTTAATTATAGGGTTTTACGTGCCAAAACCACTATCTCATTATGAGGCACGCCCTAGTGGGGGACTCCAGAAATTTAGACCTCCTTAAGTTCTTTAACGTGCACCTTAACCACAGGTGTTTTCGCATTTCGCCCTCATCGAAATGCGGCCGCCGTGGCCGGGATTCGATCCCGTGACCTCGTGCTTAGCAGCCCAACACCATAGCCACTAGCAGCCGCGGCGGGTGTGGTGTGTGTGTGGGGTGGGGTATGTGTGTCGTGTGGTATGCGTGTGGCGTGTGTGTGGTGTGTGTGCGGTGTGTTTGTGTGGTGTATGTGTGTGTGTGTGTGTGTGTGTGTGTGTGTGTGTGTGTGCGTGCGTGTGTGTGTGCGTGTGTGCGTGTGTGTGCATGTGTGTGTGTGTGTGTTTTTTTTTTGGTATCTGTGGTGTGTGTTTGTGCGTGTTGTGTGTGGGTGTGTGTGTGTGTGTATGGGGGGTGTTTGTCTATGCATGTGTTTGGTGTGGTGTGTGTGTCTGTACGGCAGGCACGTACCTAAGGGGGGGGGGGCGGGGGGGCCCGCCCCCTTCCTCCCCACCCAGGCCACCACTCCTCACACATTCCTAAAGCGCCGCCAAATCAATGTTGAGACTTGGCAGCTGTTCATTGGTCAGCATTGTGCTGCCTTTTTCACTCCTTTTAGTTGGCGGTAGTTATCGGCATCTCTTGTAATGTGAAGGACAGTTTTCTCATAGATTCCGCACCAGCGCGATTAAATCGAGATGCGTTCAGTTGTCAACATCTATTCAACCGTCACGCGCATAGCTGTTGCTTTTGTTAGTTCAACCTTCTTTGTTTAGGCTGATCCTGGGACCAGGAGAGGGATGCGGCTGTTACTCAGCTGGTCTGTACTTTCATGGAACGAGTTGCGGCCGGAGAAAACGCCAATTGCGTTTAACTTATCCCTTTGCTTCATTATTTCCTTCAGTTACGGCTCGCCGCGACGCTGGCAGATGCCCGGAACCATATACACGTGATATGGGTTAGATAAGGTGGGAAATAAAATAATGTGAAAGAGCGTCCATCATGAAACCTTGCAATAACCCTTAAACCCATAAGCAAGATGAGTGTCGCCCGTTACCTCGTCTGTTTTTCCCTAATTGTATAGCATTTTTCGTGCAAAATTGGCAACTGGAAACAAAAATCGCAAGGAGTTGAGAAATTAAGCGATCTACTAAGGGAGAAAGCCAAGGCAACAACCAAACTGCAAGCAAAAGCGAATAATAAAAAAAGTTAACCGTTGTTTATGAGAATATTTATGGATCAACATCTTTTTATTTAAAACGGAAGTAGAGAAAACGCCGCCGGAAGTGGAGAACAATTACTTGTTTTGAATGACGCTTCTACAGTTATCGGTCGAACCGCCTCACGTAGCCACTTCTCTGCTGTGCTTATGTGGGTGTTTTTCTAACATTTCGCGGTGAGCGCAATACGTCTAGAATCGCAGAGTCCTACGCTCTACGCGGTTGTATGGGACTGGCGGCCGCACAGCGTTACGCAATTCGCGGAACTGTCAAAACTGATCAACAAGGCGAAAATAACTGGTATTCGAAACTATAACATGAGAAAGACTGAAGAAGCCGTAAAGAATGAACGCAGCCTGAAATCAGTAAAAAAGAAACCTGGCATAGGACAAACCATGATGTATGCACTAAAAGATACGAAGGATAATATCATCAGCAATCTCGAAGATATAGTAAAAGCCGCGGAAAAATTATAAGCTGACCTGTATACAGTACCCAGAGGAGTCACGATACTTCACTTAGAAACAGTAATGAACAGGGTACAGAAACTCTCCATTAACTAGCGATGAGGTCAGAAGGGCCCTGCAAGACATGAAACGATGAAGAGCGGGAGGAGAAGGTGGAATAACAGTCGATTTAATCAAAGATGGAGGAGACATAATGCTTGGAAAACTGGCGGCTCTTTATACGAAGAGTCTATCGACTGCAAGGGTCCCAGAAAACTGGAAGAATGCAGACATTATACTAATCCACAAAGAAGGAGACGTTAAAGAATTGAAACATTATGGGACCATTAGCTTGCTCCCAGTATTATATAAAATATTTACCAAAATAATCTCCAGTAGAATAAGGGCAACACTGGATTTTGTCAACCAAGGGAACAGGCTGGCTTCAGGAAGAGATACCTTACAATGGATCACATCCATGTCATCAATCAGGTTATCGCGATATCTGCAGAGTACAATAAGCCTCTCTATGTGGCTTATATAGATTACGAAAAGGCATTTGATTCAGTAGAGATACCAGCAATCATAGAGGCACTACGTAATCAAGGAGTACAGAACGCTTACGTAAAAAGCTTGGAAAATATTGCTACATGCGTGTGGTATTTGTTTGTTTGAACGAGGCGCGTAGGCGCCATCACTCCAGAAAAGAGGAGGAAGAACGAACTGGGCTCGCGCTGTGAATCTAACCGGTCAGCGCTGCAACCGTTGTTGTAAATATAATCTGTAAATAGTTTCTCGTCTTACTGACTCGTCCTTCGCGTAAGAATATCTACAGAGGTTCTACAGCTACCTTAATTCTACACAAGAAAAGCAGGGAGATACCTATAGAGAAAGGGATCAGACAGGGAGACACAATTTCATCAAAGCTATTCACGGCGTGCTTAGAAGAATTCAAGCTATTAAGCTAGGAAGGCTTAGGAGTAAAGATCGACGGCAAATATCTCGGCAACCTTCGGTTTGCCGATGACATTGTTCTATTCAACAACAATGCAGACGAGTTACAACAAATGATTGGAGACCTTAACAGAGAGAGTGTAAGAGTGGGGTTGAATATTAATATGCAGAAGTTGAAAAAAATGATAAATAGCTGGGCAAAGGAACAAGAGATCAGGGTCGCCAGTCGGCCACTAGAGACTGTGAAGGAGCACGTTTACTTAGGTCAATTAATCACAGGGAACCCTGATCATGAGAAGGAAATTCACAGAAGAATAAAAATAGGTTGGATCGCATACGGCAAACATTGCCAGCTCCTGACTGGAAGCTTACCATTATTATTGAAAAGTAAGGTGTACAATCAGTGTATTTTGCCAGTGCTGACGTATGGGGCAGAGACTTGAAAGCAAGTTAAGGACCGCGCAAAGAGCGATCGAACGAAGATTGCTAGGAAGTAGAGGAAGATAGAAAGAGAGAAAGAGAGCGGTTTGGATCAGAGAGCGAACGGGTATAGACGATATTCTAATTGACATCAAGAAGAAAAAATGTAGCTGGGCAGGTCATGTAATGCGCGCCGGTGAGATAACCGTTGGACCATTAGGGTTACAGAATGGGTACCAAGAGAAGGGAAACGCAATCGAGGACGACAAAACACTAGGTGGAGCGATGAAATTAGGAAATTCGCGGGCGCTAGTTGGAATCGGTTGGCGCAGGACAGGGGTAATTAGAGATCGCAGGGAGAGGCCTTCGTCCTGCAGTGGACATAAAACAGGCTGATAATAATAATAATAATAATAATAATAATAATAATAATAATAATAATAATAATAATAATAATAATAATAATAATAATAATAATAATAATAATAATAATAACAATAATGATGATGATGATGATAATGATTATGATGATGATGATGGAGGTGGTGGGCCCCCTCCGAAAAAAAATTCTGGGTACGTGCCTGCTGTATGGTGTGTGTGTGTGGTTGGCTATGTGCGTGTTGGGTGTTCTGGAAAACCATTGGTACACCATGTACACCGGTATGGGCAACAACAACTAAAAGAAATATAAACGAGCTTCTTGTATTGCAGAGGGAAATTATTCGCCATATCGTTAACATTGAACCAACGTCGAGTGTTAATCCCGCAATAGCATCATTCAATTTGATCCGTGTAGACAATATATATGAATTTCGTTTATTACAAATAACATACTTTTCTTCCACAGGTATGAGTAATTTCCTGACACAACTTGCTTCCCTTGAATATCGTACACCAATAGTTAACACTCGTTGTACTGACACTTGGTCCTTACCACAGTTTAGAACCGATTACAAGCTGCAATCCTTGGCTCATAATCTGCCATTTTTTCTCAATAAACATAAACATACTGCTGGTTTTAGTCGAAAACAACTAAGAACATACTTTGTGCACATGTAATCCGTATTTATTCATATGTCGTTTAAGAAAACTTCTGTGTTATTGCTCTACTTGATTTGATGCTGTACTTGATTGCTGTACTATATTTGATTTGATGACTACTTCTGTATTGCTATTGTTATTTCGTTCTGTCTGCTGCTGCCATGTCATGGTTTCCTGGGCCTTCATCAAGCTGTTCGTACAGCTTTTAGCCCAGGTGACCATCCAGATACTTGCTGGAGAATAAAATATGATTTGATTTGATTCGCAGCAGAATTAATGACTTTTGCTAATGTCAAATTATTTGCAAAGGAAAGCAAATAAATGACGCAGACCTTTGCCGCATGTTTTTATCAGTGAAATTCAAGGCACCGTCCATTCAGTTGGGTGCTACAATAGCGCTGGTTGAGATGTTTCACTTCCTGCTGCAGTACGGAAAATACCTGCTGCACACGGAAAATATGTTGCGCTGATTCGGTCAGTGTGGAGACATCTGAACTTGGCCTACCTTTCTCTTGCGCAACATAGATCTCGTGTTGTTATCCTAGCGTTGTTTTTGATCATAACGCCCGGTAACTACTTCGTTGCATGAAGGTTTTTGAAGGCAAATGAACCTCTCTGCACGCAATCCAGTAATGGCTTACGCAAGTAAGCCATCATAATATCATATAACCGTATATGCTCGCATAATGCTCGCACTTCTTTTTCGCGCGAAATTGATGCAAAATTGGGGGTTTCGAGAACTACGCGGTGAAATTTTTCTGTTAGAATGGTTCTAGGGGTTAAATAAAAGAAATCAAGTAGTTGTAAATGAGGATTCTCATGCTAGCCATTGTAAGCTCAAACAAAACATTACTCCCAAACTGCACTTACCTTTGTAATAAGAGCACAGCTTCTACGCAAGCAGGAACTGCAATGGCTCTTTATTTGCAGACGTAGAGTCCTTCCAATCAGTTGGAGGGTGCGATGATTACTGAAGAAAAAAGAATTGTAATTTATGATGATCAAGTTGTGCGTTAAAGCTAAAAATTTGGCAGATATATGCCGGGTGGGGGGCAACTGAAATTAGGAGAAGGAAAACTCTGACCAAAATTTATTTTAAAAACCCGACGATTCGGAGCCCGACCGGCTCCTTCTTCAGGGCTGAGATGACGTGAGGCGTAGCATGCAGCGGTTATATGCGTTTTGGGCGCTTTTGGCGCCGCAGCCCTACGTCCTCTGGTTAGGTGGCGAAGGTCATTCTCGTGTTGACGAATTCTTTCCACAAAGTTTATAGTCTCGCCAGTATCTGATGCGGGACACTCTGTGCGCGTAATCTTGTCCGCAATGCATGCGCCTTTTCTGCTGGAACGCGGTCTTTTGGACAAAGGCGCAGGGCACCGGCCGTACAGAGAAGCTAGTTGACGGGTGCTATTTCCTTTCTCCAACACGTCGATATGAGTGGGGACCACATGTCCGGGAGCACCGAAAGAACGAAGCCGGGATTCGAAAGCGAGATTCCGTGGCTTTTGCTCCTCTATGTCACGAAAACCTTTTACGCGGAACTTTGTAGCCCGCTGTCTTTGATTTCGAGTGCTTTCGCTCTTGGTCCGTGTCTGAACTACGATTTGTTCAGTTCAGCCAGGAAGAGAATTATCGTGCACCTCGATGGACGAGAATTTCTGAGTGGCTTATTAGATTTGCCTGACACGAGCCTCAACATGCTTCACTTGCTCCCTTGCTCGCTTGTCTGCTCTTTGCCTTCATTAAAACTGCTTTGCTTCGCCAGATTCTGCCGCAATGACTTAACTCGCGCGATAAAAATTGGAGTGGCTGAGTCATCGGTGTATTTGGCCAATGAAAGCCGGCTGGAAACTTGAGCTCCCCTTTTGCTGGTACAGATACCTTATTGCGGACTTTAGAAACTTTCCATAACACAGTAGCCGTGAAGCGCAGCTCTGGGGTGCCGAATGACGCCTTATACTGCCTGTTGTTATCGCAATAGAACGTCATTGCCTATTTTCTTTGGAGCATGTGAATGTCAAGAACAAAATGCTCCAGTTATCAGCTGCGAGTTAAAGGTTCTTCATATTTTCTGGCACTCGAAATCGTGGGTATCGACACTAGGTACGTAATGTTAATTTACCATTGCTCAGTTTTCCAGTCGGTTCGGATCACATTATAATTTTTCTTCTTGAGTTCCAAGCAAGTGTAAGTGTCCATGAAAATAATATTTTAGCTGCTGAGCGATGTGGCAAAGCTCACTTCCTCTACTTCACTGTACTTTTTTTTTTTTAGGCGCTCTTTTAATGAGCATGCATTATATGGTCGGTAAGTCTGCTGCGTATGCGCAGAGCTCTGAAAGAGACAATCAAAAGAAACACTAAATCAGTCTAAACTCTTAAGATGCTCTTTAAGAACTCCATTTAGTTAGCTTCGGTGTAAAGGAATGATTATTAGAAGGTAAATTTGAAGGCGAACTTGCTTTTTTCTTTTATTTCGCGCCAAAACGCCAACGCAGGCTTGTCATGTGACGCGCTACAGTTTTGAAAGTATCTTTTTCGAACGTGGGCCGTTGTGGCTCAGTGGCAGTTCTCCAAAATTTCTCATTTCAGTCTTTGGCTTCTTTTAGAATTCACTGCAGTCCATCTTTACCGATAAAAAATTGAACTATAGCGAGCAGGCGCCGTCGAATTCCATGATGTCCTGGCGAGGAGGGATGGCAACTTCAACGCAGTGTTGGGGCCCTTCTTTCGTTTGTGTCTTTTATGGCTAGTACCGATCTTTTTTTTTTGTATTGTAGAAGTGTAATCTACTTATGCAACTTAGTTTTCTGTGTAGTGCCCCTTTAAATAGCATCCAATTATAATCAACTTCGAGCGGAAGATTTTTGTGGAAGCCAGAAATCTTTCTCGGACGAGTTCCCCTGCCGGTTCTTCCACGAAGCAGTGCTCCAGTCTGTTGTGACGCCAGTTACATAGACCTAATCGGCGTTACTACTGGGTAGCGTGGCGTTGTCGGCAGGCCGCAGTCGTCCGGGAGACCATCGCGACCAAGCAGGGGCAAGACAATTTCTGTAGGGCGAAGCTTGCACTGTTAATTCCGTGAAAACGAAGCGGCAAGGAAAGAATACAAACAGATTCATTGGGGGCCGCTTGAATAGGCCCGCTAAAATCGCAAGCGGGATTTTGCTCACGCCAACGCCACATGGTATGTACCGAGTCCGGTCGGCGATTGGCGGCTACTCCCTTAGGCGATGTTGCACGTGCTTGCCTTCGCTGGCGGTAACCCGTGGGTCCAGTTTGGATCGAGGAAGTAGGGCCTCCCTTTGACTCGCACAGTTCACGGAAAGCCGATTTTAATGAAATTTTGTTGCATTTGAAAGATAATGTTAAATTCTAGAGATTGTTGGCAGCGGAATTTCCATTTAGAGTCCGAATTTCTTAAAAGGGAGCTTTCAAAAATTGATAAGTTTGAAAAAACAAATGGAGGCACGAAGTTCGCAAACTTGTAGCTCTGATAAGAACACATATCGCAGTTCTGTAAACTGCATTCATTAGGCTATCCAAAGCGGACATATGTAATTTAGCAATTTACATCTTATGTGAATTTGTTACATTGCTTCCAAGGGTTTTGCGAAAGTCGTACTCACACATTAGTTCTCTATTTTAGAAACATATAAAATGTATTACTTTTGTGGGATTTAGACGCGCCATTAGGTACAGTTTACAGAATTGTGGTATCGTTTTTCATGGCTAAGTTATAGAGTTGCAGACTTCATAGTTTAGTTTACTGAAAATTTGAGATTTTCATTATGCAAAAAAGAGATGAGGCGCACAGACAGGACATAAGAGTAGATAAGTGGACAACACGAACGCCGACTATCAACTGAAGGGAGCACTGAGGCGAAAAAAGAAAGAAGACACAAAACTGATCTACCCAAGCTCAGGAATGGTATCACCACGTGTCAGTCGGGTACATGTGCCGGTCTACGTGAGAGATAACTGTTAAGGCACTTAATCTCTTCCTTATGTAAAGTAATGTAAAGTAAAGCAAGTATGTAAAGTAAAGTAATTTTGCATAATTAATCCTTACCAACTAGCTCAGCTTTCTGTCGTTCTGTGATTTTCAACAGTTTTTACAAAAATAATGAACGCCTATATCCAAAATTCGCTGCCAACAGTTACTATATTTTAACTTTTTTTTTTCTTCTAAATGCAACAAACCTCATGAAATTTAGTGCAGTGGCTGCCGAGAATAAAACGATATCTCCTTTTCCATGTATTTAGATAGGAGCCCCCGAGCTGAAACGTCCTCTTAATAACTTGGACTCTGAGTCTCAGTAGCATTGTGCGGCGTTGGTGTGCACAGCGAAGTGCATAAATTAGGGGGAATCATATTCAGTTGGGATCCACTTAAAATACTGATTTATTCCGAAGATCAGGGTCGTGTAAAACGCTTTGGCAGCGTATACAAGTCAAGCCACGAGTACAAGCCCAACAAACGGTCTAAAGTGTCGTTCAAGGGAAAGCACGTAATCTGTATTAAAACGCTCATAGCAGCGTATATATTGTGTGAAAGGTTGCATTTTAGTCTTTCGTTACGAAGTGCCAGTATAAGTCGCTATATTAGCCAGTTTTTCTATAAACTGGAGTGAACATTTACGGTACATTGGATTTACGCTAATGAGGTGTTTTTATTGGGCGACCAATGATTAAAAAAAAAAAGAGACAGAGCTCGCAACTCAGGAAATTGAATAGTGTTATTTTCGTTAGTTTTCCTTACGTTTTCTTCCACGTTCGGGCTGCGGGGTCTCGTAAGACGATTGTTCTTCATGACTTGCAACTCTGCGCTCGGGTTCACAAAGCTTTCGTGCCGATGCGCAGTTGCTGAGTTCGGTCGCCAGCTTATCGTGGCAACCGACGAAATCGTAACCGAGGCGCCGGACAGTGTAGCATCGCGATTCGGAAAGCGGAAGCATTGCTGTCCCGCCTGCTTTCGTGGTCGTGCCTCAGCTTCCCGCCGCGTGTTATGATAAGTGAAGGTGACCAGTCAGCACTGTCCGAGCAGCCTGACACGCCCATTTGTGTGTGGCCCGCGCTGCAGTAAGGAAGAGTGCGCTCGCGTATACGCTGTCCGTTCCCCTCCCCGCGCGCCACGCACGCTGTTCGCATCCGCGCGCTGGTGCCTTTGTGCGGCGCGGGCCGTCGTCGTTCATTTTAAAGCGAACGCGTGCACGCCCAGGCGTCGGCAGCAAATATTGATGCGACGGCATGTGTGTCGGGGCCGCCGTCGACGGGAAAGGCTTAACCGCGTCCGCGGAGTCGCGCCGGCAACGGCCGCCACCTGCCAGGGGGAGCCAACCATTCTTGCTGTTCCTCGGCCGCTACTCTCCAGCCATCAGCTCGCGAAGCGCTGTTCGCCGCAGCCGAGAGGGTCGGCGACAGCGAGGACGAAGGGAACATCAACAGCGCGCTCGAAAACCGAGCCTTTTTTCCGCTCGCACTGTGTGCACATCGCCAGCCCGCGCGGTCCCTTCTTTGGTTTCCGCCGTTTCCACTCCCTTTTGTGTGTGTGTGTGTTTTTTTCCTGTTCGAGGAAGACACTGCGCAGCGAATTTGAACGGGTCGCGAGTTCTCGCGGTCTTCCCGGGGTTTCATTTTTGTCGCATTGTTTTACTTGGTACTGAACCGCTTGAATGGCCTCTCTCGTTTTTTTTCTTTTGTTTTCCTGTTTTTATCTTGTTGATGGCGCAGTGTGTAGTACTGAAGTGAGGGTTACTTTTATGTGTGTCTGTCTTTTAAGATGCTGCCGAGGAAAGTTGGCGTGATGAAGGCTTGAGTTTTTCACATCTCGATATGAAGAGAGGCTGAATTCGGCTTTTTTAATCACATTCGTTGTATGTTTTCGGAGGTATGTCCTAGTCCACTGTGGTGCTCTCTTCGAATGTCAGATTTCTTTTTTTTTCTTTTTCTTCTTTTTCTTTTTTCTTTTTTGTTGAAGCGAGACAACTCTTAATTGTGGAATACCAAACTTGTCAATACTGATATACCTTAGCATTTTTAGACTAACTAGGCATGTGGTTGCTTCGTTTCGACTGATTTCTAAGGCGTTGAGCGTTCACGTTTGCTGATCATGAAGTTTCAGGGGTCGTTTGTCGCGACAGAACCAGTGTAAGATTTGGCAGTCGTAGCTGTAGGAAGGAGCTTGACTCTTCGTCGGGACTTAGGAGAGCAGGATTTATTTACATGTTATTTACAGTTGAACATGAGATACATCGACAGTCTAGCGTGACTCCCAAATGGAGCCCGCAAGATGACGCATAGAGCAAACAGCTTACGAGCTCACAGCTCACAAGTACATTTCTAGCACGACAACGAGCACACAGCTCACGACACTCACACAGCTCACACAGCTCACCCTCTAGCAGCCGGCAATCGCTGCTTATAAGCACTTGGTCCCCCCTTGATTCCAAGCGGACGGAAACGTTCGTCCAGTCATCGTTCGACGTCACCGTTCGACGTCACCGTACACCAGCCCTTTTGGAGGAGGATGAGGGCTGTTGGAGGAGGATGAGGACTCACATACACGTGCCGCACATACACACAGGTGTAATGGTCCGGAGCCGACCTCAGAGGGGCTTCGTAGAACTCTGAGCCGTTCCGAGTAGCACATTGTCTTGCGTCTTGGTCGGAACGCGGGAAGGAGCCCCTGTAGGCGTTCCCGCGGCAACTCCCCCACTCATAGCAGAACAGGACGGCGTTGTCGTGTTGCGCACAAAGCCTGCTTCGTCGAACTCCTTCACTCGCAACGGCGACGAGGCTAGAGGTTGGCGGCGGCGTTCCAAGATGAGGTTACCACCGCTGGCGTAACTGGCTGGCAAACTTGCACTGCAGCTGGCCGTTCTTAACACCAGATACCCATTGTGTGGCTTAAGCTGTGGTAGGCTTTAGTTAAGTTAAATTGCGATAAACTGGCACTATCTGCATTGGTTCTTGCTTGTTACCGCTGTCTAATTAAATGCGCCCATACCGATTTCAAGTATTTTTTTTTTGTTTCGGTCCCGTATCCCATTCTGATTTGTCTTTCTTTTTTTTTTTTTTGAACGACTCGTCGGTAACTCGCAGGTTCATTTCCGTTGATAATTGTGTTTACTACTAATCACCATTCATCCGTGCCATAAAGTCAGCGTGGTGCAAACACGCATTTGATAGAAATTATACACAAACGCAGTCTATTTGCTGTTTGTTTTTCTGTGGTGAGCGTCTGTACTGCGCCGAATCTCTGCCACGGATCCTTCCGGTTCGTCGGAATCAGTACTAGGTTAAGTGATCCCCAACCGACGATACCTGCAGCCATCATTAGCAAGTATCACTGCACCGCTACTCGGCTGTTTACGCGGTAAGACAACAGCGGCCGGCGTGTAGCGTGGCTGGATAGCCCGAGGTACTAGGGGCACGCTCCCCGCTCGACTCGAAGCGCAAGATGAGTGCGGAAGGGTGCCCGACGATGCTCCACGGGCCTCGCCATCAGCGGGGGCCTTGGCGGCCAAGCACCGAGGGTGAAGCGAGAGGGTGAAGCGCGGCGTCCCGGCGAAGCCCTTTATTTTCCGCCCGCGTGAACGTGATGCCGGTGCTCTTTCCGCCGCCGAGCTGGAAGCAGCTGCGAGGCCGCGCCGCTTCGGTGGATTCAGTTTCCCTCGTAATTCGCGCAGCCCGGCTGCCTTCAGGTGGACGCGTTGATCGCTTCGCGCCCGCGTCGAGCCTATGGGGATCTGCGTGACTTCCCGAAAAAAACAAGAGAAGCAGCCGATTGGCTCATAATAAATGCTTTGAGGAGATCATGAGGCTTTGTGATGTATTTTGTTTTCTCTCTTTAAGTCATAATATCGTCTCTCTCTTAGATTTACTCAGGTAATGAAGTTTGCGTTCCGTGTAGATATGTGCATGCGATAATCGTTGGCACCTGACGTTGGATGATAGGCTCCGGGCAAGGTAAACTAAACTTGAGATTTTATTCAAGAATGCCTGTCTGTGTATTTCTGTATAGTTGATGTCCTGAGAAAAACATTTTTGGCTATTTGCTGCCACTGTATTTGAGCGCCCGTAGGAAATTTGAGTTCCCATACATGGTCAGCATACATTGTTTTTCTCGGGACTTACGTATCGTGCGACGACCGAGGTGTACATACAGGGGCTTTTTGGTGTGTGTGTGTGCGTGCGTGCGTGCGTGCGTGCGTGAGTGCGTGCGTGCGTGCGTGTGTGTGTGTGTGTGTGTGTGTGTGTGTGTGTGTGTGTGTGTGTGTGTGTGTGTGTGTGTGTGTGTGTGTGTGTGTGTGTGTGTGTGTGTGTGTGTGTGTGTGTGTGTGTGTGTGTGTGTGTGTGTGTGTGTGTGTGTGTGTTACGTCTATGATATGTAACCTGCCTGAAGCAGTGTGCGGTTATTCGGGATAACTTCCTAGTGGTCTCGATCGCTAGCAATTAAGATATCTCACTGGAACTGAACCGAAGAGACAGAGAGAGAGAGGATGCATACAGACATGGAGGTGAACCAGAAGTAGTTTCGGTTGGCTGCCCTGCATAGGGTGGAAGGAGTAGGGGGATAAAAAGAGAAAGAGAGCAGAAGGACAGAGAGAGAGACGAGCACAAACAAACCGCGTACAGCACAATGCGTTGGTGGAATAGTTGGGGCGAATCCATAATTACTTAAGTAATTATGGATTCGCACCAACTAGCCCGCCAACGCATTGGGCTGAACTATCTTTCTTCCACTGTGAGCCCTGATCTTTGGTGTCTGTGTCATCTCCTGAACCTGCTGTTCTCGTAGCGCCTTGTCCTGTCGCCTTTCTTGTGCCCGTTGTTTTGCGCTAAACAAAGTAATTATGGAAACCGCGTACACTATATAACGGTTGGGAGCGGCGTTCTTAAAGTCCATCGCAAAGGCTTGTAGACCGCAGCAGTCTTAGTAACGCGAATAAGGCCTTCTTCGCAGATGTTCTTTGGGGGCACTGGCCTAGAGCTTTTAGTTCTGACAGTGGACGATTGTCCAATTGGTACATCACTCTGCACATCACTTGCCTTGTATACGGGAGTTAGCCGATGTTGAGGTGGACTTTAAAAAAATAAGGTTTATTTACAGTATGTATAGGAATAGAACAAAGCAAAATAATAGTAAAATGCCACTGTCTGCCGGCAGCAAATCGCACGCTGCGGCCCGCGGCAAGAAGAACGTCTCTCTCTTTCGAATGCTTCTCTGGCGTATAACTCCTTCAGTCCGTCGGGGTCACGTCATTTACAGCCAATTGTAGAGCCCGAGCAGGTGTCGTCATTTTTATCCAATCGTAGGGTCCGTCTAAGTGGCGTCACGTTCCGCCAATGGATACACTCCCTGGGCTCTATCCTCTGATGGTTGCCTCAGTCCGGCGTTGCCTCCCCGCCATGAAGGCACTCAGCTGGAGAGGGTCAGGTCGCCCTTCAGCTACCGTTAAGTGCTGCGGGGTCAACTACCTCGGACCGTGCCGGATTCCAGTTGCTATTTCGGGAAACGTCACGCAGGGGAAAGCAAAACCTCCGCGCGCGGCACACGAGGGAGGAGAGATAGAGATTCTTGTTTGTGGAAGGAAAAATTGGGGTAAAGTGCAGCGCAGTAACTGCCTCTCAGATGAGGACACCTCAACCGCGCTGCACAAGAGGGAGAGGGAATTGAAAGAGGGGTGAAAGAGGCGCGGCGGCGGCGGCCAGAACGGCGTGCGCGGGCAAGTTGGTAGCCTTCGCTTATGTGGCGCGGTGACGCGCCTAGTCGTCATGTAGCAGTGCTTCCTGCGCGGCGAGAGCCGCGTCACACATTTGACGTACGTTGCCGTCGATAGCTGGGCACTGGACGAGCAGGGCACGGAGTGCAGCGGCGAGTGCGGCTATTAGCGCGTCTCTGGGGTCGTCGTTCAGAGCGGTTGGAGGGCCGCGTGATGGCTCAGCTGCGGCTGTCTGGGTGCTGCAGCCGCGCAGGGCGTCACTGTAAGATCGGCCCTGCGGGGAGCGAGCAGACGTAGACGCTCCGTCTACGTCTGCTGTACGCGGCTCGGTCAGTGCGGCGCCGGCTAGCTCAAGCGCTTTCTTGCGCGAAAGGGGCCGCTGAGACGATGACAGCAACACGGCCGCCTTTCTCTCGCGCTGTCACTCGGGACAGCTCGGTTCCGTCGATGGGTGACGGCCGCCGCAATTAATGCAGCGGGGCTTCTCTGCGGGGCAGTCTCCTGTGGCATGCGACTCACCACAGCGGAGGCAGCGGGCGTCGCGGAAGCAGGTGGCGCCGGCGTGGCCGAAAACGCCGCAGCGGTCGCATTGAAGTGGTCGGGGCACACGAGCACGTACGGCGCGCAGCTGTTTGAAGAGCCGCACGTTTGTCGGCACGACGCTCCCGACGAAGGTGACGGTGACGCTCGGGCCACTCCGTGAACATGAAAGCACCGCGACGGGGGCCGCAAGGTTTTCTAGAACTGTGCGGGCGTCGAAAGAAGTGTCGACCCCATGGATGACACCCACACAGGAGTTGCTATGTAGCGCCTTGGGGCGCACCGCCACGTCGCCGATGTCGCAGACTTCGAGGAGGAGCGCCAAGTCGGCACCGCGCGTCACGTCAGCAGCCACCACATTCGGGCGGAAGTTCACGCGAACGCGTCTCACGCCTGGCACAGAGGAGACCTGGGCAGCGATACCGTCCCGTGAGAGTGCGAGGAAAGTGGCCTTGCGCCCGATGGGACGGTAAAGGACCGTGACGGTGGTATCGCGAGCGACACCGTCGTCAACGGGTGGGGTGTGCGGCTCGAAGTCGACAAACCGTCGGTAACGGCGTCTCCTTCTTGCGGCTTGTTTTGGCTGTACCCCTGCCGGCTGGCAGGCTTGGGCGTCCTCGGCAGCCGCGAGCAGCAGCGTAGAGTTTCTCTGGATGAGCTCCCCTGTTCCGTCAGCAGCTGAGACAGGGGTGGGCGCTCTCGGCCGGCTCTCGTTGGACGAGGGGCCGTAAGCTGGGTCGTCGTCGTCGACGGGAGCAGCCACCGCCGCCGAGCGCTAGCCCTCCTCCGCCGCAGGTGTGGTGGGCTCGGTGTTGGTGAGCGGGGGCGACGAGCAGGCCGCCGGCGACGACAGTGATGGAGAAACCGGCCGGACAGGACTTGCCTCGGGCGAGGTGGTCGCGCCCGTGCGGGAGGACGTAGTGTCGGCACCAATCATGCTTGCGGTTGGCAAGAAGAAAGTGCCGGCACTCTCGTCGGTGTCGCCGGTCGACGGGCAGCTGGCACCGTCGTCGGTAGAGGCAGCCGAGGTGGTGGCCTCTGCGGTGGTGTCCGTTGAAACGGATGGTGCGGCGTGCTGGCCGCTGGAAGTCGTCTTCGGCGCATCAAAAGGAAGCGCGCGGAAGGGAGTATACAAGGCAATTGGGGCGCGCCCGGAAGGCGTCGCGCTCACTTGCGTAGGCGGGCATGACGGCGTGGAGCTCGTCGAGTCAGCCGAGAGTGCGCGTAGCGTACGTGCTTTCAGCCCGCGCTTCCATCGCAACGCAGGAGGCGATCTGCCGGTGCGTGGTTGCCGTCCACGTGGCTGGTGCTGCAGGGCTCGTCGGTGCTCCGAGTCGTCGTTGAAACCAGGAACTGAAATGCTGCTTCTTCGGAGGGTCACCCATGAGATGGGGCCTCCGTGCGGTAGCGTGGTTCAGGAGATCGTGCCAGCTGCCGTGCGAGCCCTGAAAAGGGCTGCGCTCATAAGCGCGGTCGAAGGCGGAGACGTGCGCGCGCGAGAGGTGGCGGGCGAGCCGTAGTCGTCGGAGCGAGGGGCGATGCGACCGCTCGCTTCGAGTGTCCGGGAACGTTTCACGAGGGAGGAATAGCCAGCCTGTCTGGCAGGTCCGGTAGCATGGTCGACGCACACCATAATTGGAATGCGACGGCGTGTGGCTGCGTTCGGAGAACTCGAGCAATGATCGTTAATGGTTCGTATCTAACAGCTCCTCCTCGCCCCGTAAGTTCGGAATGGCCGATGAATTCAATTCGGCGGCCATGAAGAAGGCCGATGAAGCCTGTTGTGCACTGGCGACGAGCTTCGTGCGACGAATTCCTGGATTCTGTGCCCTGGAGAACGTACGCCAAACAAACGAAAGTACGTAGCGCTGCCCCGCGTACAAGGCTCTTGAAGCTTGACTCGCCAGGCCCCTATTATATCAAACTTAACCCTGTATTTCCGGTTTTCTTTTTTTCCAATATTCATAAAACAAATCCAACCGCATTTGTAAACAGCATTCCATATCTCCTCGAATACCGACAAGGCCAGAGTGATATTGCCGTTGCAAAAGAACCGTGAGAAAACTAAACCATTAATGAAAACAATCATTATAACCATACGCAGGTAAAGTTTTGAAGCTACGAGGATGACTTCCGGCCCATAATAAACTATATACCTCATTACCCGAAGGAAGGAAGCTAATACGTTGGCTTAGTGAAACAACCGGCTGAACATAACGAATACCTCAAAACGCCTTAGGCCGCCTCACTTCATGAACACCCTGTTCATACTCCATGACAGTGAACTACTTATCGCACGTACTCGTACCGCTGAACAGTCTCGTCAACTGTATTGCTACATAATGAAAATCGCGCTAATTTTTCGGTCACTATTTGCAACGCATACTTGCGGCTCACGCAGACGTTTCCTGAAGCTTACTCACGTTTCCTCCTTTGGCCATACAAGAAGCACCTTAAATGAACAGCAACATTAAACGTGCATAACTTACGCAGTCGCAAGAGCCCTTAAAAAAACGCGTCTTCTATTAACTACTCCCACGCGCGCTTAATCGAAAACTCGGAACGCTGCTGCCATCAACACACACGAGCGACCCCCAGTCACATTCCAAAGGAACCACCAACGCCTTCCAGTGCAAATGATGCACTTACTGAAAACCAGCGTGCCTAACCTGAGAAGAAAACTTCGAAAACACTTCTAAAGAATGGTCAACTAATACACGTGCGTGGCTTTTAACAAAAATGATCTTGACGTTTCAAGTCATTCACAAAAAAAAAAAGAAAGAAAAAGAAAGCCTAACGTATTGACGATCACTTCCCGAAGCTAAAGCTTAACTCTGAACCCAGCTTTCAAATCTAAGAGCTTCTCACACGAAAAGCTAAACAATGCTCATAACTTACTTATTGAAAAAAACTTTAGTTTAAAGTCGCGGTACTTCTCAAACGATCCAAAAATAAACAAAACATCTGTTTCTAAGGAACCTTTTTGCCTATCTTTTCGGTTATCTTACGACGGACGCATACTTTTGAGCCGTACTCGAGGAGGTCGCGCCTTGAAAGCTATGCTGGCTATTCAGGAGCAACAAAAGTGGTGCTCTTGCGGGTCACAGGTTTCTGCACACGTGTTCCTGTGCATGGAACTCGGGAGGATGCGCATCGCTTCACCGCTGCTGTATACCCTGCTGACTGGAATATTCCGAGATTTCGGGCAGAATATATTTGTTCTCTGTCATTATTCCGTTTTTCATGAGAACATAAACCTGTGCGAACAGGCTTGAACCATTGCTGTTTTTGCAGCGGGGTTGAGCCGAACGAAAACCGAAAGAATTCGCATGGGTGTTCGCGCATATGCACACACAGTGAGAGACAGTAAGTTGTATTTGGAAAACTCGAGACGACTTTTTATTTTTATAGTGTGATTAATTTCTGCTGTCTCTGTATGCTTTATGCTGCTTCGTGAAATGCACCAACCTGGACATTGCCTAAGCTGCAATGCAGTGCTGGATTCACCCACGCTATAGATGTACGGAACATTTTACGATGGACTCGCGCATGCTTTCCCTCGCGCCATTCTAATTACACGCCTGTGTTTTGTTTTTCTCCCCCCTCCTCGCATTGCCGTAGTGAAAAAGGATGATGCGGCAAGCACGCGTACTTTTATTGTGTCGCGCGTGGTTGAAAACGCCACCAAGTTTGGTAAGAAGCTACCTCGACCTGTTTTAGGCGACGCGCTGCAGACATTTCAGCAGCTATAAATGATTGGGCAAGCGATTTCGCCAGAACAGCGACCGACCCTGGAGGCTGCGCGCAGTTTGCGTTGCATTTATTGTCGTCGTCGCACAATACAGGCTCTCCTGGAATTTTTCCAATCACGCCCGTAGCTTACGTTCCTTTTTGTTTGTGTGTTTGTTAAATAAGGTATAGGCTACGTAAGAGCTGATTACTCCAATGCACTGTTGAGAAATACGCGCACGCATTCTGCTGCTGGAGAAAGTTGTCAGTGGGCGCAAGCAAATTTTTTGCCGAGTGCTTCATATGTCTCGCACGGAATAATTTTGCATTAGCGCCAGCCTCTCTGCGTTGCAAATGCTATGAGCCAGGTGACGCAGGCATTATTCAGAAACGTATGCCACATCGTCCGTATTATTTTTCCTAGGGAATAATGAATACATAAATTTTTTGCCCGGCGTTCAAGCTTAACAGAAATTTATTGCCGCCTCCGGGCCTCACATCCACCCCCTCCCCTCTTCCCCTTTTTTTTTGTCTCTCTGTTTTTTCTAAGGCGTAAGGTTCTTGAGAAAGAACGGCGTTTTAGCCCTCCTTGGTCATAAACTTCCGGGTACATTTTTTTTTTATTATATGTCTGCTAGAGCCGCTGTCTAAACTATGTCAGGTAGCGTTATTTTCGCGCAGTCGTTATCTGTTCGCTTGTTCTCGCTGCGCAGTGTGCTGTGTTGTGAATAGCAACACGAAAAAAAAAAAAGTGGATCTCGCTGTTCCTGAATGGCTACCAGGAATTCTTGCAATCATCGAATATATTCTTCTTTCTCCACTGTACACCCGTCTTTCATTTCTGTCACGAGTACAACTACTGCTTCTCCGCGCGTGTTAACATATGTTTCTGCTTTCTCGATGCAATTCTTTTGAGCGCTTCGCTTTTCCGCACTATTTTGTGGTTACAGTAACGAAGGACCTTTAAAATTTACTACATGAAAAGGTCGTCGCCAGCTTATTAATTTACTTATGGCGACGTAGACTGCTCTATTTACTTAAACCTCAGATAAAAAAAAAATAGGATAATGCGACAGTGAGCGACGCAGCGCGTAGACCGATGTATGCAAATGTCTTCTTTCGGTGTACGATGGGGAGATCTTTAATGGCTACCACCAACAACTAGCTAAGCCAGACAGTTCGCTTAACTTTAAGCTCTTCACATTTTCATTGTCTACAACCGTTTTTGACTGCGTCTGTCAACATTTCATTCTGATTATCTATAAATAATGAACGGCATTTTCCTTATTTACCCGTAACGGTTTGTCCGTTTGGACCTAGAAAACCTGCTAACAACAACAAAAAAGCACTTGCTGGGCTTTCGTTGAAGGCCAGCCTTTTAGGGCTTCCCGACCACTGGGAAGCGCTAGAAACTCTGAACAGAAGTATTTCCTTCATTTTTATAGGTTCTTGGCAACTGGGAGAGCGTTATTCTGTGATCGTCCCCGTATACTTATACAGGGTTCTTTTTCTTTTATTTTCTTTTTTTTTTTTCGTTTAGTTCGTCAGACACATTATAAAAAAAAAGGTAATGAGAGCCGCGAACGTGTTGTTTTTCCAAAAGAGTTCCTAGTTCAGGTGGACATACCCGCTAGTAACGTGAGCCTAAGGAAACTAATAAACAAATATTTCTTAATTAATGGTTTTATTAGTGCCTTTGGGCCAGTTGTCTAAGTGGCAAATTTGAAGGCAGGCACATTTTCCTGCGCACCCATATTTTAAAAATCTTGAAAATCGCACCTAGTTCGAGATATTCATCACGAAATTCCAATTAGCTCTGTTGAGGCGATGTCGAGAGACTGCGCGTCCCGCTGCGCCTCAGACGACAACGCCCCGTTAAGAAGTGTGGGGCTAAGTTCGAATGATAGCATGCCGCGGCAAATCCTGACCCGTCACACAGCCTCGAGAACTTGCCAGGCAACGCGCGCTGTATCAGTAGCTTCCGTGAATGACCTGGCCGTTCGATCTCAAACTTCCTCCTGCTTTGTCGTCACGGGGCGTGTCGGTGTGACAGGGTAGCGGGGCGGCCCTTTACGAGCTTCCGCGGCGCTTGGTTTCGGCGCTTGGCGCGACTTCGGATATTTGTGTTCTTAAGTGAGGGTGCTTCAATATACGGGTGCCTTCAAATGCCCAATTTAAACAACTGCCCCTAAGACACTAATAAAAAGGTTAATTATACGTGTTTGTCCATAAGTACATTATTGCTATATATATATATATATATATATATATATATATATATATATATATATATATATATATATAGGCATTTCCTGCGGCGACGAGACATCCTCTCCAGGAGCCCTTCTTCTCACGGTTTCCTCTCAGTGAATAGGCAAGCAGCGAGGCGGGTGACGGCGCAACTTTCCGGGCGTCGTCGCCTTGTAAGGACTCATCAACGCGACTCTTCAGAAAGGGCCGATTAGTTCTCACTTGCGGTTTTTTGTCCTTTGTAGGAGAATTTTGCGAAGCACACTGGAGTGCACGAGAGGAATGAAGAAAACGAGCTGTTTTGCTTTCACATGCATTTTTGTGCTTTGTTAATGTATTTTAGCCCTTTGAAACCGCAGTGTGTTCGGTAAACGGCTGCGTCAAAAAAAAAAAAATAAATAAACAGAGGAGAAAAGAAAGTAAGAAGACTGAAAATAGTTGAAGCGCACGGACTAGATATGCTTAGTTACGGGACCTTTTCCTGAGCCTCCTTCGAGTTCACCAGACCACATCGAATCGCGTCACACCTAATTAAGGAGCGCAGAAGCACATCTACCGCATTCCCGAGGTGTGGCACGTCCCAAACAAGTTGGCGTCCCCCACCTCGTGCGCCACATGTGGAGCTATTGTCCCACTGCTTGACTCTTCCCGAAAGTGTAGCGGGAGCTTGGCACGGTTCCAGGTAACATGGGTCCTGAGCCAAGCTGCTTTGCGGCTCTGAAAGGTCGCTCGAGTACAAAACGCCTGCCTCCGCTGAGCGCGTGCAAGCCGCGAGGCAACGACGCTGTAATGCACCGTGAAGCCCTGGCAGCAACCCCCCCATCCGCCTTTGTGACGACAGTTGGAGACGAGGAAGGCAATACCGTCGAGAAGTAAGGCCTCGGACAAGTGGAGCCAATGGAGCGACCCTCTGAGCCGAATGTGACTTGCACTCGCACGGGCGCCTACCATTGGCCGAAAATGACGTCACCTGCGCGGGCTCGCCGATTGGGTGAACGGGACGTGACTTCGAGACACCGAAGGGGTTAAAAGCCAGAGACCGGGAGCAGCAAGAGAGCATTCCTTCATTCATCTCTTTCGAGCTTCTTGCCACGGGCCGCAGCGTCCGAGTTGCTGCCGGCCCGTAATGACTTTATGACTGTTAATTTCTTTGTACTCTCACTGTAAATAATGTAAATAAACCTCCAGTTTTCATCTCAAAGTCTTCCTCAACCTCGGCCAACTCCCGCACTCAACGGCAAGGTCCAAATATCTGGGGGACAGTAATTGGGATTGTCCTCCAGATCCAACACTATGTACGTGTGCCATTCTTTGGCACTGCTCCTGACAGTGACTTTCCAAACGTGACCCCGTCCCCCACCAGTTTGCTAAGTTTCCGTCACATAACTCTATAAAAACAGTTCTGAAGATAAAATGTTGGCGTTTATTTATTATTATTATTATTATTATTATTATTATTATTATTATTTATTTCCGTTACATTTCTCCAAAACAATGTCTTTTATCATTAATGAGGGTCCGTTTAATTACAATATTCTTGTATCAGCGAATTGCTACGCTAGCGCAATAAAGGCGTGGCGTAACGCCGAAGGCACGACTTGTGGACTCCAGAAGGATGTGCTTCCGATGTAGCTGTTTCGACATAATTTCTGAGTCCACCGCAGCACCTACACACACCGTACCAGGGAGTACCCGCCGTAGTTGCTTAGTGGCTGTGGTGCTGGGCTGCTAAGCACAAGGTCGCGGGATCGATTCCCGACCACGGCGGCCGCATTTCGATGGGGGCGAAATGCGAAAGCACCCGTGTACTCAGATTTAGGTGCACGTTAAAGAACCCCAAATAGTCCAAATTTTCAGAGTCCCGCACTACGGCGTGCCTCATAATCAGAAAGTAGTTTTGGCACGTAAAACCCCATAATTAATGAATGTTTTACCATGGTGTAACAAGAAGACGGGGCACTGCGCTGTTTATCGACTTACGCTGGTTATTCAAAAGACACATTTCTTACGTAGACCAGCATCACCCTTTGATTTAAATGAAAGAAAGAAACGCAGTACCAGAGAGAGGTGTAGGGTAGCGGTGGACCACGGCGCCTTTTTTTCCTCCCTTTCTTATGCGTCAGGATCGGCATCTTTTTTTTTTTTTTTTCGTTTTCTTTCGTCGCTTAAGACCGCGCGTGAGATACTACCAGAGAATAAAAAAAGAGAAAAAAAAGAAGGCAAAGGAAAATTTGGGCGCTCGCATTTTGATTTTTGAGGAGTAGCTTATCGTGCCGGCATTTGCACTGATGCGGCGCCGGGGTAGCTTGTTGCCAGCACAAGTTCAGCATGTTGAAACACGAGAGCCCCAGCATAATCCGCTCAAGGGCTAGTTGGTACATCTTCTCACATTGTACAAAGTTTGTGCCGAGCAATGAAAAGGGGGACGGGAAAGGAACACAGGAAGGAGCGCTCTGTCCCACAGAGCGCCAGTACATGTCGTTTCTGTGTTCCTTTCCCATTTCCCTTTTTCATTGCGCTGCAGGAACTTTGTACAGTTCGAGAATCCCAACGCGAAAGTCGGTATGGTATTACATTTATTACGCTTGTTTGACAGCATGTAATACGCGTGTGTTTATGTAAAGGGATGGGAGTGGCACGAAGGGACATCTCGCAATGAAGTGGCAACTCATAGTGTGTGCAAATGCCTCTAAGGGTGCGCAGAATCCCATTCAGAATACGCCTGCCGCGCGACCATCCTGAAGGGCCCTAGTTGCCGTGGTTCTCACAAAGCCTCATCGAAGGATTTCCCGCGGGTCCGGAAGGAATTCGCGGTCCTAAAGCGCATGGTCCTAAGGCGCCAAACTTAAGCGGCGACGATGTCGTCACTGAAGAGCACAACGAAAAGCCACGCCAAGCATCACGCCGCCTTCCGCCAAAGGGGCTAGCGCGGAGCGCCGCTGTGGAAAATACCGCGCAAACGAAGAAAGTGGCAGGACTCGATTATCCTGCGGGAGGAGGAAATAAAGAGAGAAGGCAGGGATGTTAACGAGAAACGCAGTGTGGCCCGCACTTCCAAGCGCACAACCTACCACGGAGACACCTCGAATACCGCCGCCATCGACACCCTCACAAACCGCTCATGCAACGACGCCTGACGATCGCCAGGTTATAATAATGTTGTGGTCACTGGTGGATGCTACGCGTGTTCTACTCAGCAACGTGAAAACCCCATCGGCTCAGAGCGCGCTGCAGGTGCTGGACACCCTGGGTCCAGTACTTGGGGCTCTAGTGTAAAAAAAGGACTTTAGAGGGGACATTGTTTCGAGAGGAGGTCCAGAATGCATCTGTCTTTCAATGGAAGGCTAGAGGACTTAAGTCGCGTATGTCCGACTTTCGACAGTTTATATTCGTGAATCAGTTTTCCATAATTGTCATTTGTGAGCCAAACCTGTGGTCTCCCTTCAGACTGTCCGGGTATGAGTGCATTCTCTCCTCCACCCACGGGCAATGCATCAAGCTTATTATTTTCACACGCCGTAACTTGACATATGTTCATCGACCAGTGTCATCTGACAATGAAAACCCGTACATGTGTTTGACTGTGAAGAAGTGCAAGGTCACTTTCACAATTCTGGGAATTTACTTATCACCATAAAATCGTCTAAACTGCGAGCGCTTACGGGAAATTCTGACGACGACTCAACACCGTGGGTGAGCCGTGGGTGATTAGTCGAAGCCCCAACCGGCTTCGACTAATGCAATTGTGCGCGCATTAAGTACTGCAGTTACTTTCAGTGCAGCTCACATATCCTTGGTTTGCTTTGTTATATTTAAATGAGCCACGAGCCTAATTTCAAACAGAACCACTCCGCGTGAATAACAGTACAAATATGTCCAGCAATGGAGATGGTATGCTGAAATAACAGTGAACGGCTAACTTCCCGGAGCGTCCCGCACAAGTATCTTTCTATAACCGGCGAGAACGACGCCTATAAGGGTATTGTACTTAACGGTGTCATTTCATTAGAGTGAATGCGCACACGGGATCACTTTCGCCGAGAAAGTGGCCAGGAGAAAGATTTGCCCAGTCATTTCTAGAACTCTGCGCACGGGCGGCTCATTTTGTGGGTCATGGCTGCGTGATTTATGTGTCAGTAGTTGGGTTTGGAACTCGTTAGTATCAAGGCTGGGACAACGCGTTGCCATATACGTGCTGCTCGTTGCCTGCTGCTTGTTTTGACTGTGTCCCTGAGAAGGGCTAGCCGGTTGTGTGCGGCTGTAATTAGGCGAAGTGCCATCGTTAAAGCTTGCCAGGGCTTATGCCAGTGACCTGGAAGTCTTAATTAAAATGCGGGAACTCAAAGACAACGCATTCACTGCGTCGCACTCGGATCACGTCACAACGGTGAGCCGCCTCACCGTCTGCCGCTTGTAAAGCGTGCTTTGCCTACAGAATTGACATGTTGATGAGAAAGGAGGCGTACAGGGTGTGGTATAGAAGGTGGAACCGAGCTGTAAGTTTGGCTAAGGATCGTCATGATTTTGAAGAACAGTGTGTGTGTGTGTGTGTGTGTGTGTGTGTGTGTGTGTGTGTGTGTGTGTGTGTGTGTGTGTGTGTGTGTGTGTGTGTGTGTGTGTGTGTGTGTGTGTGTGTGTGTGTGTGTGTGTGTGTGTGTGTGTGTGTGTGTGTGTGTGTGTGTGTGTGTGTGTGTGTGTGTGTGTGTGTGTGTGTGTGTGTGTGTGTGTGTGTGTGTGTGTGTGTGTGTGTGTGTGTGTGTGTGTGTGTGTGTGTGTGTGTGTGTGTGTGTGTGTGTGTGTGTGTGTGTGTGTGTGTGTGTGTGTGTGTGTGTGTGTGTGTGTGTGTGTGTGTGTGTGTGTGTGTGTGTGTGTGTGTGTGTGTGTGTGTGTGTGTGTGTGTGTGTGTGTGTGTGTGTGTGTGTGTGTGTGTGTGTGTGTGTGTGTGTGTGTGTGTGTGTGTGTGTGTGTGTGTGTGTGTGTGTGTGTGTGTGTGTGTGTGTGTGTGTGTGTGTGTGTGTGTGTGTGTGTGTGTGTGTGTGTGTGTGTGTGTGTGTGTGTGTGTGTGTGTGTGTGTGTGTGTGTGTGTGTGTGTGTGTGTGTGTGTGTGTGTGTGTGTGTGTGTGTGTGTGTGAGAGAGAGAGAGAGAGAGAGAGACAGGGGCTCTCCATGGCCTCTATCGTATGCTACTAGAAATACCTGCGGCGCAAATAGTATTACTTGGCAAGAAAGGGAGTGTAATCTATCAATTGATTCAAGAAGTTGAATAAACAGATACGAACGAAGAGTAGCATCAGCGGTAAAATTCGTACGTTCGTACGAATTCGTACATACATACATATATACACACACACATACATACATACATACATACATACATACATACATACATACATACATACATACATACATACATACATACATACATACATACACACACACACATACATACATACATACATACATACATACATACATACATACATACATACATACATACATACATGGGTTTTTAGCCTATGCAGGTTTTTTATAAATAGTAATGAGTTCAGCGAACGTGGAATTTTTTGCAGACGAGTGCCTAGGCGAGGTGGACATACTTTGCCGCCAGTAACGTGAGCTTCAGATGGTTAATTAAGAAACATTTATTAATTAAATGTTTTATTAATGCCTTGGGGGCAGTTGTCTAAATGGCAAGTTTGCAGGCTGGGAGGTTTTCCTGCACACCCGTGTTTTAATCATCTTGAAAATCGCACCCAGTTCGAGATATTATACATAAAATTCCAAAGCTCAATAGAGGCAATATCAAGACCGAGAGCGTACCGCTGGGCGTCAGACGGCTGCACCCCGCCCCGTTAAGAAGTGTGGGGCTAAGTATGAGTGATAGCACGCCGCGGCAAGTCGTGACCCGACACGCAGCCGCACATGCTTGCCAGGCAAAGCGTGCCGTATCAGAGAGAGAGAGAGAGAACTTTATTTGCAACTGCAGGGTAGGGCAGGTAGGCCTAGTGAGGCTCCCAGTAGCTGCTGCGACTGACCGAGACGCTCAGTTTCAAGCTTCCTTCCCCGTATCGTCACGGGGCGTTTAGGTGCGATATGATAGCAGGGCCGCCTTCTTTGCGCTCCTGCGGCGCTTGGGTTCGATACTGCCTGTATTTACCGTTCACATTCGATGATTGATATCTCGAATTAGGTGCGAATTTGTAGATTTACCAAAGAGAGCGTGAATTAAAATGTGACTGTCTTCAAATTCGCCATTTAAACAACAGCACCTAAGACACTAGTAAAAAGTTAATAAATATATTTGTGTTAATTAGTCCGCTGACGGTTACGTTATGAGCGGCAAAGTATGTCCCCCCTCGGCTAGAAACTCCTCTGCAAACCACCACGTTCGCTGCGCTTTGCATTGCCAGTATTGGCTAAAAAACACCATATATATATATATATATATATATATATATATATATATAGTGTGTGTGTGTGTGTGTGTGTGTGTGTGTGTGTGTGTGTGTGTGTGTGTGTGTGTGTGTGTGTGTGTGTGTGTGTGTGTGTGTGTGTGTGTGTGTGTGTGTGTGTGTGTACCCACTTGAACGTTAGGGAAACGTTGCAAAAAATGGCACTCCTTGAGAAAATGCGAACATGAAAAAAAGTGTGCATATGTTTTTTCCGTACAATCTGACGTTTAGTTAATCATGATACAGATTAAATTGGAGAAAATCAGAGACAAGATCAGTGGCCACAAAGAAGTGTGTTATCGATGTTTGCTGTGCCCGATGTGTTAGCCTCTGCGAGCCACCTTTTGAAAACGTATGTTTTTCTCCATTATTTCAGGGTAGAATTTCACGTGTTTTTATGTTGTAACTTGGTGCCTTTTCTTGAATGCTAAGGTAATTTAGTACCATTTTTAATTGTTTTCGCCACTTGCGCGAAAGAAAAAATTTTATAATTAGGTAGACGTGAAGTGTATGGCGTAGATATAATGCATCTCATTATGCATCTCACTTGACACCTCACACAGTCGGCCACCCTTGTTCAGAAATCAACGACACAGTCTGAAAGAATGATTCTGTAGTGATCTTTTAGGCCTCCGCCTAGGAAATCGCAGTTCCTCGCTTTTCTGTGTGATTCCGTTTCTAGGACATACGTCTCGACCACTCGCGTGCTTTCAGTTACATGTGTAGCTCTCTTTCTTGTATTGTATAAGAGGGCGTGCGCTGGGGCTGTTCGAGTAGGAGACATTTTCAACTGTATGCTTTAACTCTAATCTTTCTTGTACACGCAACAACCATATTTTTTTTTAAATGCATAGGTATTTCTATGCCTACCTAAAGAGGAAGCCCGTCCGTCCGTCGCGTAAGACGATCGCTTTCAATACAGCTAGGGCCCACAGCTGCGAGCGAATTGACCTTCGTGCTGCCTGTCGCTTCAACGCGCAGTATGCGGCGAGAACACAGCGCACAAGAAGCTATCAGCACTCGGCGCACTCTGTCCACGTCGCAGGTCGCTTTGAAGGCCCGCGCGGCCGTGCTATACGCAGCCGCTGCCAGAGTACGCTTGATCGACGCGGATGGATAAGGCGCTAAAGAGCGATAACGGCTTATAATCGGAACGTCATCGGCGCACCTTCAGCCGCCACTTGCAGTAGTTTCCTTGCGTCATTAATCCACCTTGCGCGTCCGTCCGCAGCAGTTCGTGCCACAGCAGTGCTGTCGTTTATACTGGTTGGATCAGGTTTCATAACATTGATAGTGATACCGGACTGCGTGGGGATGGGCAAGCGGCACAATGCTTACGCATTCTCAGACGCTGCCCAGAAACTCCCAGAGGAAACTCCCAGAGGAGTTTCTCCGTGAATATTTTTAAAGGGTAGTGTAACTACTAAATTAGATTTCTTCTGCAGTTTTCATTAAGAAAATTTGTGTTCGCACTCACCTCACCGAGGCACTCCATTAAACGAAGGTCCTTGTGCTGCGATGCGATCTTGGTGAAATGAGCTCCTTGCACATTTAGAAGCCTCGGTCGTGATTAGTTCTATGGCCCTTCTGAAGATCGATACGCCAGGGAAACGTCACTATAGCTTCTATTGAATAGGAGTAGATAGCTCCCAAGTCTTTATGTTTCCTGTTTTTGCGTCACTGAATTTTGGTTTTCTTTCCTTTTATTTTTTCTCTCGCTTGGTTAATGCGTGCTCCATATTGGGCGACTTCTCCAAGTTTTTGTTTGTCTCTCTTTTGCAAAGAAACATTAAGATTATGGAGCTACAAGGACTCGAGGAGCGTTCCTTCGTGCAGCCTAAAGAGCTTATTTATGGTTGTCATTCCGTAAAGACACTCTCCTGCTTTTCTTTTTTACTTGCCCGTTATGTAGGCACTTGAGTGCCCTCTTGGAAGATACGTGCATCTTAAGAGTTATCACAGAATTCTGAAGCGAAAGTCTTTTGTTGGAGCCCTAAAAGAACCGACTGGAAAAAACAGTGCGCAAATAAACCTTCTGCCATTTGTCGTTGCCTTCGTAACTTAAACTTCACATCTTGGTGTATTGTATTTTTGTGTCCTCGTTGTATGCACATATCTGCTGTTCTCGCCGCGATGCTGCTGACTGCGCTGTGTGATAGCCTGCTTAAAAATGATTACCTTTATAAAAAGTACTACATTTACTTTGCCGCCTCGTAGTGTTACCGATTTTCCCTCTGGCCTGGTAAATGTCCGTTGATACTGACAGGTACTTCCTGTTTTTCGAAGCTGTTTGGTAGATGAGTGTTTAGAAACAACAATCGTTGGCCACTCTTCTGGTAAATGTCGGTTGTGACTGACAGGTACTTCCTGTTTTTCGAAGCTCTTTGGTAGATGAGTGTTTAGAAACAACAATCGTTGGCCACTCTTCTGAAAGTGAAATGCTAGATTTCTTTCTTTTTTCTTTTTTGCGCGTCAGATGTTAAGCCCTGAATAGTCACGTCGAGTTTTATACATCGCGCTTCATGTATCCACGGAAAAGACGAGAGAAATGGGCACAGAGTTATGAATTGCTCGCATGCAGTTGTTCTGACTTGTGATAGGGGCGGTCGGAACATTTTATAAAAACTTTTTGTGCGCAAGCAAACAGGGACAAAGAAGAGGAGCAACACAAGGACGTCCTTGTGTTGCTCCTCTTCTTTGTCCCTGTTTGTTTGCGCAGAAAAAGTTTTTAAAAAATGAATTTGTTCGAACTAGGCCGACTCGCATTTAGGCTTCGGAATATTTTAATCGCAGAGCTATGCTAGATCGATCGCCTTAGGCTAGACTTGCATATAAGTGAGTCTCGGTTGGATTCTCGTGGATAATGTGGTCATAATAAGGGTTCCATGTCGTGCGTTAACGCCCCATGTTGGATAGGAAACCGAATTTGTGCGTTTTTTTAAGGATGCTTCCACGCAGCGCCGTAATCTTTCTCACTGCAGCTTGCGTTTTCCTACAAGTGTCTGCGCCTCTGTTCTTTCCCATCTGCAATTCGGTAGCGCGTGGGCAAGTGTCTCCAATTCTCTTAGGTGATGGCGACGAAAGCAAAAACAACAACGACGACGTTAATTGACTTCGTCATCGTCAAGAACAACGACAGGAGGAGAACAAGCGGCAGGAGGAGGAACGTCGGAGGCCTACGCGAAGTCTTTAGGATTTGTACCTGTCAAGTTTGAATGCGGGTCGTTCGGGCCCATGCTGTAAGCTATACGCACTTAACAAAAGCGTTCGTATGTGCAGGTTCGTATGTGCAAACGTAAAGTGCCTCAGATGTAGCGCTTGAGGTCATAAATATGTTTAGTAAAAATTTTATTTATATTTATTTATTCACACATACTGCAAGTGCTACTCACACCCAAGCATAGGTGGAAATACAGGAGAATGTAACTCGTTCGAACCATTTTTAGATCTAAGATTGCACAGTAATAAGTTTTCATGCATAGAACCACACCGGACACATTCCAAGGAAAACATTGAGATGCATTGAAGACAAGGTTCTAATAGTATGCAGTTTACAGCGGCGCCCAATAGATTGTTCCATTGTGAGGTTGTGAGTGCAAACAAAGAATACTTATGGGCATTCACATGGCCTGCTCGGTGACGCATCATTTTACTACATCGTTCTAGTCTCGTTCTAGCCGCATGGGGCATGCCACTGAAAACCTCTATCGTGCATTCAGCGTGGAACCCTGATAAGTTTAGCACCATAGATAAAAATGGATAAAGGGTGCACAAACTCCCACCGATTATTGTTCAAAATCCATAAATACAAGTGAAGCTGGTTTTCGTTGTGCGCCCGTATGCGTATGCAGTCCCAATGTCGTCACCAGCTTCCAACGCCTGTAAAGCGTGTTTTGCTGCTGAGCTTTGCTATGTATTAAGAAACACGCTTTCAAGGGGAAATGTCGGCAGCTCTTTACGAGGCAATTAGCACTTATTACCATCGACTGTCCTTTGTCACGTAACATGAAATACTAGTCGGAACAAAAGGATTGGTTTTATGCCGGCCCTATGGAGATAATCTAGCCGAAAAGAAAGGTGGGGACAACTAGACCGTACATCGATCACGTGAGCTAGTGGGCGATGATCCAGCAGCAGGATGCTTCGAGGCGCGTGACAGGAAAATGTGCAAGCTGGGCCTGAGCGTATTTATTGTTTGCTGCGAAAATCCCTGCTGCGATGGCTTAGCGGCTATGGTGTTGCGCTGCTAACCACGAGGTCGCGGGATCAAATCCCGGCCGCGGCAGCTGCATTTCAATGGAGGCGAAATGCAATAAAAGTGTCCAGTGTCCCGTGGAATGGGGGCACGTTAAAGATTCCCGATGGTAAAAGTCAAGCCGGAGTCCACCACTACATCGTGTCTCATAATAAAATCGTGGTTTTAGCACGTAAAACCATAGTATTCAATTATTTGGTGCGAAACGTCGACCCGACCCGGTGGCATTTATATGCAAGTTGTAGTGCCGGTTGATCGGAATCAATTTCGTCTGCTTGCAGATTTGCATACCTCGACCATCTAGCGTTCACATACTTGATCCCGACAAGCAGACTTCTGTCCAACACACTTCGACTCGTCCATCGTTTGTATTGTTCATGTAACTGCCTTGTATGTCGAGTGAAGTCTTTCCTCAGTCGGAGAAGTGTCATAATTATTTAATTTCTCCAGTTATTGTGATTGTATTTTTACCAGCAGTCGTCATAATTTCAGAGAGCCATTACTATGTCGTAATCTTTAAAAAAGAGTCGCAGTTTCGCCCGAAGGGCGAAGCATCGATTGCGCTAGCAAATTAGTAGACATCCATAATAAGCAAGTATAGTAATTTTATCGGCCCTTTAAACTTGTAAACACTCACTTACTAACTAAATTAACAAACATGGTGTCAGCGCACACAGGCAAACATGCACACATCTCACTCAATGACCGGGAACGCCCGCTGTCAAAACGCCGGCCTTAGGAAGCGTGGCAGCAGCAGTGAGTGAAGGGAATCTTCGTGCCGTCTACCGCTTCAGCGCAAACTGAGCGGAGAGAACACAGGACACGCAAAGCTACAAGACGTCGGCCCACTTAGGCTCTGCCCCCAATGCAGATCGCTTTCAAAATAAAGCGCGCGCGACTGCGCGCGGCCGCGCCATACGCATTTGCGGCTGAAGTAAAACGCCCCCCTCCCCCTCCCCCACCTCCTATCTCCCCGGTTCCTTGCGCGCGACGTGAGGCGACGCGCTTCCTCCACGCTTCCCGCTCTTGCGCGCGCGAGATTGAGCGGCGATCGTCGGCTCACCTCGCAAGCTTTCACGCGCACACACAGCACAGGGCGCGCGGCGACGGTGTTGTTGTCCTTGGACTTTATACGAAACATCATGGCGACTACCGCAAGAATGTGCCTAGAGTGTCTATATAATTGATATCGCAATAAAAGTCACTTCGTGCTGCATTTCAGCATACCTACAGCAGTGTTTTTTGCAAGGTATCGAACCTCTCCTCCCCCTTCCCCCCGGACACACTCACACTTTTTTTAGTGGCACGAGCATTCAAGTCAATGATTAGGGTCGCCTACCATTTTCTCCCCCTTTTGGGCTACTTATCATTCACACACATCACCGCCACCGTACAGAGTTGATGACAAAGTTTCATACTGCTAGGTCTATATTCGAGTTTTACGATGAGAAAGCTACCGGCCACGTTCGCGTGTACCTTCGTGCGACACGCTATGTCCCTTAAAGCTGTTCTGTGGTCGCAGGTGCGTCTTCTAACACGCTTTATGCCGTGTTATCACTCTCTCTGCACAAATTATGTACAATGAAACATAAGATGTTGTGAAAAGCTATTCACTTCTTCGGTATAACATCCGTGTTTGTCAACTTGCGCCAAATTTCCAAAACGAGTTCTGTGGCCGTCACTTTTGCTTTGTTTTTCTTTTGTTTTTCTCATTCACGCAGCTCTCTGTAGGTCATTGATAATATGTGATTCTGAATGGTGCGGCGGTGTTCCCCCCGCGCAGCGTGCTTCATCAATGTCGGCGCTGAAGTCGATTTCTGAGCCCCTCCCCCTTTTGTTTCTTCTCTGTCATTGACGGGGTTATATGCGGCTATTTTGTTCGCGAATATTAACGACTTTTATGATGGCGAAAGCCCACCTCCCTGTCGAGGTTTGAAAGGCCAAGGACGCACCTATTTTCGAGGCAATTTTATCTCATACTCGGTTCTCGGTTTACTGTGATGACCTGCATAAAGGTCCGTAATACCTCTCCATGCGAAGCTTTCTCCTTCGTTTGCCTTTTCTCGTTTAACCCGTTATACGCCTTTCGTCTCGTCACATCTTTTGGAGCCCCGCCTTGAATTCGCGATGGAGTGCCGCGCATTCTGGCACTCATCTCATTACTGCGCCGCATGGTTTCCTCCTGCTTCGTCGTACGCATACCAAATGCCTGGCCCGCTTCGCGCAAACCTGACCGCACCCTCCTCCGGGAATTTAATGACGCGAGTTCATCTGTTGATGAGTTCCTTGCACAACCTTGACGAGAGTATCTCGGGGCCGCGCGTAGTGCAGCAACTTGGCTGGCGTGACTTGGCGCTACTCTTTGAACAGACGGCGGATAATAAATGCGGAGCGCCACCTGCTGGGCACCTCCTTATCCGGAGTGAGTGTCCCCTCCCACGGTGGAGCAATTTTCTCTCTTCCCGCATCTTCAATCCGGTCGGCCGCGTGACCAGTGAACGCCGCGCGCCATCTCGTGCATGTTCTGGTAAGTAGCGTTGCTAAGGCGTAAGAAACTCCAGCCGTGGCCTGTTGAGCGCGCCGGCGTGAGCGCGCACGCCTAGGCGCCTTCAGAGCACGGTGGCCCTGGGTTCGCTCTGGCTCCGACAGGTGGCGAAGCGGCAGCGGGAACGCGCGCTGCGCGACGCGCTTCTTTATCGCTGAGACTTGCAGAGGTCGCCACACTTCTGCGGACGAACGCCCGAAGAGTTTTCATTCGAGCTTTCCACAAGCCATTGCTGCGCATAGATAGCAAAGGGCTTCCATCAAACTTCCATCGCAGAACACAGTCAGCAGCACCGGAGCATGATAAAGGTCTCTGCGGGCTTACTGGACCCACTTTCGAGGTATGCACTGCCAGCCCACTGCCCCGTGGATGCAGCTTCTTTTTTATCTTGGAGACGTTGCTCAAATTACCCGTCTTCATTGCACCTCGCTCTTCCCATCATCAGAGGCTGTAGCTTTTCTACTTCTTTTACTGCGTTCAATACTGAGCATTTAAACTGGCCTAGCGGACCTTAAGGAGATGCCCGATAGAATTCTGCGCAGTGGGTTTATCTGTATGTATTTGCTGTGTGCGTAATAAAATGTTGGTGGACAGTCAGTTCTTCATTCCGTTTCGTTCTGTATGCCGTGCGTCTTGCGCTGTTACTCGCCTTCTTTTTTCTTTTTTTGTGTGTGCAACATGTACCAACCGGCCCAAGTTCGCACTCTATTGTATTGTATTTGGAAAGTTCAGCCACGAGGGGATGAAATCGCCGCCGAGCCTCTCTGCCGCCGAAACTGGCTCCAGGCAGAAGAAAAACATATCGCAGTGCATGAATGACAGACTGGAATGGCAGGTAGCATTAAACTCCAAGGCAAATAGTGAAGGTCTGTATTGATGCCGAAATGCACATTTAAGTTCATCGCTCTGTGCCTCAGCCGCACCGAAACTGTGATCTTTTTACTGTGTGGGCAAACTACATAATAGGCGAGGAATAATGCCTTGACGACATTGTGCAAGTATTTCTGTACTCTTCAAATTTTTTTACTGGTAACACCTACGTATTGGGTAGCTATTTATACGTTTTGAAGAAACCCCGCTGCGCTATTTTTTTTCTATCCCTTCTTTTCTAATCGTGTTCACAGATGGTGCAACCGTCGACTTCTTTTTATTTTTCGTTTTCCTTTCTATTTTTTTTAAATACATGTCTTGAGTCGCGGGTTCGTTTTCAGCTTTGCTATTCCCGTAATCTGTAGCGCAATTTGCATTTATATCAAATTCTTCTTTTAATCTGCAAGGCTTTCGCGCCGTGATAAATGGGATTAGACTTGAACAACGGAATAGTGGAAAAAATGTTAATGTATGCAAGAAGAATAGAAGAGACGTTGACTGTACTCCATGAGTACGGGCCTGCCAATGTATTCGAGGCAATTATTTGCTTGTGCCTCTCTCCAAACGAACAATCACTTCCTCGATTCAGAGACACATGCCGTATATAATCGAATGTAACCCACTTTTTACTCTGAGAAACCCAAAGAGTACCGAAAGAAATTATAATAAGTGTACGCGAATGTGAGAACCCCCTTTGTTCTCTGATGCAGACATTCGCCGTCTGAGTGGATGTGATTCCGAATTCGTAATAAAAAGGAGCCGTATTGCAAAGATATTCGATGTCATGAAAGTACAGTTTAATAAAGGGAAAATGTTACATCCGCCCAATCGTAGCAATTACTACAAAGGAAACCCATACGGGTTCCTCGAAAGAAAAGCCTCGCAGTTGAATAAAAATTCGCCTTTGTCCGGGACTCGAACCCGGGATCACCGCCTTTCCGGGGCAGCCGCTCTACCATCTGAGCTAACCAGGCGGCTAGCCAAGAGGCCATCTCTGCTAGCCGCCTGCTAGCTCAGATGGTAGAGCGGCTCCATCATTGACGTTCGGGATGGTGGCCTCGAAGGTCTCGCCTCCCGAGACGAGGCCTTCACGTCAAACACAGAGCTCGCAAAGCGCGCGTGTCCATCGCAAGAGGCGATGGACACAACAGCCAGCCAGACGGCGCCGCCAGCGCCTAAGTAGCGGCGAGCTTCTCGTGATCGCCCCAGAAAGGACAAACCTCGTGTCACGGCCCGAGAGCCCGAGAAAAGGGCCTGAGAGCCAATCTTCGTTCCTTAAGCACACAGCACAAACACTTTCTTCATTATGCAGAAACAAATACTGCAATGGAATGTTAGAGGACTCATTCATCACCTCGACGATATTAGAGAACTCCTACGCAAACATAATCTAATGTTGCTGTGTGCTTAAGGGACACATCTGAAACCTACGAACACGAATTTTCTTTGAAATTACACCATCTTCCAAAATTACCGTGACGAGGCTAACTCCTCTGGCGGTGTAGCAATAGTAGCCCATAAGTCCGTAGCTTGCCGACGCGTCGCTCTTCAGACGGCCCTTGAGGCAGTCTCAGTTCGGGCCATTCTTTTTAATAAATTGGTCTAAACTTACATACCTTCGAACCATCATCTCCAAAAACAGACTTTATGACCTCATTGATCAGTTTCCAGAACCTTACATACCCGTGAGCGATTTTAACGCTCACAACACGATCTGGGGAGACTCACGATGCCGCGCGAGAGTTCGACTCATTGAACACTTCCTTTTAATATCCTGTTCGTGCCTCTTCAATTAGAAAGCGCCAACGTATTATAATCTTCACCATATATTATTCTCGTCAATAGACCTGTTGATAGGCTCCGCTTCTATCTTCCCTGATTTAAAATGGTGTGTAATTAAATATCCACTCGGAAGTGATCATTTCCCAGTAACGCTAAACTTAGTAACCCAACATGACTCCCCTTCGCATGTCCCTCGCTGGAAACTAGCCGAAGCTACTCGGAAATGTTTAAGGAATCCACGTGCATATCACGAGATTTTATAAGTAATTTTGGTATCGATCATGCGTATCATATTTTACCGCTTTTATCATTGACGCAGCAGAAAAGTTCATCCCTCAAACAAAAGGTCATTCACGTGGAAGACGAGTTCCCTGGTGGAACGATGACTGTAGACAAGCTTGGAAAAAGTAAAACAAAGTATGGGCATTCTGCGCCAATATCCAACTGCAGTAAACCTTGTACAAATTGAAGCTGTCTAAGTCACAGGGTCAGCGCACGCGATGGCAGGCTAGGAGAGCAAGCTGGGAGAAGTTTCTTTCGGGAATCAATTCGTATACCCAGCAAAAAAAAAAAAAAAGTGTGGAAGGAAGGAAGGAAGAAGTGGAGAAGGAAGGCAGGGAGGTTAACCAGTTTAACATAACCGGTTTGCTACCCTACACATGGGAGCGGGATAGGGGGGATGAAAGATGGGAGGAGAGAGAGAGAGAGCACATAACACAGCAAACACATCGTCAGTTACAGTCCGTCACTCTTGCGCGGTACGCGACATCACTGTCACAGCCGCTTGTCCAAGCCCGTATCCTTCATAAACCGAAGTAGTCCCTTCATCGCCTTTTCTTTTTTTTTTTTTTAATTGATATGATATAAGGAGATGTTGGCGCGCAATTTAAGGCGCCGGCTACTCCTTATCTCTTGGGTGGTTCCGTCATACATCATTCAGGGTTCACGGTTACATATCAAATAATCTTTTCACACAAGCACCAGGACTTATAACGCAACGTTTCCACAGGAAGACTATGACGTAAGGAACGCATGGTGCATGCAATATACATGGCAAATGTCTCCACACTTATATAGTCGAAAGTCTCAAAAGTACAAACGGTACTGTCACCTAATAACACATTTTCTAGTCAGCGGATCAGCGGGTACATACAATATACATGGCAAATGTCTCCACACTTATGAAGTCGAAAGTCTCAAAAGTACAAACGATACTGTCGCCTAATAACACATTGTCTAGTCAGCGGGTGGTATATACATCATGTAAATATATTAGCACATACAGTCACAAGAGAACAGTCAACATTACATAATTCCCAAACAGATGCATATATAGAGTGACATCGAAATGAACAGAACAATGAAAGCACTAGTAACGTCCAACGATGCCGCTGTCCTCAAGAAAAGTCTTTAGTGCTTTTAAAGCGCTCTTCTGCAAGGCCGTTGTTGGCCAAGGGCCCAAAAGTTTCCTTAAACTGAAAGGTCTGCGGTCTAATTTACTTAGCGCTGATTTAAGTCGGCATCTTGGTGTGTCGTGATGTGGGCCATCTAGAAGGAGGTGATATATATCTTCATCTACAAATCCACAATCACATTCGGGGGTTTCCGCTCGGCCAATTCTGTGTAAGAAATGCTTTGTGTAGGCAGTGCCTAGCCTTAATCGATGAATAAGCGTTTCCATAGTTCTATCTAATGACAATGAAAATTTGAATTCAATAAATGGATCAATATGATATAAGTCAGAGCTCTTAGAATTCTGATCAAACCAAGTGTTTCTAGACATGTTGAAAGACGTTGTCCTTATAATGCAACGTAATTCATTCTTTGATATTGGGAGCGGAGCCGTATCATCTTTCAGGTGCGCTTGTCGTGCTGCTTCGTCGGCTGCTGTGTTGCCAGGAATGTTGCAATGCCCTGGTATCCACTGGAATGCTATTGCATGTTTCGCTTCGCTTGCCTTTGTGAGGTTTTTAAGTGTTTCATATATTATACTGTCGCTGAATGTTTTCCCCTTTGTGCTGCAGAGTGATGTTAGAGCCGCCTGTGAATCGCTGAAAATTACCCATTTTTGCGCTTCTGTTACTGACAATATAAATTTTACCGCACATAGGATTGCGAACAGTTCAGCCGTTGTGGACGAAGTCGCACGAGATAATTTAAATGATTCTTGTTTGTTGAGGTGCGGTATAATGAATGATGAAGTTGAAGAGGTTGCTGTACTGGAGCCGTCTGTATAGACGTGTGTGTATCCTGAATACCGCATATATATCTGGTATAGTGCTAGTTGTTGAGCAGCTTGAATGAACATGTCTCTTTTGCTGAATATCCCTTCTACTGACAATTCGATTTTTGGAACTGTAAGCAGCCATGGAGGATATTCAATGTCTGAGTTCCAAAATTCATTTCCTGGCAATATGTGAAGATTTTTTTGAATTTCTATATGAACATAACTTCTATCTCGTTTCATTATGTCTAGAGCCAATGGGTGGTTTTTATGCTGGGTTTGAAGACGGAAATAATGCCGGCATGTTTCTGTAGTTCGCATAACTGGAAATGGTGATTGGCGAGCCTCAGCTATTACAAGAGAACTCCAAGTCGCTCGTGGAACTCCTAGACATAGGCGTAGTCCTCTAGCTAAAAGTCTTTGAAGTCTCTCTTCTGACGTGTGGGAAAGTCCGTGTAAGATGGGCGCGGAATATGCAATTTTTTGTCGTATTAATGCATTGTAAACAGTCAGCATGGACGATACTGATCCGCCCCATGATGTGCCTGCAAGTCTGCGAAGTACAGTCACTATGGCATTGACCTCGTTTTCGAGTTTCTTTAAGTGGGGTGCCCAGGATAGCTGCCTATCAAGTATTATACCAAGAAATCGATGCTGTGTGACAATCATTAGAGGGTGTCCTTCCAGATTAAGAGTGAAATTTTTTAACTGCCTCCGAGTGAAGGGCAATACAGCAGTCTTCGCGTGTGATAGTACCATTCCTCTTTCTCTCAAAAATTTGTTGATGATATTTATGCCGTCTTGCAATGCCATCTGAAGTAGTTGAGCATTAGACCCAGATGTCCAAATACACACATCATCTGCATACAGTGAAAACTTTAACTGTGATGGCAGTCTTCGCGTTAAATCAGCCATGACGCAGTTAAAGAGGAAGGGGCTGAGTACGCTTCCCTGTGGTACTCCCTGTTGGACATTTTCACATATCGCCGACAGAAGACATCGCAGCTGAAGGCGATGAAGGACAATATGGTGAAGGAAAGAGTGCTGAACATATGTGAAAATGGTTGCAACTGACAATGGTCTATTGTCCAGGTGCGCTAGAACGGACGCCATGGACTGTCTCTGAACATTATATTCAGGACAGTCGCACAGACTGTGTTCCAGCGTCTCCTCGCAAAGACAGGCATTGCAGAGAGCGTTGTCGGCCATTCCAATGCGAAACGAGTAGGATTTCGTGAAGGCCACCCCTAGCCATAAGCGATAAAGCAGGGTGGCCTCACTTCGGCGGAGTCTAGTTGGCGTACAGAGATGCATCAATGAGGGCAGGTCGTGTTGATGATTGCTGCGGTTGGTCTGGCTGCTTGGTGTGCACCACAGAGAGAGCGTGATCTCCCGTGCAAGCACTTGAAGTCTGCTGGCTGCGTCGGACCGTGAAAGTGGTATGGCCTCTTCCTGTGTGTCTTCAAAAGCTGTCCGAGCGCCTTTATCGGCGTCTTCATTTCCTATGACGCCGCAGTGACTTGGCAGCCACTGAAACGTCACGTGATGTCCTTTCTCATGTGATGTATGGAGTAGGCATCTAATATCGAGCACGAGCTGTTCGAATGGCCCGCGACGCAGAGCTGATAGCACAGATTGTAGGGCTGCCTTTGAGTCACTGAAAATTGACCATTGTCGAGGTGGTTCCCGATTGACGAAACAAAGTACAGCGCGAAGAGCAGCTAGTTCCGCAGATGTAGATGTCGTTGGGTGGTCAGTCCTAAAGCTGACGGTAATACCTCTTGCTGGAACGACCACAGCACCGGACTAACACTGGATGTTTGTGGAACCATCAGTATAAATATGTGCGCTGTCCGCCTACCTCTCGTGCAGAAGCAGAGACAGTTGTTTCAGCACAGGCGACGACAGCTCAGACTTTTTCCGGATTCCTGGTATGCTGAGATGGACTGTGGGGCTGATAAGACACCAAGGGCCTATCGATGGTTTAGATGCAGCGGTGAAGCCCGAGGGAAGTTTGTCGTTGTACTTGACGATAGTTTGAGAGAATGATGCTTGGTGCCTGTCTGAAGGTAGTGTTGCGAGGTGGTGATGGGGGCACGTGCAAAATGTCTGATATGCGTTCTCAGGGCTTCCACCGTGATGTGAGTTTGCATTGGATGGTCCCGAGCAATCGCAATAGTTGCCTCAGTTGACGTGCATCTGGGCAAACCAAGACAAACTCTGAGTGCTTGAGCTTGTGCTGCCTGCAGAACACGAATATTTGTCTTGCAGGTGTTGTTCCGTACAGGTAGACTGTATCTTAAGAAAGCGAGAAAGAGAGCTCTGTAGAGTTTCAGCATTGCGTCTACTGACATCCCCCACGTCTTTCCTGTCAAGTATTTAAACAACTGGGAGGTTGCTGTCAGGCGCCGTTTCATGTAGGCCACATGCGGGCTCCAACTGAGGTCTCGGTCGATAATTACGCCAAGAAATCTGTGGATTCTGACATAGGAAATGGTCCGCCCATTGATTGAGATGACATAAGGCGTCATTGGTTTGCGAGTAAATGCCACTAGGGCGCATTTTTCTGGCGATATGCTCAGACCTTGTTCACACAAGTAGCTCGCTGTCAAAGTAGCCGCTCTTTGAAGCCGGGCACGTATCTGAGGACGTGTGACTGCCGAAGTCCATACACAGATGTCGTCTGCGTATATTGAAATTTTGGTGGTAGTTGGGAAGTGTTCAGCAAGTCCAATAAGAGCGAGGTTGAATAGCTTCGGGCTGAGAGCACCGCCTTGAGGAACGCCCCTGCTGGTATAGCGTCGCGTAGTTGCGCCATCGTCAGTTAACACATAGAATGATCTTGCAGATAGGTAACTTGCAATCCACAAAAATACTCGACCTCCTAGGCCAACCGTCACAAGAGCGTCGAGAATCGCCTCATGTAATGCGTTATCGTATGCCCCTTTCACATCTAAGAATAAAGCTGCAGATAAACGTTTGCGGGACCTTTCGTGCTGGACATATGAAACGAGATCAACTACATTGTCGATGGAAGAGCGGTCACGCCGGAAACCAGCCGTGGAATTCGGATAAATCTTGTAGTATTCAAGGTACCATTCCAGACAGCCGAGGATAATCCGTTCCATTATCTTTCCTACACAGCTGGCCAACGCTATTGGGCGGTAAGAGGTGAGCTCTAGCGGGGATTTGCCATGCTTCAAGATTGGCACCAGGCGGCTCACTTTCCATTCGTCAGGAACATTTCCCTCCTGCCATGAGGTGTTGTAGAGACTCAATAGTGCTATCCGTGCGGATTCTCCGAGATAGCACAAGGCTCGGTATGATATACCATCTGAACCCGGAGATGATGAGCGCCTGCAGAGAGCTAGTGCCGCCTCGAGCTCTTCCATTGTAAAAGGAAGGTCCATGCGGCAATCACGGGAATGGGGGACGTCATCTCGGGCTGGAGGATCTGGACGTGTCGCTTTGTCTGCCATCCGCGCACAAAAGTCTTCTGCGACATCGATGTCTTGCCGCCCTTGGAAAAGCGCGACCGCCTTGAATGGAAAACGCTGTTCCGGAAGGCAACGCAGACCTTGCACCGTTTTCCAAATGTGAGACAGCGGCTTGTGGGGGTCGAGTGTCTGGCAAAACGTTGCCCAACGTTCAGACGCTAATCTATCCATTCGACGCTGAATCTTCTTTTGTATCCTCCTGGCTGCCCTAAGGTCATGATTGATTTTGTACGCCGATATCGACGTTCCGCCCGGCGACGAAGTGCGCGAAGTCGCTCTAATTCTATGTCGAAGTCGTTTCGCGTGTAAGGTGGAAGGCGACGAAGTGTCTTCTTGTCAGAACGCCTTTTTCTGTGCTCTCTGAATTTTTGGTGAAATCTTCGCCTTTCGAGGTGCCTCACCTCCCCGTCTTGCGGCCATGGACGCGGAGCATGCCAGAGGCCCGCCTGGCCAGAAGTCATCACGGCTGTCAAACGCAAGGAAGTCAGTTGGCTCCACCAGCGACACCGAGGACACCGAGCGGTACTCTATGTCGGAAGACGGCTCATCCGACGACGGCTTCATACCCATCCGGAGGAAGAGGGGGAAGGGAAAGATCGCCAACACAGCGCCGTCAACTCCTGCGAGCACTACGACTATGAAGTCAAGGCCTGCGCGCTGGCCACACGTCATCATCTTTATGCCGGAAGAACCGTCAAGCAACCTACAGTTGCTGAACAGGCAAGCCCTATCGATTTTTCTGGAACGTGCGGTGCCGGATCAAATTAAAGACATCAGAATAAACCCACTCAAGAATATACTCGCCATAGACGTGTACAACGCGAGTGCGCTTGGAACACTTCAAGAAATCACGGAGCTAGGCGGAATCAAAATGCGCCCCTTCATCCCGATCGACGACACATCAATAGCCGGTGTAATTTACAACATTGACATTGCCATTCCCAATGATGATTTACCTAGCCTCATCAAGCCGGCAAACGAGGGCACGATCATCACGCAAGTGCGCCGTCTTGGGAATACGCGCTGCGTAAAAGTAACTTTCAAGGGGGATTGCATACCATCCCACGTTAAAGTCGGACATTTTCGACATCCTTTTCGACCATTCATCCAGAAGCCGCTTCAATGCCATCAGTGCTTCAGGCTGGGACACCTCAAGGGCGTGTGTCCCAACTCGCTACTGTGTCCTCGTTGCGCTGAACCTCATGCAGAAGAGACCTGTGGTGCCACAGTTCTGAAGTGCGCCAACTGTAGCGGCCCTCACGTAGCCTCGTCGAAAGGCTGTCCCCGCATCAAGAGGGAGCGCGCGGTTCTGAAGTAAATGGCCAGAGACAATTCGGCCCACAGGGAGGCAGCCGAAGTAGTCCGGCGTCGGCATCGACGTCGGCACCGTCGTACGTCTTCAAAGAAGGCTCATGCGCGAAGCGATAGTACCCGCTCCACTACGGTACCACTTACTCGCGCCGCGAAAGGGCCCACCACTTCCACGAGGGAAGCAGATAAGACTCTTTCTTTAGAGGAATGGCCTGCGCTACCGAGCCGCTCCTTTGCTAAGGAACCTCACAAGGTCACGGCCCCACCGGAGCCTTCTCCGGCCATTGATGATTCGCCTAAACCAGATTGTCAAATCATCTCGGTGCTACGTTCCCTCATGGAGGCCATCCGAACGATTTTAGTTGAGATGGGGACACCGTCTGCTCGAAGCGCACTTAAGGTGCTGGACGCCTTAAGCCCAGTGCTTGAATCCCTTAACTAGAAAGATGGCTACCCATACCCCATCCTTCCGAAAAGAAGTCAAGGCAGCGTCCGTCATGCAGTGGAACGCCAGAGGGCTAAAATCACGAATTTCAGATTTCCGTCAGTATGTGTACACCAATGTGTTTCCACTCATCGTCATTTGGGAGCCCAGCTTGTCGAAACCAATCAGACTGTCAGGGAGTGTGGAATGCACTCAGAAAGCTAAAGGGGCAGGAACTTCATCCGCTACCCTTGGTAAATAATCAAGCAAACAGGTTGGAAGACCAGGGAGACGCCCTTGGAACACATTTTCAGTATATCTAGCTCCGCGCACTATACACAGACATTCCTTAAACACAAAGATATAGAATGCAAGAGACTGGACCGCCAATGCACAGGAAACGATTTATATACATGATTGCTGCGCTTAGAGTAGCATTAATTGAACGCCTGCAAAAGCTCTGCACCGGGACAAGACAGGATCATGTATGACATGGTCAAGAACATGCACGCAGACACACAAATTACATTGCTCGCACTTTTTAATAACATTTGGACAGCCGGACATCTTCCAGTGGCATAGAAAGACGATATCGTTGTCGCAGTCTTGAAACCGGGTAAAGACCCACCCTTGGTAACATGCTACTGTCCGATAGCGCTTACAAGCTGCCTGTTCTTAAAAACGGCCCAGCTGAGGTCCAAGTGTTGCCAGCCAGTTGCGACAATGGGCGTCAACGTTTCCTAGAGTGCCGCCGCAAACCTGTAGCCACGGCGTCACTAAATCGCCATTGTGACTGAATGCGTTCGGCGGGCCAACTATTGTTACCGAACCCACCAACGCGGACCTCATCTGCCGCGAGCGGGGGAGTTGCCGCGGGAACGTCGTCGGGGCCCCCTTCCCACGCGCCGACCAAGACGCAGGACAATGGCTACCCGGGCGCGCTGCGAGGGTCCGCTCCGAGTTCTACGAAATTCGTGTGATGTCGGTTTCGGACCGTGAACCTGTGTGTGTGTGTGTGTGTGTGTGTGTGTGTGTGTGTGTGTGTGTGTGTGTGTGTGTGTGTGTGTGTGTGTGCGTGTGTGTGTGTGTGTAAGCCGACCCGGGGAGAGGCGGCGTATTTGCTATGACTGGACGAACGTTTCCGTCCCCTTGGAATCAAGGGGAGGACCGAGTGTTTATAAACCGCTGTTGTGCGGCTGCTCAGCACACTCTCTCAAACAGTCATGTTAGACTGACACTTTTCTTAAGCAGTCATGTTAGACTGAGACACTCTCTCAAGCAGTCGTGTTAGACTGACGTACTTTCTCTCGCAGTCATGCTAGCCTGATGAACTGCATGTAAATACTGTAAATAAACCCATATTCCACGTCCTCGATGAGAAGCTGTCCTTCCCTTCATCAACGTCCTCAGCGTGGATAAGTTGGACGACGGCATGGGCCAGCTACCTTCTAATTCATACCCGACTCCAATCTTGACAACAGATCACGAGCGATGGGATTGAGCCCCCAATCATAACAACTGGCTGACAGCGGTGAGATGGACTTTGCGACGTGGTGTGGGTCTGCGGTGAGTGCTTGGTTCTTCCTTTGAGTCTCTAGGCTTCATTTTGTGGTTGTTCTGTTTAGAACAGTAGGGCACCTAGATTGTTGAGTGTTAGCTAGGTTGAGTTTTCCTAGCTAGATTTAGCGAGCAGGATCAAGGCAGTAACGCAGCAATCATGGAGTTAAGGAGACTGCTGAGAGACGAATTGTTGATTGTTGGTGAGGAACTGGGCTTAGATGTACGCAAAGAAATGCTAAAAGCGGAATTATTGGAGCTAATTTCCGAAAAGGCCAGTGAGGAAGAAATCGAAATGGGACTGGAACTTCTCAAGAAAAGAGAAAAACTGGAAAGAGAGAGAGAAGAACGGGACACAGAGAGAGAGGAACGCGATAAAAATCGCGAGTTAAAAAACATGCAACTTGAACTTGAAAGCAAACGTTCGGAGTTGTCTCAAGGAAATGAAGGGGCTCTGGGACGATCAAGTGAGACAGAATCATACCGCATGGACAGGCTATTAAAGTAATTTGAGGTCGGGACCGACATAGGCTTGTTCCTAAGCAATTTTGAAAGGACTTGCTAGAAGATGAACTTCGGCCCGAGTACATGGCCACAGCGGTTGCTGTCTATGTTGCCGTGCGAGGCGGCGGAAGTAATCGCCAGACTGAGTGCACAGGATGCATATGATTATGCGAAAGTTAAGGCTAGTCTTCTGAAGAAATGCCGCCTTTCAGCCGAAGCTTTCCGGCAAAGGTTTAGGAACACAGGCAAGAAAGATAGCGAGGGGTATTCGTAGTTTGCATACGGCTTAAAGGCCAACCTAGTCGAGTAGCTGAAAAGCACGGAAGCGTACGACAGCAGAGACATGATCATTGAATGCATGTGTCTAGACCAGTTTTATAAAATCATCCCCCAAGCTGTGAAACTGTGGGTGCAAGACAGAGGGAATGTAAACACTGTGGAAAGGGCGCCGGAATTAGCCAAAGAGTACGCAACGCGTAGAAAGTTGAACGCCGAGGGCTGAAATTGGGATGGTTGAAATGGACCGCGGAAACCATTTCCGTTCAAAAAGGGTTCGCAGACTAGACGATCAGAGCCTGTAGAAGTGGAGGAAAAGCCCGCAGGAAAGAGCGAGGAGAAACCTAACGGGGAAACCGTACAAAAAGAGCAGAAAAGAAAATTCGAACCTTTTAGACCGATCCGCTGTTATAAGTGCCACAAACTGGGACATATCGCTGTGAGCTGCGGAAAGCCTAGCGTAGTTTTTTCCTACGTAGATGAAAAAGACGAGAATATGGAACTTTTAAGCCCATATCTTCACGACCTGCAAGTTAATGGCAAACCATGCCGAGTGCTAAGAAAAAATGCCGCCACGATGGACATTGTCCATCCGTCTTACGTGACGGTAGATGACTTCACCGGAGAAGTAGCATGGATCAAACAGGCTGTAGAAGAACACAGTGTTTGTGTGCCCATGGCCAAAGTCAAAATCAGTGGACCATTCGGGGAGCTAGTGACCGAAGCTGCAGTTTCCAAATTTTTCTCCCTGCAGTACCCTTACATCATTTCGAATCGTTCGAATCAGTTACTGCGTGACATAGGGCTTAAACTGGGAGAGGGCATAGTACAGGCATTGACCCGCGGCCAAGCTCGTAAAATCGCGTCACTTTCGGCCGAAAATGCACAAGCTGCTCCAGCGGAAGTAGCAAAGGAGATAACTGCAATAACCGAATCCGAGCTAGGCTCGAGTGATGAAAAAACAGTTGAGGAAAGCCTGCCAGCCGACCAGCTCAATGAGAGCGTATCGCTAGGGTGTCAAAATGCACCCCTGCAGGAAGAGCCCGCTGATGCACTTGCAGGCGAGACAGGGTCGTTATTATCACCGGCCTCAAAGAACTTTCATCAGCTCTTGCGTGTGGATAGAGAGTCACTGGCAGCGGAGCAAAAGAATGATGACAGCTTAACTAAATTACACCACACAGCTAAAGAAGGCATTGCTAGGCGCAACGTGACGATACATGAGAGCGGAGGAATGTTGTATCGGCACTACAGAGATCGAAAGGGTAGGATTCTAGATCAATTAGTCGTACCTACTAAGTATAGGGAGGGCCTTTTGAGTCTCTGTCATGGAAATGGGTGGTCCGGCCACCTAGGCATAAACAAATCAAAGGAAAGATTGCTTATTGAATACTACTGGCCTGGCTGTTTCAAAGACGTAGAAAACTTTGTAAGATGATGCGACGCCTACCAGCGCTCTGGTAAACCAGGAGAGACATGGAAAGCTCCACTAAAGGTAGTGCCCTTAATAACAGAACCTTTCAGACGACTTGTGAAAGACACGGTAGGGCCTCTACCAAAAACAAAATTGGTTTACAGGTACTTGTTTACCATGCTGTGTCCGGCTACAAAGTTTCCAGAAGGAATCCCTCTGAAAGAGTTTAGCTCCACCGAAGTAGTAATAATAATAATAATAATAATACTTTATTGACACAGAATTCCGCTAACACTAATACATAATAGGCCTGCCAAAGCCGCATTGGGCTTGAAGGGCAGAGCCGACAGACAGCGTTTAACACAATGTAATATCGCGGATAACGCAAGATATGCAGAAGCATTGTTAACAGGCACGGACACAAGGGATATACACAAACAGCAATGAGGAGGCAAAAAAATTGCACACAAACCACGTATCCTGCGATGAAAAGTAACATAACCCACAATACTTAAACAGAGCAAGAAAACATACATCAGGCATTTGTATGTCACTTAAAATCCGTCAATTATCCTATTGACAACAGCCAAAAAAGACAAAATGAAAATAGGAACCAAAAAGAGACAGGAATATACATATGAGGTCAGCAGGGAGCAGGGCATTGAAACAAAACGAAAGTATTCTTTCCAGGCTCTATTCACACACATCAGTAGGCGTAAAATGAAACAAATAAATTGACCCTAAATTTATGTAGGGTTTTAATACAAATGAAAGAAACCAACCGCATAATGGATTAGAGGTTAATGCGACGAAGAATTTGTTTTAATTTATACTTTGATTTCGCGCGAAAGGCGCTTGCTGGTAGTTTATTGAGAGAGGAAGGGATGAAGTAATGACGAGTGCGCTGACCGTACTTGGTAGAACAGCGAGGCACCCGAAAACGGTCTTTCGGCCGGAGACAACGAGCAGGAACATATTCAACCTTGTATTTGTGCGACCAGAAATGCCTCAGGATGGCCGTTTCCGCTAGAAGGGCGTTAAAATCTGGCAACCTTAAGGCTTTGAAAAGGTCGATGCCGGTGGTTAAACCTAAATCATAACCAATAATTTTCAGAATTGATCGAAGGATAGAGTTGACTCTATTTTTCCATCGAATCGCGCAGTGACCGTACACCGTAATCCCATAGCGAAGCATGCCGTAACCCAAAGCTTGCAAAACCATTTTACGAACTGAGAGTGGCATGTAATATCTGATATGGTATAATGTACCTGAAACTGCACGTAATCTTGAGCATATATGGGCCAGATGCGTATTCCATGTGAAGTCACTGTCGAGGAAAACGCCGAGGTATTTCACTGTTGAAACATATGGAACGGGTGAGCAGGTGCAGGGGGAGCAAGATGAAGAGTGTGCCAGTAATGGAAAGTTTAAACTGACCTTCTTCAAAGGATTATGAAAACATATAAGCTGTGTTTTCGAGACGTTTACTTTAATGACATTGTTATTAAACCAGTTCATAACGCTGATCGTTGCATCTTGTAAAAGGGAGATTGCATCTGAAAAACGGGGAGCTTGAGACAAGATAACTGTGTCGTCTGCGTACTGAAATGTAAAAATAGGGGTAGCAGCGGCAAGGTCATTCACATATAGATTGAAAAGAAGTGGACTTAATATAGATCCCTGAGGTACTCCGGCTTTTATTGAAGTTGTATTACTCCGGTACTGACCAATGGAGACTAACTGCGTTCTATCCTCCAAAAGGTTAGAGAGTAGTTTTAGGAAAGGCCCACGAAATCCCATCAAGGAAAGTTTATATAACAAAAGACTGTGGCAAACACTGTCGAAAGCTTTGCTAACATCAAGAAAAAGAGCACATACGACCTGGTTAGCATCAAAAGCTGAATTTATAATGTCTGAAATATCCTCAAGGAGAGCCTGTGTGCCTCTGCCTGGAACAAAACCGTACTGCGTACTTGAAATAATGCTACTGGTGTCGAGGTACGATGACATGACTTGCAGAAGGTGTTTTTCTAATATTTGAGAGATACACGGCAAAATTGAAATTGGGCGATAATTTTCGTATCTATTTCGTGCACCACTCTTGAAGAGCGGTATGACTATGGCCTTTTTCATTTCTGTAGGTACAATACCATTGGTTAGAATGTGATTCAGCAGTGATAACAGCACATACTTAACAGCGTCGAAATTTCTGCGTAATTCGTCCACAGTAATGCCATCAACGCCTGGTGATTTACCAGTCTTTAGATTAAAAAGAATTGATCTGAGATCAAGTTCTGATAGAGGAGGAAGGTGTGCAGATTTGTATACGCTGTTCCTTAAAGTACAGTGATCAGGGTGTGGTTTAGCAGTACCAGAAACCTGCGAGAAGTATGTATTAAATTCATTTGAAACAGTTGCTCCATCTGCAGAAAAATGGGACTCAAGTGGGAACAGGCGACCATCATGTTTGAATTTACCTCTTAATTCATTTGCAAGAGACCACGTCTTTTTCACGTCCGAACGAGCTTCTTTGAATTTTTGGCGCATATGATTTCGCTTTGCTAGCCGAGTCATGGAATTCACTCGATTTCTACATGTTTTAAATTTCAGTAGTAGCTCCGGACAATTTGGAGCCCTTTTAGCTTGGGCCCACATAAGGTCTTTTTCCTTAATTGCCGCTAAAATTTGTGGCGATAGCCATTTGTTCTCTTCTCGACGTAATCTCACTTTTACAAACCGGGTGCATTTGTTTCTGTAATTGTGGAGAATCTGAACGAAACGGTCGTATAGATCAGCTGGGGAGAGTGTATATAACATGGACTGCCAGTCATGCTTTGTGACGCATTCGTCAAAGAGCTTAGGATCAACAATGCAAATTTCCTTTTTCGTGCTGGTGACTTTCGAAGGCGTGGCATCTTCTACAAGACGACAACAGACGAAGTAATGATCAGCGACCTTAGTTTCAACAACAGCTGCCTGCATCACATAATTGGAGCACCGAACATTAATATGGTCAATGCAGGATTGAACCAACTTTCCACAAAGAAATTCTTCACGCGTTGCTTGATGTATAATGCCTTCTAATCCCCATTTAGATAATAGATCGAGATAATCGGCGACCGGTGGCAGAGTGGGGCGGAGGGTGTCGATGTTTATATCGCCTAGCACACACACGTTTTCGTCAAGAGATAGGGATGATAGGGCTGTGTCAAGCTCTGATAACGCGCTTTTGACAGTGTTTGCACGAGTTGGGTTTGCAGCCGAAATTCAGACGGATCAAGGGTCAGTATTCACCAGCGCACTGACTTCCACATTCTTGCAAAAGTGCGAGGTAAAGTTAATACACAGTTCTGTCTATCACCCTCAGTCAAACAGTGTAGAGAGGTGGCATTCGGTGCTTGAGCGAGTTTTGCGTGCGCTCTGTTACGAGCACAAGGAGGACTGGAGAACTGGCTGCCGGCAACTTTGTTTGCTTTGCGAACGGTTCCACATGAAGCGACAGGGTTCTCGCCAGCAGAACTAGTGTATGGGAGAACACTCCGTTCTCCACTGAGAATGTTAAGAGAGATGTGGGAGGAAAGAGGGGAGAGTCCAACAGTGGTTGAATACGTGCTAAATCTGCTGGAACGGCTAAGCGCAACCCAAGGACTAGTCGAAAAGAACATTGGAATAGCTCAAAAGAACGCCAAATTCTATTACGACAAGAATGCGAGGCTTCGTACGTTTAACACCTGAGAACAGGTAATGATCCTCAAACCTTCAAGAAAGAACAAGCTTGAAGTTCACTGGGACGGGCCCGTTAAAGTGTTGCACAAACTTTCAGGCACTAACTATGCTTTGAGAAGGCCCGGTCGCAGGAAGGAAGTGATGATATATCACTGTAATTTGATGAAGCCGTATGTAGACCGGAGCGGAGTCGTTAACTATACCATCAAAGAGCCGGATGGCATTAGTACCAAGTTTAAGGAGTATAGGGCGACCTCCAACTCTGAAATCGGTCTAGAAGAAGTAGTCGAGCACTCGGTAAGCTCGTACGCTCTAAGACCCGAGCAGCTAGATGAGCTAAAAGAGGTGTTAGGGGAATATCTCGACAGATTCAGCGATCGGCCGGGTAGAACCAAACTAATAACGCATGAAATAGAGCTGACATCGACCGAACCCGCAAGATCAAAGCCTTACAGGGAGCATCCGAGACAGAGAGAGATTATGGAGGCAGAGATACAGCGCATGCTAGAGTTGGGAGTTATTGAGCCCGCTGAGAGTGACTACACGTCACCGCTAATACTGGTAGAAATCCCTAACAAGGACCCTCGTCCGTGTGTTGACTACAGGAAGTTAAATGCCATCACTAGGGGTCAGCTGTACCCGATACACAACATTGAGGAACGAATTGAAAGAGTTACCGCTGCTAAATACATTTGAACTATAGACCTCGTGCGGGGGTACTGGCAAGTTCCCCTTTCAGAAAGTGCCAGCCGCTATGCCGCATTCATCTCACCTGTAGGCACTTTTCGCCCTCTCGCACTCAGCTTCGGGCTGAAGAACGCGCCGTTTAGCTTCTCTAAGTTAATGGATATTGTCCTAAAAGACTTGCAGGAGTTCAACTTGCCATATCTTGATGATGTAGCAATTTTTTCAGACAGCTGGGAACAACATGTATCGCACCTCAAACAGGTGTTCTCACGGTTGAGGGAAGCCGGCTTAACGACGAAAGCGTAAAAGTGTAGGTTTGGTTGTTCGCAGGTTACTTGTCTGGGCCATGTTGTCGGCCAGGGCACGAGACGGCCGGCCGAGCTGAAAATAGCTACGATTGGAGAATTTTCTCAGCCGCGCACGAAAACAGACCATCGTTCATTTTTGGGACTTGTGGGGTACTATCAACGGTACACTCCGAATTACTCGCAAATGGCAAGTCCATTAACGGACGCCCTCCGAAAGGGAGCACCGAGTAACGTACACTGGGATAAGGACAAAGAGAACGCTTTCCAAAGTTTGAAAACGCTATTAGTTTCTCGTCCTGTGCTTCGCGCGCCAGACTACACAAAGGAATTCATAGTTCAATGCGACGCAAGCGACAGAGGTATGGGCCTGGTACTTAGTCAGGTCGGCGACGATAACGAGGAGCATCCTATCCTCTATGCCAGCCGTAAACTAAATGTAAGAGAGGAAGCCTACAGCGCTTCAGAGAAAGAATGCGCTTGCTTAGTTTGGGCCGCCCAGAAGTTGTCGTGTTACTTGTAGGGAGCGAAGTTCATCTTCGAGACCGACCACTGTCCTTTGACGTGGCTCAATCAAATGTCACTCAAAAATGGCCGCTTGCTCCGGCGGAGCCCCACTCTCCAAGAGTACAGCTTCTTCGTTAGATATAAAAAGGGAAAGTTTCATAGCAATGCGGATGGTTTGAGCAGGTTAATTTGAATTCTGCGTTTGAGGGTCCCGCCAAAATTTTAGGTTTACTAGTGTTAATGTTGTTAAGCCAAGAAGATCCCCTCTTATTTAGCAGGATTCCCTCCATTATTGCTGAATTTGTCAGCACGAAATTGCTTCAAAAATTGGCATTGCGAAACGCAGCATTTCTTGTTTCTGTACTTATGTATTTTTTTTTTTGAAGCCTAGCGGGTCTAAAGTGAGAGCCAAGGTACGTCATCTCGGCGCAGAGCCATGTTGTGGGGTTCATTTTGCAGTTGCCTGTCCTTGTTGTATGTTTTGGGGCGGTGACATCATTACACAAGTGGTTACTGCGAGCCAAGGCATCACCCCCTGACAACCAGCCGTTCTCTTCCTGCCCAGCGGTTATCAGCGCTGTACAGTCGAGACTTTCCGGGCCATGGAGGCGCTGTTAAGAATGGCCAGCTGAGGTGCAAGTGTTGCCAGCCAGTTGCGAGAACGGGCGTCAACGTTTCCTAGAGTGCCGCCGCAAACCTCTAGCCACGGCGTCACTAAATCGCCATTGTGACTGAATGCGTTCGGCGGGCCAACTATTGTTATCGACCCCACCAACGCGAACCTGATCTGCCGCGAGTGGGGGAGTTGCCGCGGGAACGTCGTTGGGGCCCCCTTCCCACGCGCCGACCAAGACGCAGGACAATGGCTACTGGGCGCGCTGCGAGGGTCCACTCCGAGTTCTACGAAATTCGTGTGATGTCGCTTTCGGACCGTGAACCTGTGTGTGTGTGTGTGTGTGTGTGTGTGTGTGTGTGTGTGTGTGTGTGTGTGTGTGTGTGTGTGTGTGTGTGTGTGTGCGCGTGTGTGTGTAAGCCGCCCCGGGGAGAGGCGGCGTGTTTGCAATGACTGGACGAACGTTTCCGTCCCCTTGGAATCAAGGGGAGGACCGAGCGTTTATAAACCGCTGTTGTGCGGCTGCTCAGCACACTCTCTCAAGCAGTCATGTTAGACTGACACTTTTCTTAAGCAGTCGTGTTAGACTGAGACACTCTCTCAAGCAGTCGTGTTAGACTGACGTACTTTCTCTCGCAGTCATGTTAGCCTGATGAACTGCATGTGAATACTGTAAATAAACCTGTATTCCTCGTTCTCGATGAGAAGCAGTCCTTCCCTTTATCAACGTCCTCAGCGTGGGTAAGTTGGGCGACGGCATGGGCCAGCTACCTTCGAATTCATGCCCGACTCCAATCTTGACAACGGATCGCGAGCGATGGGATTGAGCCCCCAATCATAACACTGTGTAAATTTTTCGAAAAATGATAATTCGCCGTATTTTGCATTTCCTATAATCAAAGAACATGCTTGATCCCTACCAATATGTCTTTCAAGAAGCCAGGTCCACAACCTACCATCTTGTGCGCATTGAGGCAGACATCCGCGATGCATTTGCCCATGAACAATGTTTCTTGGCAGTTTCTCTTGATACGGAAAATGCCTATGACACCACATGGCGCTATACGGAATTATCAGAGGCATATCTGAAATTGGTATCCGCGGCAACATGCTTAGCGTAATAGAATGCTACATCTCACACCGTACTTTCCGTGTTAGAATCGGCAATGCTCTGTCTGACTCGTTTATACAGGAAAGTGGGTTACCGCAGGGTGGCATACTTAGCGGTACCCTTTTTATCGATAAAATGAACTCTTTACGTTCGTGTATTCCACAAAGTATATTTTATTTAGTATATGTCGATGATGTACAGATTGGATTTAGATCGTGTAATATCGCAGCTTGCGAGCGACACTTTCAGTGTGGGCTGATCCAAGTCTCAGCATGGGAAAATCAGAACGGCTTCAAGCTGAATCTGCAGAAAAGCTCCTTTGTCCTCTTTACAAGGAAGGGGGGCCTCGTCCCAGAGCCTAGTATCCAGCTCTGTGGTCAGCGCTTACTTTTAGAAGCGCAGCACAATCTTCTTGGTGTCATACTTGACCTTAAACTGACATCCATTCCACATCTAAAATATCTGAAAGCGAAATGTTTGAAACCAATGGCATTCTTAAAATTCTGACGCACATGACATGATGTAGTAACGGGGTTGCTTAATGAACCTGTACAGAAGCCTTATACGATCACGTATGGACTATGGTTCCGCGGTGTATCAAACTGACGCTCCAAGTGCGTAAAAGATTTGGGATCCCGTTCCCCATTTAGGTACTTGCCTGGCCACAGGCGCCTTCAGAACAAGTCCTATACAGAGTTTATATGTAGAACCCAATGAGTGGTCACAGCACCTGCAAAGGACATTTATAAGCTTCCCATACTTCCTCAGAGTGCAATATAATCCTGAACATCCCTTTTATAAAACCGTTAATGATTTGACGTCTGCCACACTATTTCAAAACCGGCCTTCAATGAGAAAACTTTTCTCACTACAGGTGATGAATCTGAGCGAGGAAATGGACGTCCCACTACATGTGCATCCACTGATGGCTCCAACAAGGCAGTTGCCACCGTGGCTGTGGGAACTGATAAAATGCAACACGTCTTGTGTTGAAATTACGAAGCATGCTCCAGAGATGCACATTCGTGTGCATTTTCTCGAAATCCAGTTGAAGTAGTCCGGTCCAGAATTTTATACCGACCCATCAAAGCCACCTAATAGCGTATCCTACGCGGCAGTGGGACCATCCTTCCCGGAATGCAATATTCTGCACGCAGATACAAGTATCTTTAAGTCTGAAGCTTATGCATTACTCTCGGCTGTAAAACACATAAAGGCATTAAAACTACAAAAAGCTGTGATATTTACAGACTCTCTAAGCGTAGTAAGAGCTTTAGTGTCTTTACGGAAACGTAATAATCCAGTAGTCAATGAGCTTTACCCATGTCTGCGTATTATGTATGCATTTCAACAACATATCGTACTATGTTGGGTGCCAGGCTACAGAGGCATAGTGGGCAATATGCTTGCAGAGGAACATCCACAACAACGAGACCCTGTGACACCACCATAGCCATCCTTCCCGCAGACTTGAAGCCTTTCTTGCGCAGAACGCTGAGAAACTTCTGGCAATCCATTTTGGACCGTTACACCTCTAATAAACTTCATATAATTAAGCCGCACATACGAAATTGGCCTTCGGTAACAAAATCGCGACAAACTGATGTCATGTTAAGTGGACTGAGAACAGGACACGCTTACGGTACTCATTCTCACCTGCTGACTGGTAGTGAACCTCCCCTTTGTGCTAGGTGTGATGAGAGACTGACCATCCTACACGTCTTGGTGGAGTGTCGGGAAGCAGAAGCTGAACGAAAAAAGCATTTTCCTCTAGCGTGGCGATGCCACATTCCCCTTCAGCTGGTAATGTTTCTTGGAGCAGAACCAATTTTTGATCATAAATCAGTTTTAAATTTTTTACAAGATGATTTATTGGGCGTTACAAGCCCACAATATTTGTAGCGCATCCTCTGACTATAGAGGCTCATGCTGCGATAGTAGCGACCTGTATGGCGCATGCCTCCGGGCCTTTGTGCTTAAGCGCCTTGGCGAGGCAGTAGTGCTACCTGTGGCAACATATTTTAGTACATCATCTCTTCATAGTCAGAGTTTCTCCATAGCGTGTGTCATTTATCGTTGTCTAGTTTAATTAAGAATATATTTACGCACTTTCTTGCGAATATTTTTAGGCCTCTATACAGCCGTTTTTCATCCACGTCTCAATGATCATTATTGATTTATCAATGACAGTCTTTATCATAGCCTTGGCGCTCTTTGGCCACTTCTGGCCCTCGCGCCATTAAACTCCAATCATCATCATAAACATGAATGAACATGAACATGAACATCATGAATGAATGAACGATGGACTTCTATTCGCGGATTTTCATTCATTCATTCATTCATTCATGCGAACGCGTCAAATGGCCCATTGAGCGAAAAAGCCGGCGTCTGTAGCAGCGAAACGGTACCTTAATTTCTGTTGGCTGTGATGCCACGCCACGAACGCGCCTCGACGGAGCAGATACGGCGACGTGACGCCATGGGGCGGCGTCGTCGGCGAGGCAGTCGCGTGACGCACACCTCCTTATCTCTCTCTCTCTCACCCCCAATTGGGCTTAGCCACTGCGTGCGCCTGCCGGCCTTGGTGGCCGCTGCTGCTTCCTCGGTCTCTCGTCGCGCAGTGCGTCGGTGGCATGCGGCGCCCTTGATTTCTCAGCAATATCGTCCAGATGAGCTCGGTGTATACAGGCAACATGCTAACGTAAAAAGTGTGCAACAAAAAGTAACCCGCACCAATATAACGACAAAACTCGATAACATACCCCGCAGGAAAACTCGAAAACGTTACAGCGCAAAACTCGAAGGACCGCTCAATGGCTTTCGCATTCGCAACTCATAATAAGTGCTTAGATGCCCTTCGATTTTTGTTTATTTATTTATTTACTTATTTATAATTTTTAATGGTGTCGTAGAGAAATGGTGTCATAGAATCGATCCTTTGTTCTACTATAGGCCCTTTGATTGTTTACGCACGCAAATCCTAAAACACTGTTGGTTTCGCCATTTCGAACAGCCCGCTAATTTATCAAGTAACAAAGAGAACGTGCAAGTTACAATAACCTGTAAATACATAGAACCATCCAACTGGTGTCAGTTTTGCTGCGCAGTTAAGAGGTGCATTGGTGAAGGAATTGTACTCCCAAGTGCGCAAGAAAGCTAAATAGATGCGCTCGAAGAATCAAGGATCCGAGGGCCTCGTTTTTCTTCTTTTTTTTTCTAAGTGACAACTATTATTATGTTGAATCATGGAAGCATATCCCCACAAAGAGAGAAAAAGAAGCGGGCTAGCATTTGTCTCTTAAAATATGCAGCACGTACGTCCACCCGCTTGAGAGAGAAAAGAAATGGAAAGAGAGAAGAGATGAAAGCAAAAGAGAAGAGAAAAGCACACCACAACACATCACACGCAGAGTATAACGGGTCAGTCAAACGCAGAGTACGTGCATTACAGACGAGAGTCTAGTCGCGTGGTCGACAGGAAGTATAGCGTGACTTTTTTAGCCTCATATCGAGTTGAAGCATGACCTTTCGGGAACAATAATTAAGTTCGGTTCGAGAAAGATAGATTTGCTAGAACTTGCTTTAAACCGGTAGATCTACTGAAAAATCAGTAGACTTTGCACGCCTTGTGTCTTGGCTTTGATTTGGTCTTTGTTTTATGCTTTTCATCATCGGCTGCTATTTATTGCAGCGTCTTGGACAACTGCCCTTTATTGGAGCGCCTGTTTTAATTAAAAGCGCTTTTTTTCATGTTTTCGCCATAAGTGATTGTTTGCAAGGCTCTCATTAAACCCGTATTTCAAATAAGACTTCGAAATAATTTATTAATTCAGAACGAATCGCCTTGCGTAAGTGACAAATTTAGCATGCTAATGTGCCGCTCTAAATTAGTGTTAGCCATTTGCGGCTGGCTGTGTGATATGTGTATAGTCTGCTGCCCGGAAGGGAATGGTTCATTTCAGATTCTCCTCCTGTAGGTGCAGAGTGACGCCGTCCTGATGTAACCGAGCACACCCGCGATGTAGTGCGTGTGATACCTTATAGCTACAACGGGGAAGCATCACAGTTTGCATAATTGTACAGCAATTTCTTTCGCTTCAGGCAAAATTGTCGCGAAGGGACGACCGTGATCTTTCTTCCCATGAGACAAAACGAACCCAGTTTTGTCTCAGTGCTTAGTCGTGCTTTTGGCAGATGACAGCCCATAATCCCTGGGGGAGCACAAGCAGAAGCAAAAGATCGCCCTTCAAGTGGCCGTATCAGTTTCCTCAACCACCCTTTTCTATGGGTGTAAGGAGGTGATTCATAGACACCAAAACACACCTAAAGCTGCAATTTTCCTTAGCGTGGAGGTCATATTATACAAAAATTTGATTGAACTTTGTCAAGCTGTACCAAGTGCCCATGCATGTGATTTTACATTGCACTTAGCACGATGGTCGTATGCACAATGGTGGTGAACAACATGGGTGTGCGAGGAAATATTAAGTGCAGAAAACGTTCTACGTTCGTGTTTTTTTTTTAATACATATGTCTCCATATAGCCCGTTTCTCTTCACCCGTCTGCCAGCCTAACATTTTCTTTTTTTTTTTAGAACCCATAGTGAACAAAGCCCGTTTCATGATAATATGAAGTAACATATTCCTATACAACGTACGCAGGTGATGCAAGTAAAGGATATTGTTTTTCACCCAATATTATAAATGCAGTGCCGAGCCCAAAGGTTGTAATTGGCGCTGAAAAGAGCGAAAAATTCCTGTTCAGGATGAGTCTAAAGGTAACATGCGACGAAGTGTACTTACTTCAGCTAAATCGGGTCTTGCGAGAAAGGTAATGGGAATAGTACACATGGTAACTGGTGCGAACTAGAAGCGCAACAACCACATCCTCGTCTTCCTTCCTTTGTTGTTGCGCGTCTATTTTTCACCAGTTATAATTTTTTCTTGTGTTTAGAGATCCATTGGTCGTACGTACGTACGTACGTACGTACGTACGTACGTACGTACGTTCGTTCGTTCGTTCGTTCGTTCGTTCGTTCGTTCGTTCGTTCGTTCGTTCGCTCGCTCGCTCGCTCGCTCGCTCGCTCGCTCGTTCGCTCGCTCGCTCGTTCGTTCGTTCGTTCGTTCGTTCGTTCGTTCGTTCGTTCGTTCGTTCGTTCGTTCGTTCGTTCGTTCGTTCGTTCGTTCGTTCGTTCGTTCGTTCGTTCGTTCTTTCGTTCGTTCGTTCGTTCGTTCGTTCGTTCGTTCGTTCGTTCGTTCGTTCGTTCGTTCGTTCGTTCGTTCGTTCGTTCGTTCGTTCGTTCGTTCGTTCGTTCGTTCGTTCGTTCGTTCGTTCGTTCGTTCGTTCGTTCGTTCGTTCGTTCGTTCGTTCGTTCGTTCGTTCGTTCGTTCGTTCGTTCGTTCGTTCGTTCGTTCGTTCGTTCGTTCGTTCGTTCGTTCGTTCGTTCGTTCGTTCGTTCGTTCGTTCGTTCGTTCGTTCGTTCGTTCGTTCGTTCGTTCGTTCGTTCGTTCGTTCGTTCGTTCGTTCGTTCGTTCGTTCGTTCGTTCGTTCGTTCGTTCGTTCGTTCGTTCGTTCGTTCGTTCGTTCGTTCGTTCGTTCGTTCGTTCGTTCGTTCGTTCGTTCGTTCGTTCGTTCGTTCGTTCGTTCGTTCGTTCGTTCGTTCGTTCGTTCGTTCGTTCGTTCGTTCGTTCGTTCGTTCGTTCGTTCGTTCGTTCGTTCGTTCGTTCGTTCGTTCGTTCGTTCGTTCGTTCGTTCGTTCGTTCGTTCGTTCGTTCGTTCGTTCGTTCGTTCGTTCGTTCGTTCGTTCGTTCGTTCGTTCGTTCGTTCGTTCGTTCGTTCGTTCGTTCGTTCGTTCGTTCGTTCGTTCGTTCGTTCGTTCGTTCGTTCGTTCGTTCGTTCGTTCGTTCGTTCGTTCGTTCGTTCGTTCGTTCGTTCGTTCGTTCGTTCGTTCGTTCGTTCGTTCGTTCGTTCGTTCGTTCGTTCGTTCGTTCGTTCGTTCGTTCGTTCGTTCGTTCGTTCGTTCGTTCGTTCGTTCGTTCGTTCGTTCGTTCGTTCGTTCGTTCGTTCGTTCGTTCGTTCGTTCGTTCGTTCGTTCGTTCGTTCGTTCGTTCGTTCGTTCGTTCGTTCGTTCGTTCGTTCGTTCGTTCGTTCGTTCGTTCGTTCGTTCGTTCGTTCGTTCGTTCGTTCGTTCGTTCGTTCGTTCGTTCGTTCGTTCGTTCGTTCGTTCGTTCGTTCGTTCGTTCGTTCGTTCGTTCGTTCGTTCGTTCGTTCGTTCGTTCGTTCGTTCGTTCGTTCGTTCGTTCGTTCGTTCGTTCGTTCGTTCGTTCGTTCGTTCGTTCGTTCGTTCGTTCGTTCGTTCGTTCGTTCGTTCGTTCGTTCGTTCGTTCGTTCGTTCGTTCGTTCGTTCGTTCGTTCGTTCGTTCGTTCGTTCGTTCGTTCGTTCGTTCGTTCGTTCGTTCGTTCGTTCGTTCGTTCGTTCGTTCGTTCGTTCGTTCGTTCGTTCGTTCGTTCGTTCGTTCGTTCGTTCGTTCGTTCGTTCGTTCGTTCGTTCGTTCGTTCGTTCGTTCGTTCGTTCGTTCGTTCGTTCGTTCGTTCGTTCGTTCGTTCGTTCGTTCGTTCGTTCGTTCGTTCGTTCGTTCGTTCGTTCGTTCGTTCGTTCGTTCGTTCGTTCGTTCGTTCGTTCGTTCGTTCGTTCGTTCGTTCGTTCGTTCGTTCGTTCGTTCGTTCGTTCGTTCGTTCGTTCGTTCGTTCGTTCGTTCGTTCGTTCGTTCGTTCGTTCGTTCGTTCGTTCGTTCGTTCGTTCGTTCGTTCGTTCGTTCGTTCGTTCGTTCGTTCGTTCGTTCGTTCGTTCGTTCGTTCGTTCGTTCGTTCGTTCGTTCGTTCGTTCGTTCGTTCGTTCGTTCGTTCGTTCGTTCGTTCGTTCGTTCGTTCGTTCGTTCGTTCGTTCGTTCGTTCGTTCGTTCGTTCGTTCGTTCGTTCGTTCGTTCGTTCGTTCGTTCGTTCGTTCGTTCGTTCGTTCGTTCGTTCGTTCGTTCGTTCGTTCGTTCGTTCGTTCGTTCGTTCGTTCGTTCGTTCGTTCGTTCGTTCGTTCGTTCGTTCGTTCGTTCGTTCGTTCGTTCGTTCGTTCGTTCGTTCGTTCGTTCGTTCGTTCGTTCGTTCGTTCGTTCGTTCGTTCGTTCGTTCGTTCGTTCGTTCGTTCGTTCGTTCGTTCGTTCGTTCGTTCGTTCGTTCGTTCGTTCGTTCGTTCGTTCGTTCGTTCGTTCGTTCGTTCGTTCGTTCGTTCGTTCGTTCGTTCGTTCGTTCGTTCGTTCGTTCGTTCGTTCGTTCGTTCGTTCGTTCGTTCGTTCGTTCGTTCGTTCGTTCGTTCGTTCGTTCGTTCGTTCGTTCGTTCGTTCGTTCGTTCGTTCGTTCGTTCGTTCGTTCGTTCGTTCGTTCGTTCGTTCGTTCGTTCGTTCGTTCGTTCGTTCGTTCGTTCGTTCGTTCGTTCGTTCGTTCGTTCGTTCGTTCGTTCGTTCGTTCGTTCGTTCGTTCGTTCGTTCGTTCGTTCGTTCGTTCGTTCGTTCGTTCGTTCGTTCGTTCGTTCGTTCGTTCGTTCGTTCGTTCGTTCGTTCGTTCGTTCGTTCGTTCGTTCGTTCGTTCGTTCGTTCGTTCGTTCGTTCGTTCGTTCGTTCGTTCGTTCGTTCGTTCGTTCGTTCGTTCGTTCGTTCGTTCGTTCGTTCGTTCGTTCGTTCGTTCGTTCGTTCGTTCGTTCGTTCGTTCGTTCGTTCGTTCGTTCGTTCGTTCGTTCGTTCGTTCGTTCGTTCGTTCGTTCGTTCGTTCGTTCGTTCGTTCTATGCGCTTAAATTGACAATAATAGTGGGTTTTCCGCGCATTATTGTTTGGCCTCCGTGCATGAACGAGCACGCCACAACCCACGAAAATTATTCGTATATGCCAAGCTCCCTTTAGTCTATCCCTAACGCTGCAGTCATCTCAAAATAAGTAAATATGAACCGTAATATACGAGTAAGAGGCCTTGGCGAGAAAAAAAGTCCCAGTTTCGCTCAAAAGACGAAGCATTGATAGCGATAGTAAAGTATTTGATAACTACGTGAAGTAAGATTCGTAGTTTTATCGGCCGTATAAATTTGCAGTAAACATTCGCTTACTAGTAAAATGAACAAGCATAGTGTCAAGCGCGCACGTACAGGCAAACATGTACAGATCTACATTGAGAAGTGAATGCGTCGTGCTGCCTCTCGCTCCACCACATCTCGGAAACTTGAGATTACGCGACCTCCAACACTTGGCGCTCGGGAACACAGGGAGCATAAAGCCACCAGCCGTCTCATATTACCCTTAACCTTTGCACCCACCGCAGGTTACCTCCAAGATGTGGCGCGCGGGCCGTGTATGTGCCCAGCCGCGCGGACAGCTATGCGCAGCCACGGCCGAGATGGAGGAGGAGACGCGCGCTCACCGGCCCCCCACGTACCGCTCGCTTGATCACGTGACCTCAAACATTGGGCGCGCGGGTAGACGGCGCTCATCAAGCCTCCATCCTTCTCGGCCCGCCCTCGTACACTTTCCCTGACTCCCACAGCCCACAGCGCGCAGGGTGCGATAAAATTTTGCCGCACTTAGGTTTATACGATACATTACACAAGGAGTGTTCGTATAATTGCTATAGCAATAAATTGTTTTGTTTCTGAAGAACCAGCGAGGTACCTAATCCTTTTGGGTGTAGTGACACTGCTTGAACAGCACACGTCTTCTTTCCTTTTTTGGGGGGTGGGGGGAGTGGATACTGCGTAAACTGCATATTTGTCCATCTCTTACTGCACGTTTCGTCTCCGTCTGCAAGGGCCACTCGCAGGAAAGTCCAGGATTTATGTCCACTCCGCTCGCTTCCTAACGACCTTGTCTCCATACATTTGCACCCAGTAGGTTCAGACCTAATCCAAATTGCATTTCCAGCGGAGCTCGGCGCCCTCGTTAGCTGATGGCTTCCATGTTTCACGCCTTCGCTGGATGACCGTTTCTTACTCTCTCTTTTTATATTACATGTACTTCCGGAAGCCAGTAACCTAAACGTTCTTCAGCAGGGGCCACATCACTTCATCTTAGACTGTTTACTTTTTTATCATTCACTCCCAGAGCGTGCTTCATATCTTGGGTGGATGTTTATGTTACTTTGTCGTCGCTTTATCTGTATTCGCAACTGCACTCAGCTTGTTATTGCACCTCGTGACTGGCTTCTTCGAACAGCCTCAGCGTTGTTCATCTGCTTCTCCTAAGCACCCACTCTCTGAAGCGAATCCAGAATCTCTATCTCTATCCGCCGTAGTGGTTCAGTGACTAGCATGTTGTGCTGCTTAGCACGAGGTCGTGTGTTCGGTCTTGGCTCCGTAGGCCTCATTTCAATTGTGGGAAAGCAATCCAAAGAAACTCGTATACCATGCAGTTGGTGCACGTTATAGCACCACAGGTGGCCGAAATTAATCCGGAATACCCCACTATACGGCGTGCGCCGTAATCAGATCGCCGTTTTGGAACGTAAGACCCCAGAATATAATTTTAGTCTTTACCTATATTAATTTTCTGGCACTACCCCATCCGCGTCTCGTGGTTTCACCACGAATAATCATCCATACGCGCCGTTCTGTATTTGTCACGCTTCGCCTCCCTTTTCTTAATCGTAGATTGCGCGCGGCAGGTGCTTTTTGTTACTCAGGCGCCCCGCGGACTTCTCCCTCTTTCGGTCGGCCGGAGCTGTCGCCTGCACCAGCTCATTAACACTCACTGGGCCGCCTTCCCTGATTTCTTTCGTCACAGTTTGCCGCCCGGAATTAATTTATTGTCTGCGGCGCCGCTTCTACGGAAGCGATGATACGCGCTTGTGAGCTGCGGCGCGTGTAGCATCCCTTGGCCGACATCTCTCTCTCTCTCTCTCTCTCTCTCTCTCTCTCTCTCTCTCTCTCTCTCGTTTTCTTACCGCTGCCATTTCGTTGCTTTATTTTCCTTCTTGTGAATTTCTACGTTCCGATCTTCATCTCTCTCCTCAATCCTCAACTCTCGGCCTATTCGTCTAACCTTAATGATCTCCAAACCCTCCCATTCTTTCCACCCTTTCATGGGGGGGCGGTCTCCGTTTGCACAGGTGCCAACTTCGCCGCTCTCGTGATTCTCTGCTTCCCACACGCGGCCGGCTTTTTTATGTCGGCTGCAGTGCGCCGGCCTCGTCCACGCCAACTTTTGTACATCTTTGACTGCGTCATTTCCGCTTCGCACGTACCCTTCTCGGGGAAAGGGAACCCGCAGAGCGGTAGCGGTGTTTCAGGCGTCGCTCCTCTTTATTTTCATTGTTTTTACCAAACAGGCGACCCTGTGGAAAGCGTATCCCCCCTCCGCAACGCAGTCCCGCTCGACGGTATCTTTGTGTTTCCCTAGCGTGAGCTTCCCTCTTTTGTCCCACGTGTGACGCTTTTCCTGCCTCCAGCGTCATTATTCACAGCTTCCTTCCTCTTCCGCCAACTGAGTTCTCCTTTCCCATTTCAGCTCTTCCTTTGTTTGCAGCTCCTGCTCCCTCTTTCCACTACCTCCGCCTTCGCTTCTTTTCTTCTCATTTCTTTTCCTCACTTCGTTTTCGTAGCCACCGCCATTTCTTCCGCTTATGCACGCCATCTAAATCTTTCCACACAAGTGGTTACCCTTTACTCTCTCTCTCTCTCTGTCTCTTTGTCTCTCTCTCGTGCTTTACTTTTTTTTTTCTTCTCGATCGAATATTTTCGGTTTCTTGATCTCTCCCCCCTTCCTGGACTAATGAACGTCTGCTTTTTTATGTTCTTTCAGCGCAGTTGCGTCGAGCGTTTTCTTGGCGTTCTTACGCATTACTACCGTATTCTCGCGTTAGAAAATCACATGTCGCACGTTTGACAGCAAAAGGGAAAATAAATAAAAGGAAGAGAGGGAAAAGGAGACTATGAAACGGCAGGAAGACTGAGCGAGAATGAATGACACAACGCCGGATTAGAAAAAGAAGTAGAGAAAGAAATCAATCGTGCCATGCCGCAAATTCACGTCGCCAGCGTCGGCGACGTCTCTAATACGCGAAGAAAACGGTGGCACCTGTTCCGCCGCTTCGGTTTTTCGTCGTCGGTGACTTCAGATGAGGCGCGCAAATGAAAAAAAAAAAAAAACTACTGTGCCGCGCGCGCTCCTGTCTGCCCGCAGGTGCCGCACCATTCTTTACGGCGCTAGTGCGAGGATTCAAGTGCGGCATCGCTGAATGAGCCCCGAGCGCATGCATCTGGCCGCGCGCTCTTGTCGCGAAGGCCCAGCTTCCGCCCCATGATGTCTTTTTCTTTTAGGGCTGCTTCTCTTCTTCCTTTCCTCTTTTTTTTTCAATCTTTTCTTGGAACACCGCTGCAAAATTCAGAAGGCTGCGTGTTGAAAACAAGTACCCCGAGCGCCCGTAACAAGGGAAAATATTGGCGCGAGTATTCTGCTGCACCGGCAGTCGTGTTAGCAGAAAGCCGAGCGCGCATGACTGGCAGCGGACAAAGGAGAGCACTCTTCGGATGCGGCGCGTGTGCAAGCTTTGCTTGAACCTGCTCTCGTTCTTTCTTAGCATTTTCTTTTTTTTTTCTATTGGCCATTCTCTTCCTCTTTTTCTTTCGACATTACATAATGAGACGTTGGAGCGCAAATACGGCGCCGTCTACTCCTTGGCTCTTGAATAGGTCGAACACGCAACATGCAGTAAAAAAACAAAGTTGCGGCACGTGATTCTCTGCCTTGAGCTTCACTCGTGACGAGGCAGCATGTTGCACGTGGGCAGTCTTTGTTTTTTCTCTGAGACAGAGCGGAGAGAGAGAGAGAAAAACAGTTTAATAGGAAGCGAGGCAAAGGCCATCGCGGTAGTAATGAACAAGGAGGAAAAGCTTGTCTCGTGCGTCTCGGCCGAGATACGGAGCGTAGCTGAAGCCGAGGAAATCGCCGTGGCGCTGGCGGCGATGCAAGGATATAGGGAGAATAAATCGCTAAATATTCTCACAGACTCGAAAGAGACTTGTCGCAACTACATGAGGGGCAGAATATGCAAAACTGCCCTTAGGAGACAGAGCGGAAGTGTTTTGCAATGCGCTGCCAAGGGGGCCATACCTTACGCCATACCTGGTTAGGCCATAGGCACCATGGAAACCGTTTTTAACCAACTTTAGTTCCCGTTAACATGATTACAAAGTTACGTCAGCTAACGTAAAAAAGGGGGAAATATAGTATGGCCAAACCAGTGAAAACCGAGAAAGGCGAGCTTTGTGGCTTTTTGGCCTCTGGACATTTCCTCCGGATAACTGTGGACCGACGCTGCAGCTATCGTGGCCACCACATATTTAGACGTCTCGCATGTTTAGGTTTTGCCTCACGTCTCTTTCGTCCAGCAAAGCAACCAACAACCGCTACTGTTTCGTTTTGCGGGAGTGCAAGAAAGCAAATCGATGCGAGTAACGAGATTCGCGGAAACCTTAATATTTGAAATATATCTCAAGGACAAACAGCACCTTCTGGGCATCACCAAGTTCTCCTGTCTCCCTTCTAGGTTAATTGATAGGAAACATCCTTTATGCGCCTGTTTTGAGCCAGTACCCTCGCGGTCTGTATCTCAGTTCACCGTTGTAAACGTGGCTTCGGAGGTTGTTGTTTTGGCCATCGAATGGCTGCCGTAAATTTAGGACTGCACTTTGGCCGTCATGCACGAACTCTAAAACGAGATCCTTTTTTCAAGCGTGGCCATTATGTGAGCAGCTGGGAGAACTGAAAGATTATGCTTTAGAAGGGCATCAGTATGTTATCTTTCTGTAATAGGATTTTAACCGAGCGATTTAAAGCACGAAGGAGATAATTTGAACAAACTAAAGCGAGTTTTTTTTTTCTTTGCTGGAACGTTTATTACCGTCAAATGTTTTAAATGCCAGCTTTCGTGCACATCATTTCGCTCTCTCGGACAAAGTTGTATTAGCACGAACTAGAAGGTCAGTAGCATCAGCTTGCACCACGGAAGCTCCGTCTTTTCGCTTTAATGTGGAATCGATGCTTGCGTCTTTGAAAATTATTAAACGCCGAAAAGCATTCAATTTCTAAAAATGAAATTGGCCACAGAAACTCCACAAGGCTTAATACACTACAACTCCTTTGTCTTTTGTATGGAACCGACCAGATAATAATAATAATAATAATAATAATAATAATAATAATAATAATAATAATGTTCTCACAGCGGAGTGGTTCAGTTGGTTCAATTAAATAGGCTGGCATCACTTATTAGACAAATCACAACCTACAATTAGTAACTATTAAATTACGATAACTTACTTGAGGAGAAGGTCTTGTTTGTCTAAATCATTACAGTACTGCATACATGATCTGAAGCTTTACAGAAGAAGGTCCAGAGGAAAAACCGTGAGTGGGATCTCCTGAGAGAAAATGCTCAAGCTTAATTAGCAGCGAAGTTGAATATGTATGAAATATTATACAATGGTGAGGTTGCAACATTATAACCGTCATAGTGTACATAAAAGGTATGACAGAACAAGGAATGAATAAAAACACGCAAAAATCAGAAATAAAGAATAAGAAGTTAGAATAACTACTCAACTGTGATAATTATTTAAGAGAACCGTAACAGAAGTGAAAAATATAGTTGTAGTTCAATCATCAAATGTTTCTTTCGAGCGCTGATTGGTTGCGGAACCTTCACTAAATCTGTAGGTCAGATCAGCGTAAAGCTGGATGTTATGGGCTAGCGCAATATAGAGGACACTGGCTTGAGACGTGTTCTTTTTCACGCTGGTAGATGGGATAGTTAATTCGGCCTAAACAGGTGTCAGTCCCCAACGGACAAAATTTCATGATATGAGGGGTTGTGCCTGGTCTTGAGGGTAAACAGAGATGTTTTCAATAGCCTGTCCGAAGCTGAAGTCGGTGCCGGTTGTAGCAAGTGGCTTAAGAAATGCATCATGTAGCTTGAAAAACGCGACGGAGATGAATACCAATCGTTTCTTGCCACCTTAACATGCCGAGCTGTGCGCATCCCGCTTCCTCCACGGTTCTCGGGCATGATGAGTTTTTGGGAAGGTTAACGAACTGTCTCAAAGAATTATTATGTGCTGAAATTCTGTGTGTGTGTGTGTGTGTGCGTGCGTGCGTGCGTGCGTGCGTGCGTGCGTGTGTGTGTGTGTGTGTGTGTGTGTGTGTGTGTGTGTGTGTGTGTGTGTGTGTGTGTGTGTGTGTGTGTGTGTGTGTGTGTGTGTGTGTGTGTGTGTGTGTGTGTGTGTGTGTGTGTGTGTGTGTGTGTGTGTGTGTGTGTGTGTGTGTGTGTGTGTGTGTGTGTGTGTGTGTGTGTGTGTGTGTGTGTGTGTGACGATATGATTATAAGCTGCGCTGTAATGAGGGACTCCGCATCAAATTTTACCACCTGTGGTTCTCGCCCTGATCTTTAAGTGTAAACGAGCGTGTCTGTATTTCACCCTCATCGGATGCAGGCTGTTAGGATCGGCCTGCAGCTATTTCAGCCCGCTGCACGTGTTCCGATCATGGTTCGGCAATGGCTGAATATAGTTAGCGAGTCGGTCTTTTGCACCTGCACAAGATGCGTACCTCAGCGGTTCGAACGCCCGTGGCAAAGGAATGAATGATATTTTGCTCTTTTCCTTACTGGAAATGGGGGAAGGGAAGGAGGAAAGAAACGTCTTTCTTTCTTTCTTTCTTTCTTCAATAGCGGCTGCGTGGCACTAGGGCCTGTAGGGGTTGAGGGACGGACTTCGGCATGAAACAAAACTTGGGGGATTTATTTTACATTATATACAGAGAGGTGAGAGTCAAGTAACAGTCGTACAGTCATTACGGGCCGGCAGCAACTCGGACGCTGCAGCCCGCGGCAAGAAGTTCGAGAGAGGTGAATCAGGGAATGCTCAGGAATCTCTGGGGATCCTCTTCTGCTCCCGGTCTTCGTCTTTTAAACCCTTCGAGGTCTGGAAGACGTGTCATGTTCGGCCAATGGGAGAGCCCGCTCAGATGACGCCACCTTCGACCAATGGTAGGCATCCGTGCGGTGGTGTCACACCCGGCGGCTCCCCGCGGTCTTGCCTTGCTGTGGTGCAATGCTCTCTTCAAAGGCGGCCGGTGAGACGCTGCCAGGCCTTCCCGGTACATCACAGCCGTCCGGTTGTCACGGCGCATTACAGTCGTCTTGGTTCGGGACCCACTTTACTTCCGGCAGTGCCGGGCTATCCCCTCGCTTTCTCAGGAATAGTCAAGCATTGAATAGCCCAACCTGCGGCGTATGAAGTGGGGGCCCTCAACTTGTTTGCCCGTGCGCGCCTCTGGGATGTGGCATCCGTGCTTCTTCGCTTCTCAATTAGCTGTGGTGCGATTCGATGTGGTCTGGGGAACTCGAAGGAAGCTTATAAAAATGTCCCGTATTTAACAGGCCATTAATTACGAATGTTTGCCGTCCGCGATTGGCTTTCGCCGCAGCTATCCTCTCATTTCATTCCGGTCGCTAGCATTACTGGTGGCTTCCGGAAATCCCGGTCGCGGCGACCGCATTTCGATGGGGGTGAAACGCGAAAACGCCTATGTACCGTGCATTGGGCGCACGTGAAAGAACACCAGGTAGCCAGAATTATCACGGAGTCACCCACTACGGCGTGCGTCATAATCAGATCGCAGTTTTGGCCCGTAGGAGCCAGAGTTAACATGTTTAATTTGGAACTCGCACTGGATGGAGTCCCATTCATGCTCCAGCTCTGCCAGGAAGCCGATAATATACTTCAAACGAAGCAAAATATATTACTTGTAGCTAATTTATTTAAAAGATCTCATGTATTCTATCAGACACGCGTCTCTTGCATTTTGAGCGCTTCTTGTTGCCACGTTTTCCAGCTCAAGCATAGACACTGACTTGAAAGCGGTATGGCGATTTTGGTTCTTAGTGGTAGAGCCGGCCGAGGCGGCGGCGAAAAATCGGTGCTCGCAATCTGTGTTGCTGACGACGTCGACGCTGTGGTCGTACACTCATGTAGTTTCTTAAAGAAGTGCCGGGAGAGTCATTGGTTCTACTAAATTTTTTTTTCCTACTTTGGCCGAGATCAGGACCAGTCAACATTATAGTCTCTGAAAAGTTGAGTCTGCTGGAACCCGCCCTTCTGGCCACATAAAAGGCACTTTCTCCTTCCATCTCAATTTTGTTCCTTTCTTTCTTAAATCAGCTAGGAGTTGGTTCGTGCCTCGTCTGCGTTTTCCCCTGTTTTGCTGTATATGCCGTGGCCTTTATTTGCGCTTAGTGCCAGCTCGTGCCTTTCTTCTGTGCTTGCTTTGACCTACATCCGCAGAAAGGAAACGAAAACGTAAACAGCCTTCGCTTCCGGAAGTCATCTCTCGCTATGTTTTCTCTTTCCGGCTGTCCGCTTTTCTCTCGTTGTTGACGACCTTCCAGTATCAACATCGGCTGCTGCTGTCTCTTCGAGGCTGCGTGCACGGTATTTTTGTTTTCCTGCACGCTCTTCCTTCAGCCGTGTCTTCGTGGCCGCGTAGAATATTCCCCACGCGACGTTCCCTTTCATTTTGTGCTCCCCGTCGGTTCTCTGGTGACCATCACTTATTTCTTTCTGGGATTGGCCGCCGTCTGCACGTCTTCGTCTCTCGGCCGCACGGCAAGCCTCGGTCGACGCTCATGAATAATTCTTCGCGGCGCGAACCGCAACAGTGCGCTAGGATTGGTGCGGGCGAGACAAAGGACCAGGGAGAGGCGATACGGAAGCCGTAAGCACATACGCCGAGTCCTCATGTATGAGGGGGCAACCACGACGCCAGCAGCGTGTTTGCCTCGCCGCCTCCCCCCTCTTCTTTCTCCGCGACTAACGTCGTGCTCCATCCTTCACCTCATCATCTGCACCTCCGATGTCCGGCACGACCCGGCCAGAGCATTCTATCAGCCTGTCGTGGTGACCGCGTGGATGCCCGTTTTGTTGAGGAACGACGGCACCGGTTGTCGGCACTCCGCCGTCCTTTGTGACGCGAGTCGCCTCGTATTTCTGAACCGTTGCTCGCTTTGGGCTCTGTCGCTGCGAGAATGGGGATGGTAGAGCCTTAGCCTGCAGCAACTACAACGACATGATGCTGGTAGCCGTCTCTGTTCAACACAGTCAGCTCTACTGGCTCTTTCTTGACTGCAACAAAAAGCTCAAAGCATCTCCAGCGCCGTCTGCTTGTACCCGCACGCAATTGGACGCTCGGGTCTTGCTATTCCGCTCGCAGCTCTTGCTCGCAAACTTCCGAGCAAACTCGAATGGTTTGCCACCGAGCCATTACTTCTAAGTCGAGAAATCTAGCTGTTTAATTTTGCTGCATCCTGTATGTGATAGGCGGACGGATGTCAAATGTTCTGTGCTCTGAATGCAATCGTGGTTGGTGGAAACCCTGTTGGGAAGGATCTGCGAGACATTCTCGCGACGAACTCTCTTCTCGCATGCTTCGCATTACGAACCCTCATTGCTCGCATGGCCGTCTGCAGCAAGCCGGAAGCCGCGACGCCGTTTTGTGCATCCTCATTATAATTTTCAGGCAAATCTGATGTTACCATGCGGGGACACTTGATTTACCTATAACCTACGCTCTTGCAGATCACTGTAATAACAGGTAGTGGGCATGATTCGCTAAGCTTTCTTTCTTGTCTTCGCCGCTTATGCCAACGCAGATTAGCCGTTTGGGCCCGTATTCACAAAAACGTTCTTACGCTAAAAGCGCTCGTACCAGCCAACAGTGATGTGGTACATATTATTAGCGAAGGCGGTCAGCCAATGATAAACAGCAGTTACGAACGAAAGGCTTTGTGAATTCGGCCCCTGGTGTTTACATTGGTCGTTTTTCTTTCCGTTCACTCCTCTCCCCAACTAAGAGTCACCATCTGGTGTTCGCACTGGTCACTTGGCTTTCCCTTCATCCTTTGCCGAAACACAGGGTAGCCAGCTGGTGGCCACACTGGCTAGCCTACCTGTCCATTGCTCTCTATGTTGTCCTCTTCCTTTCGCTGAGGGAAAAATTGGGATAAGGAATCAACTTGTTTTGTAACATTCGAGTAAGCAATCCATGGGCGAGCTCATTCATTAAATTCCGTCACCCAAGAACATGCTCCCTGGGAGACACGACAAGAGGCGGTCTGCTAGAGCCAAGGCCCTTCAAGAAAGGTACCAAAGCAACCAGCACACCGCTTATGTCGATGCAGCAAAGCAAAATCACCAAACTTACGTAGTGAGCGTCGTGACCGGAGAGGGAAGTATCCTCAACGCCGCGACCATAACAACAGCGTCCACCGTGGAAGCGGAAGAGACTGCCATTGCTTTGGCCATCATGAATCCCTCCGTGCAAACTATCATAAACGACTCCAAAAGGGCAATCGTCAACTTTTCGAGAGGCAGCATAGGCCTCTGTGCAGCGCGAGTCCTACGGGACATTACAAATCAAAAATACTGTTGAACTCGTATGGGTCCCTGCCCATTGGGGGAATCAAGGGAATGAGGAGGCGCACTGGGTAGCCCGAGGTCTAATCAACCGGGAGGTGTGCCCCTCAGACTCGGATCCCATGGATGAGGCACCGACGACATACCACGAGATAAACTAGTACAAGCAAAAAAGCCGAATCTACCCGCCTCCAAACGCAAGCCTCACGCGAGCGCAAGCCTCAATCCTGCGTCGAATCCAAACTAAGTCGTTCCCCAGCCCACATTGGCTGGCCATAATTACCAACGGGTAATGGAACCCAATATGTAAAAACTGCACAAATCAAACATTGGCTACCCAAAATCACATTCTTTGGGGGTGCGAGGGCTTACCCCCACCCTGGTCGCTCCTGCCAGCTCCCTCACAACAGACGTGGGAGGAGCTGCTCAGAACGCCCGATCAAAAACTACAAAAAGCCCTCGTTGCCTGGGCCGAAAGGGTCGCTCCTCGTGAGGGGCCATCCTATAGGACTCGGGCCTGCCAGATCAAAACTGAGCAGAATCTCAATAAAGTTGTTACCACCACCATGTTGAAGGTTTTTAAGCGCCTCGCAAGGTCAATGCTCGCAACGATATATGTGCCGGTGCTTTTTCAATTAATGTCTATACGTCACATTTTAATGAGCAGATTACCTCGCGCAATAGAGCGAAATGTAAATCTGGCGCGGACAACTCCTAATTCACACTGATGCCAGTGAACTTCTTCAGTGCTTAGATGCGACGTTTTGCTGCAATATAGAAGGCTGTAAAAGCTTGAAGGACGCCTAAGGCTTCGCAATTAAGAGTGGAACGCGATAGCATTCAAAGATCCCCGACTGCTTCTCACGCTTCCCGGCAACTGCAGCTTGTGTAACCGTTATGTTTACGGGGAAACGCTGGCGCCGAACACTATGCACGAAGGCGAGCTTTGTGGTGGAAACGTGGCCTCTGGCAGGGGCCGATGCCGGAGGTAGTGCACAGTCGCGCCCGAAATATTACATCATTTTGAGGTTTCTGTTATTGTTTCGCACTTTTAATATTTCAGTCTGAGAAGACTTAACACAAAAGGCATGCGCAATCCGTGTTTTGTTTCATGACATTTGTTTGTGGGCTGTTATTCTCAAAATTCCAAGGAATAACTTTGTCAACAATGCAAGACAAGGTATGAGCAGTCTTAGTAATATAATCTTGTGGCAATATAACCCGCATATACCGCATGTCATACAGCAAGGCGGGGCATATGCATATACCTAAATATATACGTCATTTTCGCTCACGGACAACTCTGCCGACACCGACACCGGATTTTCTGCGACACGGGGCCCTTAAAGCTTGCGCGTTAAAACGAAAGCATTAATTCTGTATTTAATTCGTCCACACGCCTGCCGACAGCGAGGAGCACGGACTCCCCCCCGCTACTGGGGGACGTAAGCAGGACGTCGCTTCCAGGGATGCGGCTTTTATTAGTTTGCGCTCGCTGCGGCCTCCAACTTTCGGGTTCGAGCGCATTTTTCCAGATGCAAAAGTTTATATGACTTGTACGGATCGAGAGTTTGCTTCAATTTCCCCAATTACGATGAGCCTGTTGGAACTAAAAGTTAATTAATGGATCTTGGCAATTAGCGCCTAATTGCCACTTACCATTCCGTCGTTGCCACAGCTAGCGGCATATTTTCGAAGGAACCGCCCATTTATTTCACAACAGGTATATTTAAATATTACTTCAAGTCTTTGTACAAGCACCCGGTATAGACTCCATACTTTCTGGTGGCACATTATCTTTCTTTTTTTTTTGTACCTAACTTTGTAAGTAACGTTGCTTTTCTTCTCCACAGAATAGAAGAACATACGAAAAAAATGAAGTGTGATGTCATTATTAGGCTGATTTCGTCCGCCTTTTTGGAATGCACTTTCAGTATCGCCTGTATAGTCCCTTAAGAAAAGCAGGAAAAAGTTGAGGAAGGCGCAAAAATAGGCTTTGTCTTCTACGCAGTCGGGAAAAAGGCAAGCATTATAGTTCTGTAGTATTTCCATAGCTTATAGGAAAAAATCATCGAGATGCGTGCATATATATAGTCATATCATAAAAATCCAACAAACAAAGACACCAAGGACAGCATAGGAGACGAAATTACTTGTACTTATTAATTGAAATAAGGAAATGATCAATTAATGGCAACGAAGCAAGATAGCGAGGGGGGCTAGTTGGTTGGGACTTATTTGCGAGTCAGCGCCGTGTTCTCAAGTTTCTTCCTTTTGTCCGCGTCCCTTTGCGCTGCTGCCAAAAGTACGATGAAGGGAAATGAAAGTGGATGAAAAAAACAATTGGCAACAGGTGGGATATGTCTTCGCATTACGCGTGCGATGCTCTTACCAATTAAGCTACCGCGGCGCCGTTTCCCTGTCCACTTTCTGGGCTATTTCCGTTTATCTACTAGAATTAACCTTGGGAGTGTTAGCCAGCGCCACCACTCATTGCGCTTGGCCACGGATGTGGAACATCCTTTCTGCCGCAGGCGTGACGAGTACGTGATCTTTTTTGGTTGAAGGCAAACTGGTCAGTAAACCCACACATGTTACCTGAAGGCATAAATGCGGCCGGATTCGAGACCGTCGCTGTGTAATGAACGAAAAGAAAGGAAACCGAGGGACACAATTTTTTATTGGTGCTAGTATAAGAAGCCAACAAGCAATGGCACCAATGACAGCATGGGGCAAATTATCTGCAGTTCTTCACTGAAATAAAAAAGTTATATATATATATATATATATATATATATATATATATATATATATATATATATATATATATATATAATACATGGTAAAGTGAGCAAGCACTCTAAGGTTGTGTAAAACCACGACCACGGGCTGTCTATACTCACTCGCTATTCGTGTTCTCAAGTTTCTTCCTTTTGTCCGCGTCCCTTTGCGCTGCTGCCAAAAGTACGATGAAGGGAAATGAAAGTGGATGAAAAAAACAATTGGCAACAGGTGGGATATGTCTTCGCATTACGCGTGCGATGCTCTTACCAATTAAGCTACCGCATTTATACCTGAAGGCATAAATGCGGCCGGATTCGAGACCGTCGCTGTGTAATGAACGAAAAGAAAGGAAACCGAGGGACACAATTTTTTATTGGTGCTAGTATAAGAAGCCAACAAGCAATGGCACCAATGACAGCATGGGGCAAATTATCTGCAGTTCTTCACTGAAATAAAAAAGTTATATATATATATATATATATATATATATATATATATATATATATATATAATACATGGTAAAGTGAGCAAGCACTCTAAAGTTGTGTAAAACCACGACCACGGGCTGTCTATACTCACTCGCTATTCGTGAATACATTCTTGCCAACGCTTCGGTAACGTCAGTATTCTTGCCTCAAATATACTCTATTTTCGCTTTACAGCGTTTGTTGGCGTTCTCAGAACTGACAAAAATTCACGCAATATACCGCCCCATGTTGAGGCGTTCAGCGAAAAATAATAATAATAATAATAATAATAATAATAATAATAATAATAATAATAATAATAATAATAATAATAATAATACATTTCTGATCACAACGTTTTCTCACGGTACCTATTTTCACTTGGAAGGCGAAACGTTCGCAGGACATTTATTGACGAAATTGTATTGCGCGGGTTAGCGTTCCAACATGTGACACACCGCGGTGGCTGTGTGATTATGGCCATCTAACCGCTGAGTACGAGATCGCGCGTTCAATTTCCCAACAGCGGCCTTAGGCCTTCCGATGGCGGCTGTGCTCAAGAACGCTTGGGTACCGTATTTTTGGCGCACGCGCAAAGACTAGAAAAGGTCAAAATTGATTCGGAGCTTTCCACTGCGTCTCTGTAGTAGCTCATGTGGTCCCTTTGGAGGTTAAAAATCAATCAATAAATCAATAAATGGGTTTGTGCGCCTGGATTATTTAAGGCGCGCGGATTGTTCGTAGGGTTCAGTATCGAATAAAAAGTGCGTGTGTGGAGCTTCGCATTCCCAAGGTCAGTTGGTGACAGGCTATGTCTTGCTGGGAAAAAACAACGGGCAGGCCGTATTATGTAACGATTTTCTTTTGTCCGATTCTTCTCGTTTACCAAAAAAAATAAGAAAAAATTCTGGAGTTTTAGCTGCCAAAACCGCGATATGATTATGCGGCACACCATAGTGAGGAACTGGAGATTGATGTGTGGCGCACGGGCGTTGTTGCATTTCGCCCCCGTTTAAATGCGTCCCGTACTCTCGGGACGAGCAGCGCGACACCGAAGCCGCTACGGCGCCACGGTGGGCCTCTGCTCTTTTTGTGTCGTCTGTCCGCTGAGTGGCCGATCTCGGCGATGGCGCGCGGCTTTGTGCAAGCGAATAACAAAAGGGAAAAAATAAAAGGAATCGTTACATAATACGGTAACTACGCGATTCCATAATGCAGCTTTATTTTTCTTTCTCTAGAAAACATCTCGTTCACATGTCGCAGCTCAGTATAGATGTGCGGCGAAATGGCTACGAGCTGCTAAATATTAGTATCCATACGAGATATAGGTTCATCGAAAGATGACAACTTCAAGTGATCGACTGAGTTGTCTTGGACGAAGATGGTCTTCGTCAGGGCTCTGGTGAAGACAGGTCTACATGTCGAAACGTTTGCTCCAGCCTGGGGCATCCCTTGTTCGATCATGCACCCTTGAGCAAAAAGGGTTAGTACGTTCAACAGCTTTTTAGCATATTTGCCTGAGCGCATAGATCTTTACCAGCCGTCGCCAGCCGAAGCTTGTGCAGTGCTGCATGTTTTTCTACCGAGACGTTGAGTATATATTAGCAAACTCTTCCCAATGCCTGGCGCGCGCATTGCAGCGCAGCTTTGCGGAGAGGCGCGCCGCTCTCCTCGTTCCGAACCCGGTACGCCGCCCTTTCGCCGCTCTTTCCGCGTTTGTTATCTCGGGCGCGTCTGCATCGCACGCGCGCTCCTAACACCGTGTCCTGGCGATTTCGGCGGACTCGCAGCCCGAGGAGCGCCGGCGGCGTGCGCCCTGAACAAAGTCCCGCAGTGGATTGTCAGGCGTTGAAAGCACGTCTGCTCGAAGCCGTATAAACGACTCCAGTTCCAAACGAAGCACAGCGCGCTTGCGAACGCTAAACTAATTTTCGTTACCGGCGAAGCGAGTCTCGGGAATTCCCGCCTCGCGAGGCGAGACGGAGAGAGAGAGAACTGCCGAAGAAAAGGGGTGAGCGCGTGTTGTTTACGCTGCCTGTACCTCTCTTTTGTTCGCGTGTCTGTCTTGTTCAGCCCGTCTCTTCGGCACGACTCCCTTGCGACCCCTGCGTAGTCGGCCGTGGAATCTCTCTCGCTTGTTGTACTTGCCGCGTTTTGTTATCCACGCCTTCGTGCTTCACGCTGGCTTGTTTTCGTCGTTTCAGTGTTTCTTTGTTTCTCCGCCACCGGCTTCCTCACAATTTCCGCGGTAATTTTTCTCGTGCCTTTAACGCCGGTGTTCGCTCTATTTCCGTTTACGATTATCCTGGACGCTTGCACGAATTAATGGGCTAAAGCATCTCTCGTCGGGGCGCGGCTCCTCAGCGGCCCTCGCGAAGCACGTGCTCGTTTCGACACGGAATTACAGCGCTGGCACTCACCGGCGCGCTGTGCACTCGCGGCGCCCGTCTTTTGGAGCCGCTCTCTCGAACGCAAACTCGCTGAACGAATGAATGAATGAATGAATGAAAAACATTGTTTTCACAAAGGAGGTATACCGGCGAAGGTGCGCCGAATCGACAAAGCCTTTGAGCGCGGGACTGGGCGCCGTGCCCGAGTGGCGGCATGCTCGTCGTCAGGACGCGAACGCCGGGAAGCACGCGGCTCGCCTCTCGGTAACTTTTTCTTCCAGATTGCCAGAGCTCCGGCCGTTGCGATTGAGGACGCACACAGCACGTCGAACTACGCAGTCCTGGCCATTGTTATGTGCGCGCATTGTTTTCGGTTTCGTGCTAACGTTAGGCACTGAAACGCGCGAATGCATCTATCAAGCGAAGGCAGCAGTGAGGTTCACGGCCCGTATTCACCAGACGTTCTCACGCTAGAGTTGTTCGTAAGAGCAATTCCTAGCGTATTATTAGCGAAGACCGCGTGCTAACGGCAGATATCAATTACGAACGGAAAGCTTAAAAAAAGGTGCCAAGGATAATACTATTTGATTAGCAGAGCCAATGCATCTTGAACAGAGTACTACGGGAACCATTTCTTGTGCAATAGTGATAGCCCTATTTATTTATTTATCTACTTATTTATTTATTTATTGTACCCTCAGAGCATACAATGCATTATAAAGGGACGGGTTATCGTCACACATATAAGAAAGAAAGAAAGAAAGAAAGAAGGAAAACACAATGAACAAATAAATAATAATTTCATCCAATAAATCCTTCGAGAAACTAAAATGGTGTTTTTAGACGTAACCAAAGAAAAAGAAACAGAATAATGCGTAAATTGAACAGATATGAGCGCAAAAAAAAAATTGTATAAGAAAAAGGCTATTCATATTATGCTGGCGAGTGCTCTGCTGAAATGATCAGTGTCTGTAGTGCGAACTAGCGAAGCATGAAGGTGGTTTCAGTCGTGGCGTGTTTTAGTAGTGAAGGACTGGGAATAAGTGACAGTGTTATGACGCGGGCTGCTGCAAACCGGTCTTATCGTCTTCGTCTCAGACGGGAGCTCTCACGTGCACTTTAATGTGCTCGAGAAGTTGCTCGATCTTCAGGCAATTTCGCAACTAGATTGTATTGCACATATCTCAAAATTTAATTAAAATATGCGGCTTAACGTCCCGAAATATGCACAGCGGCTTGTGAGGGACGCCGTAAAAGTGGGCTCCGGATTAATTTTGACCGCCTGGGGCTGTTTGACTGCGACCAAAGGACGGTACGCGAGCATTCTTGCATTCCGCCCCCGCAGGAATGCGGCCGCCGCGAATGGGAATCACAACCGCGACCTCGACCCACTATAGCGGAGCGCCGTCGCCATCGAGCCAACCGCGGGGGTAAAAAAAAAAAGAAAGAAGGAAAACACGCATCATTTGCTTCAGCTAGCGCACCACTGAAATTTGAAATGCAAGGTGTGCATCTTCTAAAGCCGTAACAGGTAAAGCAATAGCAATAACAATGATGGATTATGACGCTTCTACTACAAGGCTAAGTGCTGATCGAGTTGGTATTTGATGTGCTATGATAAAAACCTTCAAAAGAAACAGGAGGATTGCTGGACTAACAACGAAACTTTATTGTTAACTTAAACCCGTAGTGGCCGCGGTAACACTGATATTCGAAATTCGCTGCGTGAGACTGTACCCAGAAAGGCAACCGCGTGGCAAGTATACAATCTAAATTCGTGCGTAGATAAGGCACTGTTCGTCAACCTATAAAGAATGCATACTGCGTGAGGATGGTCGATTAGTACATCATCTCATTCGTTGCAATATTCAGCTCTGTAACAATTTTTGGCTGGGGCAAAACACGAATTGTTAGCGAACTTCTTGAAGCCTTCCAGATTAAGAAAGACAGTGACATATGTATTAGTATACCGTCACTAGCCTTAACTGAATAGGAGTGTTTGTATCTAGAACCATGAATATGCATAGTAAACTTGATTGATAGGGTGTGTAACATGTGGTAGTCTTAATGTTGTTTTGCTGGCGCATGCGCTTGGTGGAACCTTGGGAGTTCAGTTGTCAGTCCAGCATTCGTCCTGTTTACCATTTCTCACTTGCAGAACACAATATACGTGGAAGAAGTGCGGTAACTGCTGTAAAAGGGCTCAGCCGGCGGCCGTCTGTTTGAGACGGCCGCCAAGTGTGCCAAGTACGCTCGGGACTCAGAAAGAGATTTGAGTCCCGGGCGTACTTGGCACTAAATACTCTTGGTTACCTGGGTCTTGACGCTAGAGGTCGAACTAAGAGGTTGAAACCTCCTTGATCATTCGCGAGCCTCGATTGTTCGTTGACAATTCCTCACGTACGCGCTAAGCGGAGTTCTCCTCTGGCGGCAACGCGTTCGCTGGTACTGGAACATCTTGAGACTGAATATGCACGTCAACTTCAAATCTTTACTGATGGCTCTGTGGACAAGGTCAAAGGATCTAGTGCAGCTGCTTTTCACATTCCCTCTTTGAAGTATGATCGGTCTGTTCGCTTCACTGCAGTCGTGTCCTCCACAACGGCCGAAAGCGTTGCCATTGAGGCAGCTCTAAAGAAACTACGGTTTTGTACGCCTCAACCTGTTGTCATTCTTACAGATTCAAAATCTGCCCTTCAAAGGTTAGAGCACGGGTTCCCTGCTGATGCCTTATGTCTTAGCTCCCTACGCTCGGTGCACAATCTCCATATCAAAGGCTTCTCCATACGTTTCCTATGGGTGCCCTCGCACATAGGTATCATAGGCAACGAGATGGCGGACAGCCTCGCCCATAGAGCGCTGTCTGGGAATCCATTGAGAAGAGTGCCTCAAGAGGACAACAGACTCTTCAGAAAAGCGGTGTTGTGCCCCTTCAGTGCTTTGTGGAGCTCACCTCACAAGCCATGTGGGATCAAGGGTCTCAAAAGAAACCAAGCCACCTTACTGCTCCGCATTCGCACGGGCTCTGCTCGTACCCCTGTGTGGATGTATAAGACTGGCCTAGCGTTATCACCATTATGTTCAACGTGTGGTGTGTGCGGTGACATAGAACATTACGTAATGTGCTGTACTGTGTATAACGCGGAAAGGAGGGTGTTATTCGGGTCCCTCAAGAAGACAGGAGTTCCTCACAGTTCTCTTCAGGACATTGTTCTCCCGCGCGGGAACCGGTTGTGTAGGAAGGAGGTCTCTCGCCTTCTTTTAGATTACCTACAGAACACGGATTTGGCCTCCACATGGTGAACTGAGGAGTGACCATTTGTAATTGTGAGGTCTGTGTTTGACTATATGATTTATTTATTTTAAGTGTCGCTACAGTGGAGCAATTGCCGGCAGCAACTGCAAGGCTAATCCCACCAGTAGCCTACAACAACTCAACTCAACTCAACTGCGGTAACTGCTCTATGGTGTTCTAGTCAATTATGGTACCATGTAGCCCATAAGAATTCTTCCTTTTTCTTGCTCTCTCTCTCTTTTTTTTTTGAGGGTTTTCCATTCCTATTTAGTTTGGCAACCGGATTATTTTATGGAGTATTCGTTGTTGCGTCATGCAGACAAAGACCGATGTAAGGCTGGCACGTGGTTGATCGATATTTCACGTGTAAGCTGTAATAACACTCCCCCCCCCCAAAAAAAAAAAAAAAAACTTGGGACGATTTCGGTGTGGTAGCCCAAATCGCCGCATTTTGAATACTTCCGTATATCTTCAGCTATTCGATCTTGTCTGAAGCTCGGAGCACTTGTGGCACGGAAGTTCGGGCCATGGTGAACATACTGTCATGCTGGCGAATCCAATGATCATTTGGCCGCCAGCATGCGGAAAGAATAACAGCTGTTAAATAACAGCTGTGGTAACAGAAATAACAGAATAAAAGTTTATAACAGCTGTGTCTTACCAGTACTCATGTACGGGGCAGAAACCTGGAGGATTACGAAAAGAGTTCTACTTAAATTGAGGACGAGGCAACGAGCTATGGAAAGAAGAATGATAGGTGTAACGTTAAGGGATAAGAAAAGAGCAGATTGGGTGAGGGAACAAACGCGAGTTAATGATATCTTAGTTGAAATCAAGAAAAAGAAATGGGCATGGGCAGGACACGTAATGAGGAGGGAAGATAACCGATGGTCATTAAGAGTTACGGAATGGATTCCAAGGGAAGGAAAGCGTAGCAGAGGGCGACAGAAAGTTAGGTGGGCGGATGAGATTAAGAAGTTTGCAGGGACAACATGGCCACAATTAGTACATGACCGGGGTAGTTGGAGAAGTATGGGAGAGGCCTTTGCCCTGCAGTGGGCATAACCAGGCTGATGATGATGATGATGATGATGATGATGATGATGATGATGATGATGCGCTCTAAACAGCGAGAACGAAATAAGCTCGACTCTCTACCTCTAGCGTTCGCGCCGTCCCTGCAGGATTCCCGCTGATTGTGGCTTCTTTTGATTTTGCTATTCCCCGCGCGACTTACGCACGACGGCGGGAGCCGATTCCTCATGGTTTCGCAACTGCGACAAGAAATACCAGTCCGCCGCCGCCGCCACAGGATTGCGTGGGTGGCGCGCCGGCGTTGACGTTGTTTCGCATCGGCGGCCTGACGCGGTCATTGACGAGCTTCGCGACGAAAACCCGCGGAAGGCTTCCCGTTCCGCTTGGAAGAACGGCTCCTGCGCGTGAACTAACACGACCGCTCGTACGCGCTTCTTATTCTCGCGAGACCGCATACGCGAACGACTTAGCTCTCGTGGTCGATGCACGGACGATCGTCCACTTGGTAGCGCTGTCTGATGAGTCGAACATCTTCGCCTCCTTAATGTATTCGCTCCAGGGAACTAATCCCTGGGGCAATGTAACGTAAAGCTGCTCCAGTCGGCCAAATTCACAAAGCTCTTCGGTCGTAAGTGCTCTCTTCCATTTCCTGACCGCCTTCTGTAATAATATCTCCAGCATCGGTTGTGGCTGGAATTTTCTCTTACACGAATGTTTCTAGAATAAGAACTTTTTCTGAATACGGGCCCTGGCTCTATGCCATTACCGTAATTAGCCCTCCGCGATTGGTAAAAAACTGTCGGGCAACGCCTACTTTATCTGTTTGACACGCGAAATCACGAAGCCGCGTAAACTTGCAATCGCAAGATGACGCGTACACACTGATTATGCATAATTGTGCTTAAAAAAATATTCCCGATTATACGACTTTCTCGTCATTAGGCTTCCGTTACTGGTCAAATATTTTCTTGCCGCGCCTACTTCGCCTGTCTGTCATGCGAACTCAGAACCTCAAAAATCGCGACAACTCACTACGTCAAAGTAACACGTATGCCCAATAAACATACATTACCATGGGCTGGCTGCTCGGGGCCGCCAGTGGGAAAGATTTTATTTGCTTATAATAAAAATGAACGTCGAAGCGGAACATCAAGTGACATATTAGAGTATATTGTGACATTGTAATTAGAGTATATAAGTGAAGTACCAGGCACTTATGTAGTCTATGCACGTGCGTAACAAAGTTGCGTAAAATCGTGTTTGCTTTTTCTTCTGCTCTTTCATGGTCCCTCCTCCCACCTCCTCGCCCCTGGTTGATTGCAGCAAATACAATGCTCAAGATCAAAAGCACACCTCGGTAGCCGATAACTCAATTCATCTTGCAGGCAGCGCTAGGAGCAAAAATAAAGAACGCCTGGCTCATAAGCCGATCAGCAGTTTTCACAGCCGCTGTCATCTTGCGCGTTCTGAGCGTCATAGATTGGATGTGAAAATGGCGCATATGTCGCTACAGCTGTAAAAATAGGAGTACTTGCGTTTATTTGGAATTGTATTCCAGCCACCTAACGTTGTAAAACAATTTTGCTTTCAGCAGCGCGCAATTGGTTATTTATTGAGTGTTTCTGTCTAAAATGAAGTTGCCCACCTTTTCTCCTCTCAGAAAAAAGAAATGATGCCGTAACCATCGAAGATGTTTATCTTCATTTGATATATCAAATGAAACTAATAAACATTGAAACAATGTTTATTAACTGGATTCAAGAATACTTACGGCAGAGACGTCAAGCGGTTCTGATAAATAATGCCCTGTCCGAGTTGCAGCACGTTAAGTCTCAGGTCCCGCAGGGCTGAGTCTTGGGACCAACTTTGTTTTAGTATACAGCGCGAACGAAGCCCGCGAATACACGCAGCATTGAGCGGGCCAGTCGCGCGGCAATTTTGCGCGCACTTCCCGGCTTCTTTCACTCTCGGAAAAACACTTTTATGTAGCACTTATTAAGCAACAGAAAGCTGTACCTGGAGTTTTTCATGTTGCTCTGCAATTTTCTGATTCACACTTTTCATCTAATATTATTTTGAGAAGTTGATTAATTAGTTAAGGCTAATTATGTAAGTAGGCGGAATTTAATAGACCGCTCATTAAATAGACTATAAATATGGCGGGGACGTTAGCCGCTGGTACTTACGGCCGGCTACCATACACTCAGTTGGAAATAATATTTTGTTGCCTCCTCGGCTCGAAGTCGTTACCCGCCCAGTGGCTATACATGGCGAGCTCGAGGTCGTGAGTTCAATCCTGGCTGCGGCGGCCGCACTGCGATGGACACGAAATGCTAAATCGGTCGTGTACCGTGGTATTGGTGCATGTTGATAAACCAAAGTGGTCGAAATTAATCCGGTGTTACACACTACGGCGTGCCTAAACATCAGAATTTCTTTTGGTACGTAAAACCCCAGAATTTCATTATTTTTTGTCGTTTCATGTCTGGCCTAGACGTTGTATCGCAAATACGCCGTACAAGTAAATGCTTAAAACCGCCATCTTCAGATTTATTATGTTTAGCCATTAGAGATTTATAGCTCAGTGATCCAGCGGGCCAGAGAGCCCAGCGGGCCCGCGTAGACGCCTGTGCGCATGCGCGGTACATGCGCAGTGGCGTCTATATACGCTGGCCCGCTGGTCCCGCTGGCCTGTTGGCCCGCTGAGGTATAACTCTCTTTTACTTTCGAATGAAGTAGTTAACGGCAGAAATTTCGTGTTAAACGAGTAATCGCTTTCGACGTGCTCAAATGTGTAATACGCTTTGACCGTTTTGACCGTGCTTGCCCCCTTTTAAGAGGCGAACTTCCGCACATAGATTCATTCTCTCTCCTAATCGCCTGTATAATCGATACACCACTGTAAGTCCGTGACAAAAAGTACAGTTCGGTGCCGCTAGCTGAAGCGAATTATTTGACTGGTGCTTGTGCAGAAAGGCATGCGCAGTAAAAAAAAAAAACAGTAACTCTATTGCGATAGTATCTATAATGCGATATCTTATTTGCCGATTTACTCAATGGCACTTAGTTGCAGTGGCAGTTATAGCCGACGTTTCTCGTGATGCTTGACCGCAAGCGCATTTTTGGCGTGGTGATGTGCCGCGTGCAAGATCTACCGCATCTTACTGTTTGCGTTTCCCTAAGGTCATTAGTGCACCTTGAGAATAGCAGAAGAAGAAACGATGACCGCTCGAAATATCCGCGGTGCAGCTTTCCCATCCGACCTCGTGTCGTCTTATTCGTTTCGCTCCGTTGTATACCTACCTCTCCAGCCTGGCGGCTTAGGAGGTGTTTGCGTTCTTCGCCCATTGTTCTGGCCGTTCATTCTCGCAGTTTATCCGGCTCTGGCCTGTCGCACGCCGAGGCTTCAGCCCGGTATCAGGGGGTGCTGTTTTTAGTTTGCCCGTTCAGTATTCTTCGTCCGGCTCATGGCCTGTCCGCGTTGTGTGACCCTCGAATGTATACTTGTCTTCATTTTTCTTGCCTGCGGCGTCGTCCTCCTGCGACCCGCGACCTCTTCGTCTCCCGCAGTTTCTCTGCGTTCCCTCTGCCGAGTGCGTAACCCGGCTTCCTTCGTCGCTCTGGCAGCGCCCTTCCTTCTCTGTGGTCTCCGTGCCGCTGTCTCGTTTGCTCGCCCTAAGCCCGTCTCTGTTTACGTGTACGCGCTCGACCGAGCGGTCAGTGCGGGGATTTCGGCGTGTGTGTGAGTTGGCGGGTGCTATCCGAGAGTATAGCCACTCCTCCGCAGGCCTCCATCAAAGTCACTGTCGCGACAGGCTGGGCCCGCTCTGCGCGCACCAAGAGGAGCGAAATTCCTTCGGGGCTTTTCGTCGGCGCACGTGTCTCCCTTCGCCGAGAAACGTGCGGGTGCTGCTTTTGCAGCTATGGTGCCCGAGCAATGTGGGGGTGCGAAACGGGGCAGCGAGACTGTTTGTGCATGCAGTGCGCGTGATTCGGTGACTGAACGCAGCGTGGAGCGGCCTGGCGTCAACTCTGCGCTGCCTGTCACGGCTGCGGAGCGGTAATTCTGACGCGCACTCGTGCGAAACCACGTCCCACTTGGCCACGTCCCACTTGGCCACGTCCCACACGACGGCCTTGCCGTGATATTTCATCGCCATGATCTTGCACCAGTCTTTACAGGGAAATGTTCGTTCCTTCTCCCCCGCAGGAGGGAAAAGGAAATTGCGGCTCTAACGGAGGCGTAGCGGGACTCCTCCTCCCGGCTCGCGCCCTCTCTTTGAGATGTGGTTGACGCTTGTTGGATCTGGAGGGCGATCCCAATAGCTGTCCCCCATATATAGGACCTTGCCGTTGGGTGCGGGAGTTGGCCGAGGTTGAGGAGGACTTTGAGATGAGAACTGGAGGTTTATTTACATTATTTACAGTGAGAGTACAAAGAAATTAACAGTCATAAAGTCATTACGGGCCGGCAGCAATTCGCACGCTGCGGCCAGTGGCAAGAAGCTCAAAAGAGATGAATGAAGGAATGCTCTCTTGCTGCTCCCGGTCTCTGGCTTTTAACTCCTTCAGTGTCTCGAAGTCACGTCCCGTTCGGCCAATCGGCGAGCCCGCTCAGGTGGCGTCATTTTTTGCCAATGGTAGGCGCCCGTGCGAATGTAAGTCACACCCGGCGCAGAGGGTCGCTCCTTGGGCTCCAATTGTCTGAGGGATTACTTGTCTGCGGTATTGACTTCCTGGTCTGCAACTGCCGTCACAAAGGCGGACGGGGGGGATTGCTCCCAGGGCTTCACGGTGCATTATGGCCGTCGTTGCCTCGCGGCTTGCAAGCGCCGTCACAATAGGCTGATGGGGGGAGACGGGTTGTCTTCTAGTGACCTTTCAGAGCTGCAAAGCAGCTTTGCTCGGGACCCACGTTACCTGGAACCGTGCCAGGCTCCCGCTACACTTTCGGGAAGAGTCAAGCAGTGGGACAATAGCTCCACATGCGGCGCACGAGGTGGGGGACGCCAATTTGTTTGGACGTGCCGCGCCTCGGGAACGTGGTAGATGTGCCTCTGCGCTCTCTAATTAGGTGTGACGCGATTCGATGTGGTCTGGTGAACTCGAAGGAGGCTCAGGAAAAGGTCCCGTATCTAACACGCTATGGAGCCGGCTTTTGCCTTCTCACCATCCGAGGCACATCAGGGCCAAAAACTCCCGCGTCGCTGGTGCTGAAGTATGAATAGGTCGCGAGAAAGTGGACACGCCGTAATTGGAAATCGCTCGATTTGAACGTTGCTCCCAAACTTCACTAGTTCTAATACCCGTGTCACACGGGCGTTTGGAAGGCCTTCCAACCGATGGTCAGTTGAGTCAAAGGTCAAGTTCGAGCTGCTACACGGGCGGTTTCGAAGGCCGCCGAGTCAATAGTCTATCGAGTCAACGGAGCACCCTACAACTCTATCGAAATCTCGATGGCCTTTGAGCTACGGAAGCGGAAACAGCGCGAACATGCCCTCTCGTACAGAGTGTGATCGTACTCACAGTTAGAAAGAACAAATCAAACCAGATGCTCTAAAAATACTATATATGAGTGTTATTCATTATTCAATAAAGTGTTTTTGCCACTTGACATGTAGCGAACACACACCAAAACGGCAGCCGCATCGAGCGGCGCAAACGTTGCCTCAGTTTCGCTACTCAGCAACTTAAAAACTAAACATATATGTATGGCAATGTATAAACAATTTTTTTTAAATGTATAAACAAACATAAAAGAAATTATAGTGCTTTTAAATGGTTTTAATGTTGTTTGACTTTTCGTGACATGAAAACGAAAATAAAGATTCGCAGCGCCACACAATTTTGTGAGAAACGCCTGAACCACTCAACGACCTTTCAAAAGTGCCGTGTAGCAGCGCGACAACTCCTTTGAGCCGATAGAGTTGTGGCATTTCAAAGGCCGTTGACTGGAAGGCCTTCCAAATGTGCCCGTGTGACACAGGTATAAGTCTAGTTTGAGGTGCTACGAGTTCGCGAATTGGCTCGCAGCTTCTGTCGGTCGTCAGCATGGCAGCCCTGTTTCGGGGAGCTTATAAATTCTTGTTTTTTTTAACCTGTACAGACACAGTCAGGCATAGTATATTTGAGATGCCTTCACATTTGTAATCCGGTGTGGCCACAGGTAGTTCATTCTCACCTCCCTTGTCGCCAAGTGTAGATTACGCGCTGGGCCGCACAGCGTATAGCAACCGCAAAGTAGAATAAGGAAGCGAGAAAACAGTGGGGAGAAGAGTATTTTCGTATATTTTTGCGTTGGTAAAATAACATGTCGTGCGAGTGCGAAAGGATTGAATAAAGGTTACGATCTGGTATGTATAGCTCTGGATGGCACTATACGGGCAACGTGTTTATGAGACTTCCCGAAACTGTCGCTTTTCTGCGCCTGTTAACAAAAGGTCGCGCGTTCTTTGACGCACACTGCAGTCAAACATTACCATCTGGTGGCTGGTGTAGTGACGGTAAAATCATGTCTTGATGCTGTTTGTCTCCCACTGCAGGATGTTGTGTGTGTGCGTGTGCGTGCGCGCGTGTGTGTGTGTGTGTGTGTGTGTGTGTGTGTGTGTGTGTGTGTGTGTGTGTGTGTGTGTGTGTGCGTGCGTGCGTGCGTGCGTGCTTGCGTGCGTGCGTGCGTGCGCTGCTGGGTTTTTGATTAGTTTATTGCAACAGCACGAGACTGGCTTTCCTGTGTCCGTCCTTTCCGTTACGCGAACAAAGATGGTCAACGTCAATTCGTTGTCAAGGTATGGTCGTCGTCAGACCACCTATATCCGCTCTCATCTTCACCTTCGCTATAAGCCGAGGGAAGAACTAATTTTGCTCACCACCACGGCTTTCGGTATCATGGCCTTGCGACAATCTTCACTTGTCAGCTGCACGCGCCGACTTATTATTATTATTATTATTATTATTATTATTATTATTATTATTATTATTATTATTATTATTATTGGATGTACGTTGCTGCCTTTATGTGGCGCCGGCTGCTCCTCCGCTCGGACGTGATAACTGTACTCATAATGTTCGTAACAAACAAAAAATTGGGTAAAAAGCACAGTGACATTCGCGCACACAAAGTTCGCGTGCAAAAGTATAAATTTCCTTACAATCTAAATGTTCATACTGCTCGGTCGCGTAGCGTTGACGCTTGGCTATTTGTGCGTTTTCTTTCTTAAAGGGACACTAAAGGTTACTATTAAGTCAACGTGGACTGTTGAAATACCATCACAGAAACCTCGAAACGCTTGTTTCGTGCCAAGGAGAGACTTATTTTAAGAGAAAATGCGTTCTGAAGCGTCCGCGTACCGCTAGCGCAGTTCAAATCGCCCGCCCACCGATCCAGGAGTACTGACATCATGGTCTCATAGTGACGTTGCGCCAACGGTGAGTAGAACGGCGTCCGCAGACGGCGCTACGGCTTTTCTGCGCAAAACGCAAACGCGCGGCCAGAAACAGAGCCAAGACAGAGCCGACAGCAGAGCGAAAGCGGGAGTATGGTGGCTAGCGGAAGGAGAAACGAATTACGTCCCACATTACGTCCCACGGCACACGGAGAGTCTGTTTTCGTTAAACTATAGGCTGCGGCGAGCTCGCAGCGTGGTCGGCGTGATCTGTGAGAAGTGACGAGCCTTTTCGCACTCGCAACAGGGCATAAAAAAGTGCGAATCGACGCAAAACTCGGCCTAGAAACGTGCTTCGCCACAGCCAGGGCTCATTACGACCCAAGCTGGCGCGACCCAGATGTCGTTTCCCGCACCGCCACCAGGCGCCGCTACTATACCTCAAACTCCAGCGCAAGACGCCCATAAGCTGGTACTTCATTCTATGGCGCAAACTTCGACGCTCGTCGCAATGGACCCTGACACCGACAGATTGGCTCGCGATGGTGGGCTCAACTTCAGCGATTTGAGCACCGACGAGCGCGACCTGCTGCTGAGGGCTCGCACTGCCGGGCGTCGTTGCGTACTACGACGGCGGCCTCGACACCGGCTCTCCGGAGCGGGAAAGCAACGAGGGCTTCCCACGACATCACATGGACGTGGCATTCTCGCTGCTTGTTCCAAATGAAAGTGTCGCGAGCCAGCAGAACCCTCACAGCACGACGCGATAACGAAAGTACTGAAACTCCAAAGCGTGCGCGGCGCAGAGTCGAGCGCGCAGAGTCGAGCGAAAACGAAACCTTTCGAACACCCATATTACTGAAGGGTAACGTCAAAATGTTATTTTTTCTTAGAGTCGAATAGACGTAGACAAGTAGCATTTTTTCCGTCTTATAATCGAATGAAATGATATTTTTAATACGAGTAGTTGAGTATTAGTAACACAAATTATGAGGAGTCCTTTCGTCATCCGGCTAGTACCGGAATGTCGCTGGGGGGTCTCGAATCGTGTCATGCATTTACCTCAATTTCTCGGTTACTAAAGCTCTGTTCGCGATTAAATTGACGCCTTAGACGTTCTAGAACATTGCTCTACCACTTTAACTTGAGTTTCTGGTAACCTTTAGTGTCCCTTTAAAGCCTCACTCAGACTCCAAGGGTGGCGACATGTATGTGAAAGGTGCATGTATATCAGAGGCCACAGTGGGCAACACTGTTGCGAACGCGGACGACACTGCATAAATCGCAAAGTAAAACTTGCTTTCGAGAACGTGGATGTGTGCGCTGAGCGATGCTGTTGCTGCAATTAGATTTAAATGAGTGCAGGGCAAGATAAATCGCTGAAGTCTATACTGAGAATCACGAAATATTTCAGCTTTGCATCATAATTTTGGCATGCATGTTGCTGCCATTCACAGATAATGCTGACTTTGCTGCTTTGCTGACTCCCATGGCATTCCGCTCAGTGGGCTATTTCCTCGTTTGTATAAAACGCGGTAAAGCTACATTCCTGCATTACTGTATATATAAATATGCAAATTCATTTCGAAACCGACATGCAGAGTAAAGCAATGTTTCTTTCTAATAAGTAAATAAATAAATAAATAAATAAATAAATAAATAAATAAATAAATAAATAAATAAGGCGCCAGCTAAGTTACGGATAAATGAAAACACTGTTTTGGAAACATTGTCTGTATGGCAAATGCATATGTCTGGGAAATTTTTCTGTATGTATCCAAATAAAAGAAAAATATGATGGTGTACAGACGTAATTCACTCGCCCTTAAATGTCTTTAATGTATTGTATGCATTGCTCGTTGTTTGTAAGTAGATCTGAGATATGCGAAACCTGTATAGGTACCGCAGTGGTCCGTTCTGTCTTTCTTCAAGCCACCCCCCCCCCTCCCCCCCCGTGCTGTCAACAGCAACTGTTCTTCAGTACTGTCTGACGCTTGGTGTGTTCAGTTTCGCCCGATGTATCAGGTGGAGTATGAGCGGCAATAAACGTTTCTTTTTTTTCACCACTTTGCTCTAATTTGATAGCAACAGGCAAAATTTAGACTCTCGTGGATGTTTCAAAACCAAAACTAGCAAAACTCTTATAGGCCTCAAATCAGCGAGAGCAAGGAAAATTCTTCTTGTCTAGAATGCTAAATATCGCGCACGCCTAATAATAGAATACTCTATAAGCAGAATGGAAAAAATACAAAGCGTGGAAGGAGGGGGGGGGGGGGGGCGAATGAAAATCACACACGCAGGCACGCAACCCACGCACGGTATGCGAACCCTTGGCTCATAGAAGGCAGCCGGAATTTCCCGCGTACATTCTCCCGCTTTCGCTGCAAGGCGAGGCTCTACGAGTATGCACGTAAGGAAGCGCGTAATAACGTCCCAAGAATGTCTCGCTGCTGCTCTTTCACGATATGAGCAATGCATTATGACCGTGGAGCGCGTACACGCAGCTTGTGGACGAGATTAATGGGACGCCCCGAGTATAATTTTACGCTGCCCAACGACGTCGCCCCGAGGCTCCGACGTGGCGCTCTGTGCTTGGCTCTGCATCGAATCGCCTCGATATGGCGCGGGTTGTATACATAGTGGGTGGGGGATAAAATGGGCCTCTGGCGGTACTCCGCCTCCGCTCGTTTATTTGCTCGCGTGTTGGCCCACCCGGCGATACGGACAAACGCGGTAGCGTCGTATAGCTTATATTGCCGAGAGTCATTCAATAACGCGATACTGGTGGGCGCTCGGCGGCCCACATTTTGCGTCGATGATGCCAGTGCCGCGCTCGTGCATGCATGACCTTCTCGGATTACCGGCCCGACGCGTTCAGTCCAGCGCTGGGATAATTACTTTTCGAGCCCGCCGCGCGGTGGATTAGCGGCTATATGGCGTTGCGCACGAGGTCGCCGAATTCGACTCCCAGCCGCCGCGGCCGCGTGCAGGGCCACGAATACGAAACCGCTCGTACACCGTGCTGTGGGTGCGAGTTAAAGAAGACTGACAAAATCAATTCGGAGTCCCCCACAACGGCGTGCCTCGGGTCGTCTCATCTTAACGTCCTTTTCGTGGTTGGTCCAAGCGGCGGTACGCCAATGTTATCAATCTGGCGAAATGAATCCTCGAATAATGCCGGCCCAGCAGTATACATTGCCTCCGTGGAAAGTTGCGTATAGAATTCGGTGTCGGAGAACTTTCGCGAGAACATTTAGAAGCCTTTTGGTGTTCTAGTAGCTTAATTTTGAAAGCTTCGATGAAACCGCAATATTTCAATATTATAACGAGCAGAACTTTTTGTTTGTTTTATTGTTCTTTAGTCTTCTTTTCACAGACGTTAAATTAAATTCGGAGGATTTACGTGACAAAACCACGATCTGATAATGAGGCATATGCCGTGAGGAGGAGTAGATTTTATTGAAGAGAAAGGAGGAGAGGTCAGCCTGGAGAGCGTGTCTCTAGCCTGCTACTCCTCACTGGGCAAAGGGGAAGTGCGAAATACAGGGAAGGGTAGGTGGCAGGTCATTATGTTATGGTACAATGAGATACTATATACAAGTTGTCGAATACGCGGATGCGCACTGTAGGCACAATACACGCAAGAGTAATCTTGTCCACATAAAAAGTTATCGCGTAAGGACATTTCGCACTGTCTGAACGTTTCACAGGTTCGAGAGGCGATCGTCTAAACCAGTCTGGCGTAGAAAGTACAAGAGTGAGTTTATGGTACGTTGGGCATAGTCAACTCTTCTCCACGCGCCTAAAATCTTTTCTTCCGAAAAGAGGCGGGAGTTCAAGCAGTCAACACTAGACCTAAGTGTTCTTCGTTCGGCCGCATATTGAGGCCACACGCAAAGTACGTGAGCTATTGTCTAGGGAGTGTGACAGACGCTACAGTCAAGGTCCGGTGCCGTCCAATCTTGTGAAGGTATCGGTTAGTGTACGCCACACCCAGCTTAATCGATGGATGAGTGTTTCCTGGCCTCTCCGCAACCAACGTGGAAGCCGGAATCGTAAACCAGCGTCAACTCTATGGAGGCGCTCTTGCTGATGTTCGGAGTTGTCCCATTGTCCCGCCATAGACGTTTTGATGGAGTTATGGAGCAAGGCGTTGATGTCATACCGGGAAAAATAAATTTTTTTAATGTTTCCGTCAGCGTTCGCCTTTTTTGCTTCCGCGTCAGCCTGTTGTAGTCTCCAGATTAGTTTCGACCTCCTGGGGTTCTTTAACGTGCACTTAAATCTAAGCCCACGAGCATTTCTAGCGTTTCTCTCCAATTGAAATGCGGCTGACGTGACCGAGATCGAACTCACCACTTCGAGTTCAGCAACGCAGCGCCGTAAACACTAAGCTAGCGCGGTGGGTCCACGGGCGTTCGTTCTATTGCTGCGCATTTTTCATCGATAGTTTTGAGACATTGTCTTTTTTGTTTGATGTTGACAGCAGTCTCGTACTCTATGTGGGTGTTCTGCTAATCGCAGGCATTTTTGACGTTGTGCGAGTGAGTTGCTTCAGCGCCACTGCGCGGATCGAGGAAATTTTTTCGTTTTAGCAATCTGCAGCCCATGATCACACACAAGCCAGTTTCTATCGTTGCGATCCGGTTCTGCGGTTCGTGGTTTGTACTCAGGCATCATACAGGAGTCGCTTGCCTTCGCCGCCGGAGCGTCTGAAATATGCCAGCTGGCCTGCGCTATTGGCGGCGAGGAGTTACGGAGTCGCCATCTATCGGAAGCGCCTCGCTGGCGCAGTATGAGGGATCGCGCGGCGCGGTCCTCATAGGTTTTGCTGTCACCGATCACTGAAAACACCACGCGCGAGCTCTCCCGGACATTTTTGTAAGTACTTTCGAAACGAGAGAAGATTTTACTGTCTAAATAATAATCTTGGGCAAAGTGAAAGCACAGAATCGTTTACAGACGCTATCTCTTTACCGAATACGTACAGTGAACGCCGCTGCGCGCGGTCGCCGCGATGGAGTCTCCCGAACCGGCTTCTTGCGTGAAAGGTAAGTAAACGCTGAGAGCAAACTATGTGAAATATGTTCTTGTAGTGTTTGTATAACTAAATGGAGCGTAATAGAATGAAGCCTCAATGCAGCGACCGCACAGATTCGCAGCGACCGACTGCGCGTCTGCATGCTTGTCCGCGCACAATGTTTTGCTTTCGCTGCGTGCGCGTTTTCGCACCGTGCCATGAGCTTTAGGCCTCAGAATATGAGCATTTGACAGTATACAAGTAATCATTGTTGCGTGGGCGCTATCAGAGCTGTTCAAAAATAATTTTATCGTAGAGACTTCGACGCCTACGGGGTCTGTGATGTGCCTTCGCGACGATTCAATCTTCTTTTTTTTTTCTAAATTCTTGGACGTTCCAATATTATTTCTCGAGTTGCGTCGCACTGTGTGTTTATCGGTGTTCTCAGCGTGCGATTTCCCGCTGCTTCATTTTTGTAATCCATTGCATTAATTCATAACACAAACATGACCATATGCCATGCTTTTTTTTTAATGTGCTTCTTACCGCTCCCTTTCCACTCCAGTAAACTTGCCAGTATTATAGCATCGACAAGTTCATAGACCAAACCGTCATGACATTAGTCGGGCGAGCGTCTCAGTGCGCGTTTTCCGAACATCGCAGACCCGGCGCCGTAGCAGAAATCTTCCTCGCGTCTGTGCTTCCTGCATACCCGACTTGTAGCCGATGACTGTTTGCCGGTTTTATGTTTCGCGAGCGAAGCTTCACGCAGCTTCTTGTCCTGCGGCTACGTGTGAATAAGGCTGACACCGGGCTCCGTTGCGTACGTCCGGCACTGCGGCACCGAGCAGTAGCCTACCATGTTGCGCGCCTTCAAAGGCAGCCACTACCTATTGTAATACTTTGAAACGTTGTAAAGGAGACACTCGAAGCGGGAAAATCTTGCCACTAAATCAGGACCGCAACGTACGAGGGAATTTAAACTCACGTTTTCAGCTCGCTTCGGCGCTCCCGAAGCAGCCGACGCGGCCGCTATGTCCACGTGATCCGTAATAGCACGTCACGCCGACGGTGGCGCCAGCTTTTCCAGTGGTGGAGCTCGAGGCCAATACCGGCGCGTTGCACTAAGGTGGCTCAGCGGACCCACGCCGTCGTCCGTATCTATATTTGAGAGTTGCTTGTCGGCGAGGACGTGAGGCCGGGAGGTTGAAGAAAACGAGAAACGGGTTATTTTACATCTTTAGACAATTGGCTCCAGATATGGGGCCACACTGTATGTAGGATGGCATAACATGTCTGATCACTACTTGTCTGAGCATAAATATGTCAGAACATACACTGTACACTGCACCAAAAGTGTCCGCGCTTAACGCAGTTGTTTTCCCTAGGTAGCTAACTGTACGAGAGAATCTGATGTCTGTGTCTCGGCCAAACTTAATGGCCGAACTGTTCGCAAAATCCTACCGATGGTCGCACCCCCTTGATGAACTCCACCTCTGGTGTCCAACCTTCGAACCCGCCTACGAGGCAATCTGGAAACGGGTCCACGCTGTTTCCGCGGAAGTCGTTGACACTGGCTCATTGCTCTCCGTAATGGTCAGCTCGTCAGGGTCACGAGACTGGCCTTCACGGTCGCTGCCGCTAGGGTGGCTAGAAATGCATTGGCGTTCCAGTTACTTTCTTAACAAAACGTCGTTTTATCCATTGAATCACAAAAGTAACTGAAACACCAATGCGTTTGTCCGCAAAGTTCGCGAATTAATGTCTCGAAACTGGTGTCATCCTCAAAATTCGTTTCAAGTGGATCCGTTTTGCGAACCCCACCTAGAATTTGTAAATTGCAATATGCGCCATAAGGTAATTAGTTAAAAACATAATTAGTGAATGTTTGTTAGTTAGTAGATTATGCATTTTAATTTTTTGTGCTATTATTGTTCGCTGTTAGATACGGGACCTTTCCCTGAGCCTCCTTCGAGTTCACCCGGCCTCATCGAATCGCGTCACACCTAATTAAGGAGCCCAGAAGCTGGCGTCCCCCACCTCGTGCGCCGCATGTGGAGCTATTCACTGCTTGACTCTTCCCGAAAGTGTAGCGGGAGCCTGGCACGGCTCCAGGTAACGTGGGTCCCGAGCAAAGCTGCTTTGCAGCTCTGAAAGGTCGCTCGAAGACAACCCGTCTCCCCCCAATCCGCCTATTGTGACGGCGCTTGCAAGCCGCGAGGCAACGACGGCCGTAATGCACCGTGAAGCCCTGGGAGCAATCCCCCCCGTCCGCCTTTGTGACGGCAGTTGCAGACCAGGAAGGCAATACCGCAGACAAGTAATCCCTCGGACAATTGGAGCCCAAGGAGCGACCCTCTGAGCTGAATGTGACGTACATTCGCACAGGCGCCTACCATTGGCCGAAAATGACGACACCTGAGCGGGCTCGCCGATTGGCCGAACGGGACGTGACTTCGAGACACCGAAGGAATTAAAAGCCAGAGACCGGGAGCAGCAACAGAGCATTCCTTCATTCATCTCTTTCGAGCTTCTTGCCACTGGCCGCAGCGTGCGAGTTGCTGCCGGCCCGTAATGACTTTATGACTGTTAATTTCTTTGTACTCTCACTGTAAATAATGTAAATCAACCTCCCGTTTTCATCTCAAAGTCCTCCTCAACCTCGGCCAACTCCCGCACCCAACGGCAAGGTCCAATATCTGGGGGACAGCAATTGGGATTGTCCTCCAGATCCAACACCGCCTCTTCGAGTAGACCAGCTCAATATGAACTAGAATTGTGGTATCTGCCACAGGCAACCTTGAAAATTTTTTGGAAATTTTCGCTGAAACGCTCGGTATATATACGAAGGTTAATCCAGCAATAAGGTTCCCAATGAGCTCCAGCCACACTGGAAGGTGCGAGGCGAAATCCGGCAACAATGCTGCGCGCGGCTGTTCCCCCACTCTCGTTTCCCCCCGGCAGCGCTTCGGTGCGCCGCTCATTCTTCGCTCAGCAGCCGTCCGATATGGATGTTCCCATTGCTGATCCCGCCAAGTGCAAGATTCGTTTCGTGATTCGCTTCTTGCACGCCAAGGGGACTCCACCCGTGGATATTCATCGCCAGTAGGCAGAGGTGTATGGCGACAAGTATAGGTCCGTTCAACACGCCCGAAAGTGGTGGAGGGAGTTTAGCGCTGGTCGGAAGGAAGTCCACGATGAAGAACGGAGTGGAAGACCGTCAGTTTTGGAGGCGGTTATCGAGATGGTCCAACGCGAAGTGCTTCAAAACAGGAGGATCACCGTCCGTGAACTTGTTGCTCACGTTCCTGAGAGTTCTTACGGTACATTGGAAATAGCTTTGACTGGAAAACTGGGGTATCACAAGTGTTGTGCTCGATGGGTACCACGGCTATTGACATCAAACCACAAGGAGAAACGCCTTGAGTGTGCTCGCCAGTTTCTTCACAAGTATCAAGAAGATGAGGAAAGATTGTTGGACTCCATTGTTCCGGGAGACAAAACGGGGGTGTTTCATTTCACTCCCGAAACGAAACAAACATCCAAACAGGGCGTCACCCAAAGTCACTAGTCGCAAAGAAGTTCAAACAAACTCCTTCTGCTGGCAAAGTCATGGCCAGTGTTTTTGGGGATCGTAAGGGGATACTGCTTATCGATTTCATGGAACGTGGGACAACAATTAACTCAAGAGAGTTTATTCTGCAACGCTAAGAAAACTCAGGCGAGCTATCCAGAACCGCTGGCGAGGACGACTGGCAGCCGGTGTAACGCTGCTTCACGACAACGCCCGACCTGATGTCTCCCGTCAAACCCAGCTAGTTTTGACAAACTTTAAGTCCAGACCTCGCGCCTAGTCCAGACTTCGCGCCTAGTGATTATCACTTGTTCCCCAAGTTAAAGGAACATTTGAATGACCAATGCTTCCGGAGCGACGATGAAGTTAAAGAAGAGGTGAAACGCTTCTTCAAGGGGTTGGCGGTGGAGTTCTACGACATTTGGACGCAGAAATTGGAACACCATCTAGAAAAATGCGTAGAAAAAGATGGGGTGGTTATGTAGAACAATAGAGCGAAATTTCATCCTTCCAATGATGGAAATTTCTATGAGAATAAACAATATTTTCCATTTCTAAAATTGATAGGAACCTTACTTCTGGATCAACCCTCGTATATATATATATATATATATATATATATATATATTGACCGGGACTTCTTAAAGTCTTTTGCGCCGGCGGGCGCAGTCTTTCCGATCTTATTCATAGTAAAGCAAGGAGTGACCTATACTGTTTGTAATAACAAATAGACTAGAATGCATGGCATACTGGGATTCCTTGTTGCTATTGAACTACGTGTTTCCATCTGTATCTTTGCATAGCTACGTAACAAGTGTTTGTGCTGTTTTTTTATTTAATAAAGCACTGATTTTTTCACAGATGACATGCATATATGTTTTATTTCTTGTAGCATGACTTGGCCGTTGCCAGAATGAAACCCTTAGTGCTTCTTGCATCACAGCTATGTGCCAGCGTTTTAATCCTATTTTGGATACCAAATCGGATACACTTATCGACCGGTTTCGCGAGAGCGCCCATGCATGTGTTCGCGGATTTCTTACCCATGAAAAAGAAAACACGTGTATTTACCGTGCTTTAAATGTGCTGTGATTCTTTTTCTTGACATGAATCAATTAGGAGGTGACGCCGATACTGGCTACTCATTTTTACGTCAGAAACATACAAATTTACCAGAAGACGCGCTACATCATGCACTTAGATAAAATAAACATGTTGTGAAATAACATTACCATGAAAACTCAACGCACAAAATGCCACCGTAGCGAAATACAGCTTAACGCGTCTATAACACTATAAAACATGGCAGCATTACTCCTGTAGTACCTATAAATTTTCGCCGAGAACCGCCAATCTCATTCAGTCTCGCTAATGTTACCATCAGTGACCCATCTGTCACTGATGTATACAGCAAAGCGATGACTTACTACTCCTTGTCATCCCAGTAATCAAACCCTCGAAGTAGACTGGGGCTTTGACGGTAAATCCTTTGTTCATTCGAAGGTTTCAGCAGTTAACGCCTTACCGCCACCAGTCACCGTAGCAGCCGTAGCTTATTGAACGTGTTGCGTGTTCAGCACGTGGTACCGGCGTCTGCACTCTGATGGTGGCGTAATGCAGCAGCTCCCGTGTGCTGCGACATTTGTTTACGTTAAAGGACCTTGATCGGTCTCATTTGGTACCGAACCCTGGGCGTGCTTTACAGAAGGAGTTCGCGTTGCATGTGCAACCACCGCTATAGCGCAAGGCACGAACTTGAGTCGGCCGATCGTTGTCCATCGTAGACGCTGCTAATCTCGCCTCGCTAGCTCTTGATCGCGCAACCTCGGAGTTCCCCGGCGGACATCATTGCGACCGTACGCTACGCGGAAGAAGCGCGGGCGAACCCGGCAGGCTGGGCTGATGCTGTGCAGGCTCCGGAACCAAGGTCGATCGTCTGAGGCCTGGTCGGTGGCACGCGTGTTCTGCGACCCAAATCTCGGGGCGTCGTCGGTGTCTGCTGGAAAGGGGAGTGTGCAACGTGCCTCCCATACGCGGCTGCCCTAGCCGACCGGCGCACGCCGCTCGTGCGGGTTCGGCGGGACGTGCGGTCCTGTGACGCGCGACGTGCCCCGCACTGTGGAGAGCATCGCCACGGCGTCGCCCTCCTTCGTCTGCTTCTTTTCTCTCCCGGCGGAATTGCTGCGGACGTGTCGTGTTGAGGTGCGTGGAAAGCCTTCGGGGAGAAAAACGAACCGGCTTTGCTTGTTGAGGCAACTTTGCCTTTGCTGACTCCTTTAACGAAGCGGGGGGTAAAAAAAAAAGGGGGGGGGGAGGCGCTTACTTCCGTGTCCTGAGAAATGTGCCGGAGTAAAGAAGTAAAAATTTACTTAGCGACCCTTAGGCGGCGGCTGTTTAGTTTACGATGTGTGCCTGTCTGAAGAGCGACTAGGGGATACCATGACATTTTACCTTCCTTTCCAGGATGTACGTCGCGAAGAAAAGAAAATACACATGCCAATGCACGTTATTTTATTGGAACGGGCCAAACTCTAGACATACGCTACTAGATTCCCTGGACCATTACTTCAATCTCCATGCAGGTAGGACTGCCCCGAACAGACACGACTCTTTTATGAGGATTGTGATTGGGCATGGCGTTCAACGATGCTTACGCCTTCCGTAATATAGTTTGTAGACACGGCAGCCTGTGACAACTGCGGTGAAGAAGAAACTATTGCAGCCGCATTCTGTGTGCAGTGTCCGCAGCATTGCGCACATAGACGCTCACTTACGGCTGTGCTCAACAAGTTCTGCGACCCACTTCTGTCGGAAGAGATAATCCTGCATCATATTCCGGACTCGATATTCCATCAGAAGAACGTTAAGGATTATTGTGGTTTTTACGATCCACCGCACTCAGTGAGCGCCTGTAGCAATGACATTTTTTTCTCTCCTCCGCCGTCCTTTCTAACCCTATCTTCCCGAACTCCTGTGCAGGGTAGAAAACCGGAGACTGGTTAACCTCCTTGCCTTTCCTCTCTCTCCGTCACTGTGGGTTAAGGCTATGTGAGTGATGAAGACTTTTTTCTTTTTCGATGATGATGCACATCAGAAAAGAAAAAGACAACAACAAATACTAGCGCATGTAATGTCACACTTAAGCACGAGGTTACAAAAAGGGTTTAGTTGCATGCACGCGCCCACGCACAGAAGTTAAAACGCAGAACTCGATGTTACGTTGCACGAAACAAATTAACTCTGCATAGCACGTAATACCGTCCTTGCAATGCCACAAGGTGGGCGGCCCGAGTAGGGTTTCAGTCTGATTGAATTTCCTGCAAACATGCATCGTAGGGAATACGCCGAACGTGAAAGGGATAAACACCGGTAATGGTCGTCACTTTTCTTTGATATCTTGCGCTGAGGGGGAAAAGAAGTCACGGGCTTGCTCGGCACACCCAGCACAGTCACAGCGTAAGCTGGAGGAGCGGCTCCATAGGAACTCCATTTTCAGCAGCACGCCCTAGAGGATATTTGCGGTGAAGTCTCTGCGTCGTTTTAGCGAGAACAATCTGAACTGTCCGCCTGGCGTCGAAGGCGAGCTACGCTTTGTGCTGCTCTCTGTACTGTGGTCTGCTGAATCCGATGTTGCCTGGTTGTAGCCGCGCGCGTTCTACGATTCCCTTCTTCAGCAGCGGTTCGTAGCTTGCGAGGACGCGCCGTAAGGTGTACCGAAGTGTAAATAAAGGTATCAAGGTTACGCAGTGCGTATATGTCGCATCCCACGATACCATTATGTTGGTAGTAGTGTGGTGGTGGTGATGATCATAATGATGATGATGATTATGATGATGATTTATTGGCATTCCCTTTGATACGGGGGTGGTGACAAATAGTCGTCTAGCCTGCTTGAGTTAACCCGGTCCAGCTAGATGCAACATGCAACTGCCACATTTCGGGACACCTGGTGTTGTACAACGGAACTGCAATGCAAAGTGTGCATGTATGGACGCTACGTGGCGCGCATATCACATCGCTTGACGAATGGCACGTTTAGAGGCTGCTGTTGATGATAACGATTATCTATTGGCATCCCCTTTGAAACGGGACAGTCGCCTGGCCTGCTTGATTTAATTAGGTATGACGTACATGTATTTCATGTATGTATGTATGGCGCCGGCCTGGGACCTTTTCCTTCCTCAAGGCAATCCAACCACTTTTTGGCCAATCTCCCGTAGCGGGTAGGAGCGTAGCGATAACTGGGACGGACACCGGACACCGGTGGCGGCGGCGGCGGACAACATCGCCCCCCGAAAGAGATATTGGAGTGAGCCCATAACAGCTCACACTGTAAAATCTGTGAGGGTAGCATATCAGCGCCGGATAGCCATAATACATGGTACGAACCATTCTGTCATTGGGGAAATTTTAACTCGTTTATTTCTTCAGAATTATCAGAGCTGTACTTTTTTTTAATTCGGGGATTTGCCGTAAGGGACATTGTACGTAGTAAAAAATAATTAACAAAAGGGGCACGAAATATACGCATGCAGCCCTGTGTAATGGAGATACAGCAGCAATGAGGGCGCATCGGTTGTCCGTTGTTACGTTTCGCCTACGACGCGCGGTATAGCCGGCGCGGATGCAACGGACGCCGGGGCTTCGTTCAAAGCAGCGGACATTTTGGCCCGTTCAGCGCCGCCGATACGCCTCCCCGCCAAGCGCGTCCAGGCATGTTTCAATGCCACGTGTCTTCAAGTGTGCGTGTGTGTGTGTGTGTGCATGTTGGTGCCCACGCTTGTCAAAGCGCGGCAGCCGGGGAGAGGAGCTCCCCAAGTATGAAGCGAGGAGGTCTGACCGGCGCCGGCCCGGCGGATGCGTCACTACACTCGTCTCAACCTGTCTCTCAGCGTGTCCGTGTCCCGTCACGTGCGCCTCTATGGGCGTCTTGCGCTGGAGTTTGAGGTATAGTAGCGGCGCCTGGTGGCGGCGCGGGAAACTACGTCTGGGTCGTACCAGCTTGGGTCGTATTGAGCCCTGGCTGTGGCGAAGCACGTTTCTAGGCCGAGTTTTGCGTCGATTCGCACTTTTTTCTGCCCTGTTGCGAGTGCGAAAAGGCTCGTCACTTTTCACAGACCACGCCGACCACGCTGCGAGCTAGCCGCAGCCTATAGTTTCACGAAAACGGACTATCCGTGAGACGTAATGCTGGAAGCAGAAGGAATCGACGACGCCGATCCGGAGGGACCTAGCTCAGCATCGAAAAAGCGTCACCATCGATACTGCTGCGTCGTGGGCTGCCATGAACAAGAAGGCCTGAATCCCAACATCCGATTCTATCGTTTCCCTTCAAGGCTTCACGAAGTGGAGCGTCGGGCGCGCTGGATAACTGCAGTTCGTCGCGCTGGGTAAGCGAAACTTCGCGCCATGCTGACTGCTTCACCTGTCTTGAAGCTTGCTTGATTATAGATCTGCGTTCTAAAATTCGGTCTTTTGCACCTACAGTCCCGACGGCAGACCGACATAGCAGCAGGCATAGCTGGTGATTCACGATTCGAAACCCGGCCACAGTGACAATTAACAATTCGACCGGTGCGAAGTGGTGAAGTGCTCAGGTGTGTGCAAATGACCACAAATGGCCGGGCTGATTCGGTGACAATTCACTACCCCACTACGAGCAGCACAGGTTAGAGAGTTAAATGTGCTCATACTTGACCTCAAGCCAGCATGTTGAGGCAGCGCAGCTAGATAGCATAGAGTACAGCAGATCGATGTTCGAGCGTTGTCATTAAAAGCTACATCAAGCGAGCAGCGCACAAGTTCGCGCTGCATCGCGATTCGCACGTACGTGCGAGCTCATATGCATTGCATCAGTTATTACCAGTTACTAAAAGGGACAGATGGCCGCTACTACAACGCAGGCATAACTACTTGTTTAGCGACATGCAGTCAACAAAGATTGCAGGAGACCCGCCGTTTCGCGGCATGTCGAAAGACCGCTGCCGTCGCGGCGCGTACGATCGTGCAGTTCGTACATCGCGGCATGCTGAAAGACCGCTGCCGTCGCGGCGCGTACCGTCGTGTGCTCGAGCAGTTCCGTACACATGATGTGTGCTTATCGCTGCTGTGGATTCATTTATAGCAAGCATTTCCTCGCGTTTGTGCGCCTGAATCTAGCAGCGTGCAAACATTACCAGAAGTTCCACTTCGTACGCGACTCGCTTCACTTGCGATTGACACCACGCTAAAACTTCGCCGCTTAATTCTTGAACGGCATACACGTATTCGGCACTGCATAATTTCTTGCCTTTACGCAGCGTGCCACCCCTGAAAAAAATCTTCGGCGCCCGATATTCGCTGCAGGCCGTGATACAACACAACCGAAAGTGGCGGGTCCATATTGTAAACGTGCTTTCCGAAGCAGACGACCGAGCTTGGTACGACCCATTTTTGGACAGAGGGCGCTTTTTAGCACCTTTTTCGCAGCGCCCCCTGGGCAATGCAAGAGCCCCATCGAGGCGTTCCTTCTTGCCCTCAACTCCGAGAGTATAAGAGCAGCTGCCCCCGGACGCCAAGAGGGAGGCTCCGATTTCTTGCGTTGAGTAGCGTGCTCTCCCGTCTCTCCACTTCGGTCGACCTGACCGGCCGCTCTTTGCGATGCTAGAATAAACAAGTTGTTCTGTTAGCAGTCGACTCATGCTTTGCCAGGACCTTCGGATGCTTCCAGTTGTGCCCCAGGCCGCCAGGCCAACGCTACCCTTGGGGCTTGCGACCCATTTGCAACAACTGGTGTCAGCGCTGAGATTGCAACACCGTTTTACAACGGGTATTCTCTTCAGAAATATTGGGCTTTAGCCACGGCCTCTGTGAGCTTCTTGCGCATCACATCATGTGATTCTCTGTGTATGTACATGTGTGTATACGTGCATTGCGGCGGCTCGGTGTGGTTCTTCAGAGCGCAATTAAATGTGCTTACTTGCTCTGCGTTGCCCTCTCGTGGCCCGTTACCCGGTTGTTGCGTTCGACGCGAGACAGCGCCGCATGGCCCGATCGAAGGGAATAGCGGGCTGACATAGGCTGACGAAGGCGGCTAATTGACTCTTTGTTGTCGGAGACAGCTCAAGATCAAGTGATACGTGTGGCGAAATCGCTGTGCGGTGCAAGTGCGCATTAATTACAGCGGCCGCGACTTAATCAAGGATGGCTGGAATCTGACACGCCGCTGAGCGAGAATATAGGTTTGGTCGACGGCGGCGCGGCGTTTCCGTGCTTACGCCATTAGCCGTGGACCAACTGGATGCCTGTTGCGCTTGTTTTCTCGGGCACGTTCACGTGCATCGCTGGCGGCGGCGGGGGGGGGGGGGGGGGGGGGGGGGCACGAGCTAAAGAGAAGCCTTGGGGAAACATTGCGCAGTTCCTCGCGAACTTGTGTGGAACGTAGAAACGTCTTTTCTAGTCCGTGATGTTTCAGCTTGGAATAAAGGAAGAGAATTGTGATATCTGGTGTGGAATTCAGTGTATACGTGGTTGTGCATTATTACATTTGTTTCTTCTTTCGCAGACTTACGGTTAGGATGTATATCTTTCTTATATTCGTGGTAACGCTCGCGAAGTATTAAGCGCTGCTGTTTGCATTCTCTCCTGAGCGTACCACCAGACCAGTTTCAGTGGCTGCCTGGCCATTGCGGTATCTCCGGCAACGACCTCGCTGACGAAGCTGCTAGGAAAGCACACGAAGCAGCAACCCTTGTTTCTGTACCTTTATCGCGGACCGACGCAGCCCAACACCTAAGCAAGGTAGCACACCGTATGACATTAGAGAAGTGGCACACACCTGAATTCACCCAAGAACGATTGCATTCCCTCGATCCCTCTATGCAACTGCGGCTGTTACCAGGGCTTCTGCGAAATGAAGAAACAATGCTGTGCCGCTTACGCTTGGGCGTCGCATTCACCAATGCATATACGTTTTTGATTGGAATGACTGATAGCGCCGACTGTAATGCCTGCGGTGCCGAGGAAACTATAGAACATCTACTGTGCTACTGCCCATCTTTTCAAAACGAAAGACATGACCTCTGCACAGCTCTCAATCAGCTAGATAGAACACCGTTCACCTTGAAGAAGATCTTGGGACCATGGCCTCGCATATCGCAGCTACAAAAGGCCACAAAAGCTCTGCTGCGATATTTAAAGGCTACTGGATTGAGTCAGCGTCTGTGATCCGGACTGAGTGACCGAACGATATACCCAGTAGACTTTCTCTTCTTCTTTTAATCTTTCCGTCCCCTTTTCCCTTTCCCCAGTGTAGGGTAGCCAACCGGGCTCAGTCCTGGTTAACCTCCCTACCTTTCCTTTATCATTTGCTCTCTCTCTGAATGATAGAGAGTTATATATATATATATATATATATATATATATATATATATATATATATATTGTAAGGAAGATGAGGAACGTGCGCGCAGTCAGCAGCATCGGCAGCATCAAGCGCGCAGCAGAGTCTCGAGCTCGGGGACTGTGCTCGGTGCATCGTAGAACCGGCGGTCGCTACGAACCCCAATAAACCTCCTTTATAAGTGGTGTAGGTGCGGGGTAACGTTCCACTCTACCATCCTGGAACTCCGTTCTCGGACGCTACCCTCTGCCATGCCGGACGCCGACCAGCAGACTCTTCCATCGCCACTCGTCCCTTGCGCTGGCACCGTTCGCCAGCGGGAGCCTCCCATCTTCAGCGGAACCGACGACAACGACGTTGAAGAGTGGCTGTCGTCCTACGAACGGGTGAGCGTTCACAACAAATGGAATGACTCGGACAAGCTGGCTTATGTGTCATTCTACCTCGCGGGCGTGGCCAGTCTCCGGTTCAGAAATCATGAAAGGGATATCCGAACGTGGTCGGCGCTCAAGACGTCGATTACAGAAGTATTTGACCGACCCGCCGTCAGGAAACTCCGAGCCGAGCAGCGTTTGCGTACACGCGCACAGGACACGGGTGAGACATTCACCAGCTCTATAGACGACGTTCTCGATTTGTGCAGGCGCGTGAACGCTGCCATGACGGAAGCGGAAAAGATCAAGCACGTCATGAAGGGAATCGACGATGACGCGTTCCAAATGCTTCTGGCCAAGGACCCGCGCACTGTTGGCGACGTCATCAGCTTGTGCCAGAGCTATGATGAATTGCGTAAGCAGCGAGCTCTGACAAGGCGACATCCCACACCAAATGCGGCATCACTCTGCAGCCTTACCACCGGCCCAGAACAAGCCTCCCTGATAACGCAAATCAAGGATTTCGTCCGCGAAGAAGTCGCACGACAGCTATCTCTGGTGTCCGTCACTCAGGAGTCTGCCAGCACTTTGCCGTCTCATATCCGTAACGTGATCCATGAAGAGGTCGCGGAAGCGCTGCCGGCTGTTCACCAGCAGGATGTCGTGGCTACACCAGTGACTTATGCTACGGTTGCTGCAATGGCCCCTCGCACTGTGCCCGTGCGTTGCTTCCAGCAGCCTGTGCACCGCCCTCCACCTCCCGTCCCCTGGACCACCACTGCCGTCGCTAACCCGTGGCGTACGCCGGACAATCGCCCTATATGCTTCGCATGTAGGTGTCCCGGTCATGTCGCAAGGTTCTGCCGCCGCCGCTCGCAGGCGTTCGATGACGATCGCCGAGCGCCCTATGTGCCGCCTGATTCAAATGCGCCTTACGGACCTTTCGACCCATCACCAGCTCGCTCCCAGACTGATCGCCGTCCTCGCTTCGAACGCCTCCGGTCACCCTCCCCACGTCGTCGATCGCTTTCCCCCATGCGTCGACGACCCGTCTCTCTCTCTCTCTCTCTCTCTCTCTCTCTCTCTCTATATATATATATATATATATATATATATATATATATATATATATATATATATATATCTTTGTCTGCGGATGTTTTGGTTAATTTGATGTTGTGATATTGTCGCGTCGCGTGCTGTTACGAAAACGGCATCGTCAAAGTGTTCTAGCATAGCCTGGAGGCGCTATGGTTTAAACGTAATTGCAAAGAGGTATACTATAGATTGACACATCAGTACTGTAGAGACATATTGCAATGTCGTATTCAACCAGATCGCACATAATTCGTATTTCATGAGCGACATTGAAACACATGTCCCGTTGCGTAAACCCGTACGCCTTGATATTATACTCAAGATTGCATTTTTTGTTCCCTCAGTGAAGTAGCTTACAAGAACATTTCTAACGTGCTATGGTTGGGCATGGCGCCACCAGGAACCGCCACTAGCACTGCTTTCCTAGCTAGGGCATTCGTTTGTCCAGTATACTTACGTTATGGATGTCTACCTGATGTACACTGCGCATCTGCGGCCTTGTTCTAGTTCAACTACATGGTGGACAACAGCTTTTCTATTTGATCCACCAACTCGTCGATGTACCGTCAGCAGACATGGGGCATCTGCCCTCGCATGAGTAAGGTGAGGGTCAGGTGAGCAGCGTTGTCGGAAAATCTCTGAGAGCGAAGGTCAGCGAGGGCGGACGTTCGACGGCGTGAGGCTATATATGAAGTCAAGATTCAAGCTGATAATGTCACAACGCCGTCACGTCGGCGCAATCACAATCTGCACATTGTACGCTGGCAGCCGTGTCCACAGATTCTGTCTATAGGCCCGGAACAGTCAGATTTCGCTGAAACACAGCAACGACTCTATCTCTGCGCCAACGCGGCTGCTGTGGAGATTGTTGCTGCCGTTTTATACGCGTGCAAGTCGCTTTCTCATCTCTTTAACTCCTCTTCAAAAGATACATTTTATTATCCGTCATAACCAAAGTAAGCCATGATGTCAGCAATTGCATAAGTTGTAGTAATTGAATTAATGCATTTTACTAGTCATTAACCGAGTTCCTATACAAACAAGATCGGTTCTGCCTTTGCGTAACTTTTTCTACGCGCATCGCGCTATGCAGAAAGGCCGAATTACGCGAAACTTGCAAGTATTGTAGATGTTCACCTACAACATTTGCAACAGCACTTCAGTGTTGTTTGAATAAATTGTGCATAATAGAAGATAGCGCTCCACGTTCTTCTACGTGTCACGTTGCATCTATTTTTTCGTCGCATATCAACCGCATCACACGCGGTTGAAAATAATGACTTACGCCTTATTAATGTAGCTGCCAGCCGAACGAATGTATGATTGTTTTCAACTCGATATATCGGCCAGAAGAGCAGAGAGTGTATACGCAACGTCTGCCTGCGTCTTATGTTGTTCATGCATCACAAAAACGAGGCAGATGGGGAAGACGGGCCAGGCAAGGCAGCTTCTCCATCATGTCCGTCCCTTCTGTCCCTGCCCTACTGTGCGCCACACTCACTCTTCTTTGCTACATTGTTTGGCCAATAGGAAAGGTTCCTTCTGTGCGCTCATCGAGGAATAACTTCCAAAGCGCCCTATAAAAGCTTTTAGGCTAAAGACGCCAATGCCTTTCAAGTTGATGTTCCAATAGTTTGAGTGACCAAAAATAACAACATTCTATCGTTCTAATTTTCTGCACTTGAAGCTCTGACAGATGGAGTAAACGAAGGTGACGTCATCTATTCGCCCATGCATATTTTAATTCTCTCCAGGAGGTACTTTGTGCACGTTGCGCAGCAAGAGTGATGTACTGTTAAAATGCAAATAATTAATACCAACATGCAGTGCCGCCTTAATTAAACCCGATAATACGCGCGCGTGAGCTTCAATCTATGCATGTACCTTGCAGCAATGACTGATGTTGAGGCACATCCAATCAAGTCTCACTCTTGCCAATGAAGCCAAGAGTGAGACTGTTTCGAAGCGAGCACAGGTATAAACTATCATGAAAGTCAGATGGGTCTTGGTTCGTTTTTTATTGTATGCTTGTTCAGCGCCAAACTGACCGCGAGCGAGTACGTATAAATGATAACGTTACTGTAGTTATCTAAACGTGCAAGTATGCAGATTTCTGTCAATTTTGATGTGTGCTGAACGGAAAATATTACGCTATAGTAAAAACTCTGTCATACTTAGCTGCTGCACGCTTCCTTGCCCCGTTTATAAAAATATCCACAAAACACAGTAGATGTTTATCGCGAAAGTGCACCAGTAAACAGCCCGTATTAACACGGAAACATTGTGAACATGATAATCAGTGGTCCTACCTCTAAAGCAGTCTCGGTCAAGAGGCGAATGCAGCTGGTTCATAGCCAGTTCACTGGAAAAAAATCAATTGCGCTTATTTTAGTAGTGCCCAACGTATCTGGTCAATGTATATGGTCAGAAGGGGAAGTATACTGATTATTTAAACGCGGGAAGTTGAGTGTGAGGGCGTGCGACAACATTCTTCCTTGCTCAGGGTGAGGGAGGGTGGGAGTGTAATTATGCACTAAGCCTGAGGGTGACTGAGAACGGGCAAACATATTCAATGTGAGGTGATGAGATAGCTTGTGTGCTGAGGATGCGGGAGTAAACCAAAATACAAGGGCATTTGCCCAGCTCTGGCCGTCAGCAGAAGTTGTGTGGTATGCAAAAGCATTGCGCTGCCATTGCATTCTTAGCTACCTGAAGCCATTCTATAGCGAAACCCTATACTTGCATGGGGTATGGTTTCCTTCCTCCACAGAATTCGTAGAGGCGGCTTTCCGGCAATCTGCTTGAGCCGTTGTTACATATTAAACTCTTGTGACTATACATATCAAACTCTTGCGACTACTGAAAAGCCTGAAAAAAGCCTCCAGTTTCCTTCGAGGCTCCACCTAAATTTGAGGAAGATCCGTGCAATGTCTGCTTTAACCTCACTAACCTTAAAAAAACAGAAAATCGTCATTTTGGCGTCAGTGTGATCCGCAATTTCGTTGACGTGGCCGCACGCAGCGCCCTTCTATTTTGCTCTTGATTTACTCGCCAAAAGTGGCTAGTGTGGTGCCCTTCGCAATGTGATCGCGTACGCACACGCATTTGCTCTTTATGGCTTGACGTGTTTGGAATCGACGTCACCGGTAGCGCTAGCTTGCATACTCGAGAGTCTTTCAGGCGCAACGGCTGTTCCCAAGTGGGTGTACGTGATCGGTGAAGTGCCACGTCTGCCGGTGCACCCGACCGGCAGACGTGGCACGCGACGACGTACGCGCTACACACTCGATCGCTCACCGCCCCCCGCCCTACTTCAATATATAAAGCACAGATAACCTTCTTTTATAGCTTCTGCCGTTGTCGTGTTTTAGTTCTGGTTCCCGCACGGGTTGCGGGTTCCTGTTGACACCGGCTTCAAAGCTGCTGGAGCACGGGATATACGAGCCTGTTTTGCAACTAGACATGCGTCACATTATCTGGCCCGTGAAACGCGATCGCGATCCGCCGCGATTGCTCGCGTGCTTCGCCCACGTAGGTACACACTGTTGCTTGAGCGCTAGCGCTTTATTTTGATCCGCGCCGAGAGTCTGTTATTGCTGTTCCCCGCTGTCTCTATGGCAGGAGAGGCAGGAACTGCGCGCGGGAGCTTCTCGCTCATCTTCACGGAGCTCCTCCGGCAAAGCTAGGAGCCCTGAGGGGCCCACTGGATGGGCATCCAATCACTTTAAGTGGCGCCATCGTTTGACTTTTTTTTTTATTTCGTGTTGTGTACTTCACCAGCTGTACTGCTCTTCTCTCTCAATGAGCTTTTTTTTGTTATTGGTTCTTTTCGTTTGCTTGGCGCCGTGTTGCAACTCCGTCACTCTGAGCCTTTCGAAAGATTCCTGTGTTGTAACCCCATCCCCGCCGATAAACGAGGTTTTCTAGTGATTTCCCTCGTCCGATTACTCATCGATTTTTCCGTCACGCTCAAGGCGCCGCGGCTTTCCGGTTCTGCAAGTTGCGTGCTCCAGATTTACTTGCGCGCCTTCATCGAGCAAGAATGAGCACTCAGCCGGGCACTGAAATATGCACACACGTGCAGCGCATAAGCCGATGGCCTCGGCCCTACTCCATGATAGGCTGGTGACAATGCTAGTTCAGACGAAAAGAAAAATGTTGAAGACTGCCGCTTAGAGGAACAGTCCATTCTTGGACAGTGCACATAAAAACGAAGCTCGAGAAGGAATACAGGAAAAGCGGTGGTCTAACAACTGAAAGTCTTTATTGGAAGAAAAAGATTATATAGACAGTGATTATGAAAGTCATGTGGATGACGCGTAAAAAATCACATATTCACGAGCAATGAATGACTGCGATCTCTTCATCTGATAGGGAAACTGACGACTGGCCTGTGCCCACGTCCTTTTTTTTTTTTTTTGACCATGTGAGATGCCTCAGCAATTTCACGTGTGCGCTGATCATGGTGTTTCATGATGACTGAGGTATCCTCAAAAGAATGCGCGCAGCCGCAATCACGAGAATGGCTGGCAAGATGCGACAACTGGACTCCGTTTAAGGAATTGGCATTTTCATCTAGCCTGTTATTTACACACCGGCCGGTCTGTACGGTGTAGACGCTACCACATGTACAAGGAAGCATATACACCACTCCAGAGGAACAATCAGTGTGCTCGTTAACATGCTTAACAGAGCAAGCGTTATCGCTCGCTTTTGCGCCAATCCTTGCAAGCTGATCAATCGAACGTATGAACCACCAACATTCTTGCCACCGGAATAAAACAACGTCAACGCTGTAAGGCCTCGCAGATTTCTTTAACCTGTGCAAAATGGAGCGCACATAAGGAATTACAGCAACTCTTCTGCACTCACTCTGACGCAACAGGCTGCCGGGCATTGCTCCGTGAATGTGTGATGATTTTTTACGCATTATCCACATAAGTTTCATAATCACTGTCATATAATCTTTTTCCTCAAAAAAAGAAAAGCTTTCACTTCGTAGCAGCGCGTGTCCTAAAAGAATTAAAATTAAATTATGGGGTTTTACGTGCCAAAACCACTTTCTGATTATGAGGCACGCCGTAGTGGAGGACTCCGGAAATTTCGACCACCTGGGGTTCTTTAACGTGCACCTAAATCTAAGTACACGGGTATTTTCGCATTTCGCCCCCATCGAAATGCGGCCGCCGAGGCCGGGATTCGATCCCGCGACCTCGTGCTCAGCAGCCCAACACCATAGCCACTGAGCAACCACGGCGGGTAAGCGCGTGTCCTGTATTCTTTCTGGTGTTTCGTTTTTATGTGCGCTGCCCAAGAAAGGGTGTGTTCCAACTCGCCTGCTTTTCAATCCTTGAAGAGCAACATGTTTATCGGCTTTGTGAACGAATGTTGCAAGGGCTATCTTCCTGTACATATTATCCCACGTACCGTTATCAAGCGAATACCGGTCCTGCATGCTCAGTGATAGTATAAATGTGCGCGAGCTTCTGCGACCTCAGAAAATTCTATGTAATATGAGGGCAGTGCATTTGTGGAATTGAAAGTGAGCTTTGCGCTCTGTCCTGTGCTCTTTACTCGCTCGTCCTGTGTTGCGCTGTTCCTGTTTTTATTCTGGAGCTTTGCCACTTTGGCCTTGCCGTAACGTTGCCCGAAGCCTTGTGGCCGCCCATGATAGACATCCCGGTCCCGTCAGCGCGCTGCCGAGACTGCATGCCGCAGCACAATAAACAAATGTATAGCTTCCGCGGCATGCTCAAGCGGCTGTGTTTTCTTTATCGCAGCCTAGCAAGCCGAGCTTCGCTTTTGGGGGGCATTTAGAGCGCAGCGTAACCGGCGAACGAGCGACGTAACCGAGCGGACGGCACAACGAAAGATGAAAGAGCGAACGCGGAGCTGGATATGAAAGAAGGCGAGCCGCGAATGGCGGAGACCAATGAGAGCGGGCCCTTCAGTGACATGCGCGGGGGAAACTGGTTCAAGCATGGAGAAAGGAAAGCATCGGAGAAGCCCCGGCCAGCACGGACGTATTGGAGAAAGTGTGGCGGAAGTCACGTGCTGTTTTTAGCAAAGGACCACTTGGATTGGTACCCCAAACGTCAACGTTGCCACAGCAACCACGCTTTTGATGCTCTCACTACTGCTCTAGGCCTCTGAAAAGTGAGGTTTTTTCGGCCCGTGTCTTTCTCGCAGCAGATCTTCTTCGCGAGACAACCCGACTTTGGAGCGTGGTGTGTAATCTTGAAAGCTGTGTTTGGGGTATGTAAGTGTGAGTTGTCAGTCAGCAACAGACACACTCAATTAATCATGACTAGGTCTTCGTCGTCGCCTTCAATGTGCCACGGAAAAGCACAGGAGCGCGTCTGCTTCACTAAATCTTTTACAAAAGTTTCGTAGGCTCTGTTCTGACGCGCGTTGGCAGCACACATTACCGGCGGCTCGTAGCAATGCAAGTTCAAAGCTCCCGCCCATCTGCTCCGGGGAGCTGATTAGAGGTGCAACGGGAAATGGCACACCAACATGGCTGCATTTCTGGCTTCAAAAACGTAACGTCAAGGCCTCTCCTGTTTTGTTTCTTTCCTCCATGGGTTCATGCGTATACCCGCCCAACCGATCGCTTGAGGCTGTTGGAGTTGGTGGCCGGATGTATCAATGGATTCGGAACTATTTGACTGAGAGGGGCTTTTTCTTACAGACTGAAGACGGCCCAACTTCGGAACATTACATCAGGCGTGGTGTGCCGCAAGGTGGAGTGTTGAGCCCCATTCTGTTCAACCTCGTCTTGGTAGGACTAGCGGAGTACCCACCGCGGTCAGTTCACGTCTCAATATACGCCGACGACATTTGCATCTGGGCTTCTGCGGTGACCCGACCTCAGGTACGAGCCAGGCTTCATCGGGCGGCAACCATGACGGCGTCTTATCTACGAAAACAAGGCCTGTCTACTGAAAAGTGCGCATTGGTTGACTTTACGCGCAAACAAATGTCATCGTATCCTGTTTCAATCAATGGTCAAGCGGTATCCTATTCTAAGACACATCGCTTTCTGGGTGTAATCATTGACCGCAACCTCTCGTGGAGCCCTCACTGCGTCTACCTAAAGAAGAAATTGGTTGCCATTGCTCAGGTCTTTAAATTTCTCTGCGGCAAAAACTGGGGTACACCAGTCCGTTCTATGATGCAGCTCTACAGGGTACTGTTTCTCGGACTCCTACGTTACAGCCTACCAGTGTTGTCAAATGCATGCAAGACGAACTTTCGCGCCTTGGAGAGCATACAAGGTCAAGCCCTACGCACGTGTTTAGGGCTGCCTCGGTGCACGTCAACAGCAGCAACAATTGTCATCGCTGGGGACCATATGATCCAGATACACGTAGTGTTCGACTCTCTCAGAGTGCACATTCGCCATCTGTCAAGGATCCCCGACCATCATTTGACCTCCCTACCAGCCGAAAGACCTCAAGCGACCTTTTCACGAGTGATTAGCGCTCATCAAGAGTGCATACCGTCATCTTTTACACCGGCGACAAAGCCTTCATCTCCCATGTGGTGCCTACGACAGCCTCAAGTGAATTTTGATATTCCTGGAATTACAAAAAAGTCCAATCATCCATCGCCGGCTCTGAAGCAACTTACGCTCCTATTACTACACCAGACGTATCATGACCGCATACATATATATACCGATGGTTCGACCTCACGTGCCAGCTCAACTGCCGCATTCGTCGTTCCAGCCAAGAAGGTTACAGTTAAATTCAAATTGTCGCACACGACTACATCGACATCGGCAGAACTTGCAGCTCTCCATGCCGCTATGATGTACGTCACCGAAGAGCCAACAGAGAAATGGGTCGTATTTTGTGACTCTAAGGCAGCCCTTCACAGCATCAAGTCTGCATTACGTCACAGAATATACGAGCAGATGATATCTGACATCAGGGAAGTGCACCACCATGCTCTGTAAAGAGGGCACACCATTACATTTCAATGGATTCCTGCTCACTGTGGCATTGTCGGCAACAACCTAGCAGACAAGGCTGCCCGGTCTGCCCACGAAGATACCCAGACGCGTTCAATACCTTTGGTGAGGTCGGACGCTGCCAGGGAACTTCGCCTACATGCACGCAAAAAGTCGCAAGATCTCTGGAGTTCAGGTGCCTTCAACTGCCGATTATATAAACTGGACCCCACGCTACGGCTACAAGTGCCATCTAGCCTTTCCCGCGGTGAAGCAACCTTGCTGTACCGCTTGTGGCTGGGAGTAGCGTTCACAAACTCATATTCCTTTCGTCTGGGAATGGCCGAGAGCCGGATGTGCGATTCCTGTGGGTGCGAGGAGACCATCGAGCACCTATTGTGTACCTGCCCCCGCTACGATGTACAACGCCTCCCTCTGCGGGAAACTTTGCACCGACTCGACTTACGACCTTTCACCGAGTCAAAGATACTCGGACCGTGGCCCCACCCGTCACTGGCACGAAAAGCGAATCGTGCATTACTGCAATACTTGAGGTACACCGGTTTATAGAACGTTTATAGTGTCCCTGTGTATAGTGTCCCGCCCACACGTACTCAGTGCTCACTCTCTCCCTTTCTCCTTTTTCTATTCCCCTTTCCCCCACCCCCAGTGTAGGGTAGCAAACCGGATACTCTTCTGGTTGACCTCCCTGCCTTTCCTGTCCTTGCTTTCTCTATCTCTCTCTCCCCCGCCCAACCGCCCGATGCGTACTCGTAACCGCTCGTTTCGTACTATCGTCTGCTCGCGTCAGCTCTCGCTCGCGCTTGTTTGGTTAGCTTGCTTTGGTGCGGTTCGCGGTTTTTTTCGATTGTCATGGTTTGCGATTGTTTTGTAATCTGGTTGTACGCGCGACGCGAATTGTGTAGTACTTTCTGGAAGCCACGCGGCACCAGCGATTACACTGGAACTTTCGACGAGTCATGTATAAGAGCCGACGCCCTTGACGCGCAAATCAGATTTACGACCGATCGCCGGCTCTGCTACATATCTCTCTAAAATTCTTTGCCTCAATATATCGCGAAATGAAAACACGTATAGAGGTATACGCTCAAATTTCGCATTAAGTAGTATCGTAATCGTCGGTGATGGGTTTTTTTTTTTTTTTTTTTGTTGCATTGCTCTCTTGATTAGATCGGCTCGTTGGTCTGAGAGGCAGCCTTGCCAACTTTGAGTGGCCGGGGCAAGGGCGTGGTCTAACTCCTCTTTTGCTGCTTGTCTTGGATACGTGCCTCGCCTGTCTAAACACGAGATATCGCGCAAGGTGGTCCGTCATGATGTTCCTATAGAAAACATAAATCATAGGTAATAGCGGCTATACGGAGGTCGACCCACTTGTATATGCGGCCCACGATGTCAAACCTGAGCAGCTGACGGTGCGGTATAATCACAGAGCCATTGTCGGACAGCGGCAGGTGGTCGATTCAGCGAGTACGCCCTCGGCGCTCTTAGGACACACTGCATTTTTTTCTTCGCATCAACCGCAGGGGACCATGATATCCTTGTCATCTACGCTAACCCTAATGGACTGCGCTGAACGGCTTCGACGTGAATGTCGACAGTGATGCTTTCGGTCTGCATTCAGCGATGATGATTAGATGGGACGGACTGCTGTGGCGCTATAACGTAAAACTATTCCAAACTTTTCTATTCCAATTCTGCAATCATCACTTTACAATTGGTCAAAAAAATTCCCCCCCCCCCCCCCCCCCCGCTTCGCCTGTCTGTCACGCGACGTCATGAAAATCGCGATAGCTCGCTATGTGATATGAAATGTGTACAATGATTATGCATGATTAGGCCGAGCGAAAGAAAAATTATTATTTCTGATTTTATTATTTTTTTGTTATTATCCCTCTGTTGTTGGTCAAAAGATTTAGGCCTGCGCCCACATCGCCTCCATGTCACGTCACAAAACCGCGAGAACTTCCCGCGTCAAAGTGACGTATACGCGTTAAAGATTCCTTAATATGCCGAAAAAAACTGATTTTGTTTTCTAAATAGCCGGAGACTGTCCCATTCCTAAAGGAATAGAAGATGCTGACCGCTCAGGCACGGGCGACTCTCACCTGCCGGAGAGCATGGATTTATTTGCGTACAATAAACCAGGTTTATACACGACGGGAAAGTGCAGACATTGCAACTCTAGAGCCACCCTGGAGCATATCATATGGGAATGTAGGGCTGTAATACAGGATAACGGTGATGCAGCCTGTCAGGATTGGGGGCTCAATCCCATCGCTCGTGATCCGTTGTCAAGATTGGAGTCCGGCATGAATTCGAAGGTAGCTGGCCCATGCCGTCCTCCAACTTATCCACGCTGAGGACGTTAATGAAGGGAAGGACTGCTTCTTATCGAGAACGAGGAATAAGGGTTTATTTACAGTATTTACATGCAGTTCATCAGTCTAGCATGACTGCGAGAGAAAGTAGGTCAGTCTAACACGACTGCTTGAGAGAGTGTCTCAGTCTAACATGACTGCTTAAGAAAGTGTGTCGAGCATCCGCACAACAGCGGCTTATAAGCACTCGCCCCCCCCCCCCCCCTTGATTCCAAGGGGACAGAAACGTTCGTCTAGTCATTGTAAACACGCCGCCTCTTCCCGGGACGGCTTACACACACACACGCACACACACACACAGGTAGCATGGTCTGGAGCCGACGTCAGAGGGGCTTCGTAGAACTCGGAGCTGAACCGGGTAACGCTTCCGGGTAGCACATTGTCTTGCGTCTTAGTCGGCGCGTGGGAAGGGGCCCCTCTCGACGTTCCCGCGGCAGCTCCCCCACTCATAGCAGATCAGGTCCGCGTTGGGGAGTTCGGTAACAATAGTTGGCCCGCCGAACTCATTCCGTCACAACGGCGACGAGGCTAGAGCGTAACGGTGGCGGCTTCAGCACAAAGCCTGCTTCGTCAAACGCATCCTAGCTGAAGCGACGGAGAGTGGAGGACGCGCGTATTGTTCCCGACACAAAGTCGACTTAGTCACGCCGTGGCTAGAGGTTGGCGGCGGCGTTCCAAGATGAGGTTGCCACCGCTTGCGTAAATGGCTGGCAAACTTGCACTGCAGCTGGCCGTTGTTAACAAGCCTCAAACATCGACAGCCTCCGCGCGCGCTGGGAGTCTGCGTTGATCAGCTCGGACCTGCAGCACCAACTCTGGGCCGTCCAGCGAGCCGAGGAAGCCGCCAAGGGCCAGCAACCCTTGGCCGAAACTTAGACGGGGTCCAGGCCCACCCCACCAAATCGCAGCGCACTGAGTAAAGTTATTTGAATGAATAAACCTTTTTGCGTAGCAGTATAATATTATCTAGCCCTTTCGGCACGCATACGAAATCACTCTTCCAGGTCTTCTTTGCTGAGAATCCGTTTTAGTGGCATTTTTAAGATTCTGTTCCATGCCGCTGCGATTTTCGACAAGCCACCGCAAATAAAGGGAAGCGAACCAATCGCAGACGCCGGCACCAGCCTCCTCATCCGGCTATCTATTTTCACTGCGCTAGCTCGGCCCCATCGAAACCCTTTCCATTTGAGCGTGCACCTCGCCTCTTGTCAGCCAATTCGATTAGAAAAACCGTTTAATGTAGGCAGTGTTATTCGTTTTGAAAGCAAACAAAAGTGACCTCCTACAAACCAGGAGAGCGTTTGATTGGGCTGCTCAGGCACCGCTGCGGGTCACCGCCCGAAGCTTGCGTCGGCGATTACGTATATTTGACGTCAGGAGATTGGAATAAAAACATGTTGGAATAGTTTTACCTTATAGGGCCCCAGAACTCACATTCTGTTGCTATCTGCTCCTGTCTGTTGTTCCCAACTTGCGTGCACAGAGCGGTGTTTCGAGAGTTATTCCCACACTACGAGATAAGTGGGTCGACATTCTCGTCATCATTCTGACTCCTTTTTATTTTCTTTCTTTGCTGAATTGTGTCTCCGGTCGACTGGAGAAAGTACTCGTTGCTGTTGCACGCGTGTTCACGTTCTTGATGACGGTACAGGTTTACATGGGGGCGTCGCATGTCTCAGATACCTGCTGAAAGTCTATATATTCGCGATTTATGCTTAGAAAATAGCGTAAACTAATAATTGAAGGTAAAAAAAAAATCAGGGAACTAGCTTGCTTGAAACTACATTCATGCTAACAGAAGCCGCAACCGTTGTGCTAATTGCGAACGTCTTGTTACATTCATCATTACCGCTCATGTCTCTAAGTGGTGCAGCTGAGTCTTGCAAGCGGAACAAAATAGCTCTTAGTGAACCAATACGGAGCCCGTGGCCTCACGCAGTGTTACATTAATCTCTCAAAGCACGACGACGAAGTGTTTCTATCATAGAACGCTTGTACCTTTGTCTCGCTTTGTTTTTTCCCAAACTCTGGGAGCTGCCGCTCCCGTGTTGCGGCAATGGACGAAGCCCTCGAAGACCTTCCTGGAGCCAAGCCATCACGTGGGATCGCGTCCAGGAAGCGTGGAAATGCGTCAAGTGACACGGACAGCGAGGCAACCGAGTTGTACTCGGACGGCGTCGACTCGTCGGACGACGATTTCACGCTTGTCATGAGCCGAACCACAAAAAGAAGACTGCTACGCAGGTCATCGTCGCCAAGTGTCTCCACCGTGAAGACAACACCACAGCGCTGGCCGTACACTATGCTCTTCATGCCTGTGGACCCAGTGTCAAATCTGCGACTCCTAAACAGGCAAGTCCTTTCTGCGTTTCTTGAGGGAATCGCGCCAAACGAGATAAAGGACGTGAGAATAAACGCACTGAAGAATGTCCTTCCAGTAGATGTTCTACACCGTAGTGCACTGCAAAGCCTGCGGCACGTAACGGAGATCGACGAAGTGCAAGTGCGATCCATAATACCTACTGGCTGCAGTGGCACTATCGGCGTCATTTATGATGTCGATATTTCTATACTAACCGACGACTTACCGATATTAATAAAGCCAACTACAGAAGGCACTCTTATCACGCACATCACAAGACTTGGCAACACCCGTTGCCTGAAGCTGTGGTTTGATGGAGACAGCCTTCCCTCACACGTCAAAGTTGGCCACGTCCGCCATCCAGTCCGTCCATACGTACCGAAGCCCCTGCAATGCTACAAATGCTGCAAGATGGGGCACGTAAAAGGTGTCTGTAGGAATAACCTTGTGTGCCCACGTTGCGCCGAATCTCATTCAGCAGATGCCTGCCGTGCAACTGTGTTAAAGTGCCCTAACTGCCATGGTACTCATGAGGCCTCATCGAATGATTGCCCGCGGGTGAGGAACGAGTGAGCAGTACTCAAACGTATGGTACGGGACCATTCAACACACAGAGAGGCTGCCGCTACTCTCAGGCGACGACGACATCGGCACCGAAGAGCAGCACGAAGAGTTACGTCTACTGAAAGATATACACCATCTTCCGGCAAAGCGGCTACCGTATCAACGCCAACTTCCACAAAGACCGACAGTGCGAAAACGAAGACTGGGGCAACACTCTCACCTCCTGAAGAGTGGCCTACACTTCCACGAGCACAACCTGCCTCGGAGTCCCATCAAATTGCACCGCCCTCAATGACCTCACGAACCGCGGATGGGCCGACGACTGAGGATCGCCAAGTCATAGTGATGCTGAAGTCACTTATGGACGCCATGCGCATTCTACTGAGCAGCATGAAAACCCCGTCGGCACAGAGCGCACTGCAAGTGCTGGACGCCTCGAGTCCGGTGCTTGCGGCTCTAGGGTAAAACCACGGCCCGAGAGATGCCGTTGTTTCAAGAGGAAGTCAAGAATGCATCTGTCTTTCAGTGGAACGAAAGAGGGCTTAAGTCACGCATGTCCGACTTTAGACAATTTGTCTTTACGCACCAGTTCCCCATTATCGTGATTTGCGAGCCCAACCTGTCAGCTCCCATCAGACTATCCGGGTATGAGTGCTTTATGTCCTCTACCCACGGAGAGTGCAGCAAGGTTGTTGTGTTTATACGCCATGACTTGACTTATGTACATCACCCAGTGCCTCCTGACGAAGCAAATCAATACGTTTGCTTAACAGTGAAGAAGAAAAAGCTCACGTTCACAATTTTTGGAGCCTATTTATCTCCAGCAAGCCGTCTAGATTGTGAGCGCCTGCGGGGAATTTTAACATCGACTCCACAGCCGTGGGCGCTGACTGGTGACTTTAACGCCCACCATTACCTATGGGGAAGCTCCAAAGTTAACTCTAGAGGCAGAACGTTGGTGTCCTTTGCCTCTGAACGCGAATTTTGCTTGTCAAATGATGGAAGCCCTACTTATCTGCGTGGATCAGCGTATAGCAGCTGCTTGGACTTAACCTTCGTTTCACGTTCGCTTTCGAGAAGAGTGCACTGGTTTTCGGATTTAGAAACACGGGGTAACGACCACATCCCAACCTATTTGAAGATCGAAGGTTTGACTAGCTCCAAGTCCTCCAGAACCGTCCAGTGCACCGATTGGCCTAAATACAAAATAATTATGGAAGACTGTTGTCGTGACGGCACCTCCTGTAACCTACAGGGCGCGATAAAGGATGCCATACAAACGACCACGCATTTGCTTTCGAGGAGTTCTTCCCGCACCGATTTCGACATCGAACTAGCAAAACTTCGAGCAATTCGCCGTCGTGCGGAGCGAAGATACAGACGCACGAAGTCCAATCATGACTTGAGATTGGCTAGACGAACACAAAAGAAAATACAGCGTCACATGAACAAGCTGGCTTCGCGACAATGGGCATCCTTTTGCGAGTCCCTGGATCCGCGAAAACCTTTGTCGCTTATATGGAGGACTGTTCGTGGCCTTCGCACAACCTTTGGTCAGCGCCACCCGTTTAAATCTCTGGCACTTTATCTACAATGTAGAGATATTGACGTCGCTGAATCTTTCTGCAGAAAGATTGCTGGCGAGGCAAATTCCGATGGAACGGGTACGGGAACGCTCGACCACCCACTGTTCTCACGCGATCCCCGCATGGATGCCCTTTTTCTATGGAAGAACTAGAAGCTGCGCTGGCTTTGTACAGGCGTTCTTCAGCGCCAGGACCTGACGGCATTACATACCGTGCCCTGTGTAACCTAGGGAACCAAGCTCGGAAGGCACTCTTGCTCCTGTACAACGACTCCTGGCAGACGGGTACAGTTCCGCAAGAGTGGAAGTCAACTCGCCTCATTCCACTTCTCAAAGCTGGCAAGTCGCCTTTGGACATTTCCTCATACCGTCCGATCGCACTTGCCAGCTGCGTCGGAAAAACAACGGAAAGAATGATTTTGACACGTCTGGAATGGTACTTAGAGTACTATGAAATTTATCCAGATGCTATGGCCGGATTCAGACGGGGCCATTCGTCAACAGACAGTGTTGTTGACTTGATAACCTTTCTGCTGCTGCTCTGTTTCTAGACGTTAAAGGTGCTTATGATAATGTCACCCATGAAGCCATCCTTAGCACGTTAGAAGCCGTCGGACTTGGTGGTAAGATGTATATGTGGGTGTGCAACTACTTACAGAGGAGACCATTCTACGTGCACACAGAAAATGACCCAATATCCGAGCATTACGGTAGCCGAGGAGTCCCTCAGGGAGGAGTGCTTAGCCCGACTCTTTTCAATCTCACCCTCAGTGGATTAGTTTACAGCCTGCCAAGCACGGTACGACTTTCCATCTCTGCGGACGACATCTGCATTTGGGCATCAGGTGTGACACGATGCTTCTACAGGCGGTAACTATTCTCATCTTCATGTCATTTACATCGGTGGGCTCAGCTACGTAAACGCGATCTTTCACGTAGCCCCACAAAAAGAAGTCCAGTGGAGAGAGATCAGGGGATCTCGGCGACCAAAACATCTCTCCTTAGCGTCCAATCCACTGCCGCGGATAGTTACAGTTTAACCAGTTCTTTGCAGGGAAGGAGAAATGGGGTGGGGCCCCGTCATGCTGGAACCAAACTTGCCGCAGTTAGTTGAGAGTGAGACTCGAGGCAAATTTATCGACGACACCAGCAAGAATTTTGTGCGCATAATTATTTCCATTAGGTTCCCTTCGAAGAAGTGAGGGCAAATGATTCTGTCCCCTAGTATGCCACACCATATATTTAGACGTCACCGAATTTGGTGCTTGTGTTGCCGCAGCCAGTGAGGATTTCCGTGCGACCAGTAGTGAGCTTTGCGAATGTTCACTGTGCCGTTCCTGCAAAATAAAGCCTCATCAGCCCAAATCACTCTTCGTACGAAATCCTTATCTTGGTCAATTTTTATTAGGGCCCGATTACAAAAGTCTGCCCGTTTTTCAAAGTCTGCCTCACTTAGGTCCTGATGAAGACTCGCATGGTATGAATGAAATTCGTGCTTTTTTAGAACGCTGTGCACTGGTTCCCACGCTTTTCCTGTATTGTTTAGAAATCTGTCTGATGCTTATATTTGGCATTGCATGCACGCAGGCAAGGACGTCATTTTCAATGTCCTCATCAATGATGCTCTTCTTGGGCTGTCTCTTTTGGTGATCTAAGCCTGTTGTGCGAAAACGTCTGAAAATGCTAACAAATGTTGCTTTGTTTGAACATTGCCGATCCGGATGGCGAGACGCGTACAGACTCATTGCTAATGAGGCACTGCCGGTCATATCCGCCATTGATAGCACTACATCAATTTTTTTTAAGCCGTAGAATAGTACCTCGACCCACACCAAGCAGCCATTTTTCAACGCAGAAGGTCCCAACGCAGGGCTTGCTTCTTCCAACGGCCCAGCTTAGTAGAGGCAATCAGTGGCAAAGGCAAAGGTGCATAATGAAAGTTCAGGGGTTCATTAGATGCGATTGCAAGGCGATGCCTGATTTGTTCGGCACTTTCGTAAAACCGCGAAGAGTAAAAAAAAATCGTCAGGCATACACCAATGAAGTGCACTACTCACGCCATTTCACAGCAGTTTTTCAGGCGTAGGCAATGCAGGGCCCTCATATCACACGCTTCGGACAGGTATAGCGTCCCTGGAACACCACTGGCAACTAAGGTGCTGCCCGGCAGCTGTCACCTTTGTTTCATGCTTAGCGCTTGCATGACTTTGAGCCTCCGAAATGCAAAAAAATAAATAATAATAATAATAAAACCAGAGCCAGTATCGTAATCCTGCACTTGATTGCTTCGACAGTACGTGTAGCTTTGTCGCCAACTCTGCAGGTCATTGCTTCAAAAAAGAGCTCGGCCAAGCCGCCATGCAAAGTCATCCTTCGGAACGAACACGGTGGCCAAGAACGAAAAGTAATCACCCTCGCCGGCCACCCCGCATTCTCGTCAGACGGAGCGTCATACGCAACAGCTGCGTCACACTATAGGGAGGGGCCTCATATTGGGTGCCGCCGTCTCGCATGCGTAATTAGATGGCTTGGCTGAAATTTCAGACGTGCACATCTCGGGCACAGGCGCGTTACTAAAATTGTACAAGATGGAATAGTCGCCAAACGGCAGCGCCTCTGAGTTTTCAATGTAAAGATGCATGCTAACTGCAGTAAATAAAAGGGTTAATTATCGAAGTTAATTAAATACTAACATTACGACGACAATTATCCTCACAGTTTGCGACCGCCTGGCCACATAGCCTAGGTAAACGAATGGCTTCTGTATACTCCTCTTCGCATATTTTAAACCCGGAAAGTCTAACTTTGAACACCCTCTATATAGGGCGAATTTCTTTTAGAGAAAGTCGCAGTTTCGCCCAAAAGGCGAAGCATCGAGTTCGATAGCAAATTAGTAGACATCAATTATAATCAAAGATAGCAGTTATATCGGTCGTATAAACTTTTAAACACTTGCTTACTGACTAAATCAACAAGCATGGTGTCAGCGCGCAGAGGCAAACATGCACACATCACACTCGATGACCGTCTGTACTCGCTGTCAAAACGCTGGCGTGAGGAAGCGCGGCCACCCCTTACAAAAATGACTTTAGACTGTCTATAGAAAGTCTATAGACTTTTCATAGACGACCTTTCCTTTCTATAGATTTGGACCTTTGTTGATACAAAGTCTATAGACTGTCTATAGACGAAAGTCGATAAAGTTTCTATTTCTTTTTGTCTATTCGCAGTCTATAGACGGTCTATAGAAAAAAGTTGATAAGGTGTTTGTTTCCTTTTTGTCTACTTCCCCTCTGTAGAATACCTACAGACGAAAGTCGACACAGTCTCTATCTATTTTTTTCCATAATTTGTCTATAGACTTTCTATAGACTAAAGTCGATAGGGTTTCTATTTCTTTTTGTCTACTCGCAGTCTATAGACGGTGTATAGAAAAAAGTTGATAAGGTGTTTGTTTCCTTTTTGTCTACTTCCCCTCTATGGACAACCTATAGACGAAAGTCGACACAGTCTCTATTTTTTTCCATACTTTGTCTACAGACTTTCTATAGACGAAAGTCGATAGGGTTTCTATTTCTTTTTGTCTACTCGTAGTCTATAGGCGGTCTATAGAAAAAAGTCGATAAGGTGTTTGTTTCTTTTTTGTCTACTTCCCCTCTATGGACTACCTATAGACGAAAGTCGATACTGTTTCTATCCATTTTGTCCATACTTTGTCTATAGACTTTCTATAGACGAAAGTCGATAAGGTTTCTATTTGTTTTTGTCTACTCGCAGTCTATAGACGGTCTATAGGAAAAAGTCGATAAGGTGTTTGTTTCTTTTCTGCCTACTTCCCCTCTATGGACAACCTATAGACGAAAGTGGATACAGTCTCTATCTATTTTTGTCCATACTTTCTTTATAGACTTTCTATAGACGAAAGTCGATAAGGTTTCTATTTCTTTTTGTCTACTCGCTGTCTATAGACGGTCTATAGAAAAAAATCGATAAGGTGTTTGTTTCTACTTTGTCTATTTCCCCTCTATATGGACTACCTGTAGACGAAAGCCGATACAGTTTCTATTTATTTTTGTCCATACTTTGTCTATAGACTCTCTATATTATGGACAATAGTCGACAAGGTTTCTATTTCTTTTTCTCTACTCCCGGTGTATTGAATGTCTATAGAAGAAAGTCGATAATATGTAATTCCGAGTTCCCATACCCCCCGCCCTCTGCGAACGCGATGATATGGCACTGGTTCATGCACGACGGCACCGCAACCCTGGCGCGGCGGGCAAACCGTGCAGACTGCTAGTCTGCATTCGGTGCAGCTGCCCCGAACGAGGATCGCGGCGGAGCAGGCACCGTCCGAGTCACCAAGGTCTTCCAGGCACCCGAAGGCCCTAAACCTGGCTGCTTCCCGCACGTACACTTCGCGAAGACCAGGTGGTGAAGGTCAGATGGTGATGATGTGGCAAAGGTGGTGAATAAGTGGCGAAAGCCGGCAGACCAGGTGGTGAATTCACCACCTGGTGTGCCTCTGAGTTGTCTTGGCCTTGCATGTCTATAGATTAACAATAGACAAACATCGTTAATCTGGGCCCAACCCGTGTACGCTGTAACCAAGCGCAGGTACCGGTGGATAATACGTAGCTGCGTTTGATATAAGCCACTGAAGTTGTATACTGCTGAGATTGCTGTAGAGCCTATTTGTAGACATTAGTATACACATAGTGTATACCTCCGGATTTGTTGACCACATGATATCATCTACGTAGCCGCTCTCGGCAATCCCAAGACAGTCTTCACAGTTGTCGCATCACTTTTCCGGCAGTAGAATAAAGAAAGCAAAACGCCGATCCAATTGTTATAATAGATGTTATGAACGCCAGCTTCAGCTACAAGTGGATTCCAAACAGGCATCAAGCTAACAGCAAATACACTCGTAATGTTTGTAGCTGACAACACGGACTTTGTGAATGTGCGATGAACCGATGTCACGCATGTGGTGTTCGCGTTGTGTGTCGTCCGATTCTCGGATACATTTCACATTGTCTTCATATCTCGGCTGCGTCACTAACATCGGACGGTTTTTTGTTGACTGATATCCTGCACTATAAACCCAACAAAGTTTCTCATTCACTTAAAATAGGTGCCAAATTCTCTGAGCCCACCCAGTATTTCGCCGGCGGTATGCCTGCGCAGCCACGCATATGAGTACCTCAATGCTGTACTGATTGCTTTGACCTATCATCGGAACAGAAAATTAGCACTAACATACGTGCGGGCATCACATTTGGCGGTACGCTGGAAGATATGCTACAAGTATGCTGTATTACTAATCGACGCTGGCAATAATGCGTCTGAAACGTCTGAAGGGCCCTGTAACGGCTTTTACAAACAGCGCATTCATGTTAGCGTTCCAGTCTCATACGATAGCCCACAGCGTTTGTCATACAAGCTGCCAGCGCATTTCCTTCGTCCATGAAAAAAGATGAATAGTGCTGATAAAGATGAATAAGCCACCCGTACCGGCGAGCATGGCGCGCAGAGAGAGAGAGAGAGAAAGAGACAAATAAAAATGAAGGAGGAAAAGGCGCTCACACTCCTCCGAGCGCGCACGCCCTCGCGCGCGGAGCTCCTGCGCATGCTCGGAGCTCTTGCGCATGCGCGGCGGTGCGCCGTCTCAACGAGTGCGCCAGGCATGTATACGGTTGTACCGGTGTGCGGTGTCTGCCTGAACGTTGGTGTCTGTGTATGCGTGTCATCTTTGTGGCATCACACGTCAACTACACTGAACGGTAAGCTTTAGCAAAGATGTTTTGCGTCAATAGCTCATGATTATGTGAGCGCATTTCGTAGCGCGAAGCGGCTGCATGTAGCGCAGGCGACTCGGGTATGGGGCTCTTGCATTGCCCAGGGGGCGCTGCGAAAAAGGTGCTAAAAAGCGCCCTCTGTCCTAAAATGGGTCGTACCAAGCTCGGTCGTCTGCTTCGGAAAGCACGTTTACAATATGGACCCGCCACTTTCGGTTGTGTTGTATCACGGCCTGCAGCGAATATCGGGCGCCGAAAATTTTTTCAGGGGTGGCACGCTGCGTAAAGGCAAGCAATTATGCAGGGCCGAATACGTGTACGCCGTTCAAGAATTAAGCGGCGAAGATTTAGCGTGGTGTCAATCGCAAGTGAAGCGAGTCGCGTACGAAGCGGAACATCAGGTAAGGTTTGCACGCTGCTAGATTCAGGCGCACAAACGCGAGGAAATGCTTGCTATAAATGAATCCACAGCAGCGATAAGCAAGCATCCTGTGTACGGAACTGCTCGAGCACACGACGGTACGCGCCGCGACGGCAGCGGTCTTTCAGCATGCCGCGATGTACGAACTGCTCGAGCGCACGATCGTACGCGCCGCGACGGCAGCGGTCTTTCGACATGCCGCGAAACGGCGGGCCTCCTGCAATCTTTGTTGACTGCATGCCGCTAAACAAGTAGTTATGCCTGCGTTGTAGTAGCGGCCATCTGTCCCTTTTAGTAACTGGCAATAACTGATGCAATGCATATGAGCTCGCACGTACGTGCGAATCGCGCTGCAGCGCGAGCTCGTGCGCTGCTCGCTTGATGTAGCTTTTAATGACAGCGCTCGAACATCGATCTGCTGTAATCAATACTACCTTGCTGCGCTGCCTCAACATGCTGGCTTGAGGTCAAGTATGAGCACATTTAACTCTCTAACCTGTGCTGCTCGTAGTGGGGTAGTGAACTGTCACCGAATCAGCCCGGCCATTTGTGGTCATTTGCACACACCTGGTCACTTCACCACTTCGCATCGGTCGAATTGTTAATTGTCGCTGTGGCCGGGTTTCGAATCGTGAATCACCATGGCCATGCCTGCTAGTATGTCGGTCTGCCGTCGGGACTGCAGGTGCAAAAGACCGAATTTTAGAACGTAGATAATCAAGCAAGCTTCAAGACAGGTGAAGCAGTCAGCATGGCGCGAAGTTTCGCTTACCCAGCGCGCCCGACGCTCCGCTTCGTGAGGCCTTGAAGGGAAACGATAGAATCGGATGTTGGGATTCAGGCCTTCTTGTTCATGGCAGCCCACGACGCAGCAGTATCGACGGTGACGCTTTTTCGATGCTGAGCTAGGTCCCTCCGGATCGGCGTCGCCGATTCCTTCTGCTTCCAGCATTACGTCCCACGGCACACGAATAGTCCGTTTTCGTTAAACTATAGGCTGCAGCCAGCTCGCAGCGTGATCGGCGTGGTCTGTGAGAAGTGACGAGCATTTTCGTACTCGCAACAGGGCAGAAAAAAGTGCGAATCGACGCAAAACTCGGCCTAGAAACGTGCTTCGCCACATCCAGGGCTCAATACGACCCAAGCTGGTACGACCCAGATGTCATTTCCCGCGGTGCCACCAGGCGCCGCTACTATACCTCAAACTCCAGCGCAAGACGCCCATAGTGTCGGTTTGTCGTTGACATGGTTTGATAACGCGCTCTTGTTCTCGCTTCTACTATACGGAATGTTTTACGGCGAGCGATCGCTCGGGCTTGTTGATTTTAGCATTATAGTTTAGGTGCGTAAAGAAGGAAGTACACCATGTTTTAACTTGATACTGTATGTTGTGTATGTTGTGTATGTTGTGCATTGTGTATGTTGGGCAGCCAGTGTGGTAGATCTCATTTCGTGGCGCTTGATCCGGCCGCGATGAATGCTGCGCCGCATGTGTAGTGAAATTCTCGTGACACGCTTTACGTATATATCTCGAAATTGTGTTAGCATCAAGAATGTTCAGACAGACACGTATAGTTGAATAACTGCTAACGTACTCGAATGAAAGGCCATGTTTGCGGGGCATGCATCAGCAGTGTGTGCGCTGCCGTTTTCGCATTGTTTGGGAAGTTACCGCAAGTGAATTTTGGGAAGTTACCGCAAGCAAAACACGAGACTTGAAGAAATATCAAGCAAAAATCTCTAGATTCACCCAATCTATTTATATGCAACCACAGACGCTTTTGGAGCATGAAACCTGCGATAAGCTCAGTCACTTGCAGCTTCGCAACTTAGCCGAAAAAATGGGAGAACAATAAGTTAGTCGCTCCGGGAAGCACCTTTACACGTTTCAAACTGAAGGGATTGCGTTTGACAGTAGTTGGAAGATTTGTTTTTTGTCTCTTTTTTTTAAACAGTTTAGCAGCAGAAGTTATCTTTCGAGCTATATGAAAAGCGTTAAGCGCCTTTCGATGCTTCGGCGTTATGCAGTTTACGTGCTCTTAATCACTAGGCAGCTGCTGGCGCAGATTCGCATTGTGCCAGTCGTGCATGGTATATGAAGCCCTTGTCGTGCGTAATAAGTGTTCCGGTTTTCATTACTGTTGCATGTAGTGCCGTCGTCTTGGACAGACTGCATACTATATGCGCTGTACAAAAGAAAAAAGAGCCAGATTATCAATTTGGTGGTCTTTTCTTAGTAGATAACGCACAGATTATTCAAATAATTCAGTGGACATTGCATTTGTTCTACCCTTATCAACACATCTAAGAGATTGTAATATGTTTTAGTTGGTAAGTAACCTGATCAGTACGCCCCATTCATGTGCATTCTACTGAAAGTGTGGCAAATGTATTCATCTCGAAGTATGAGAAAAGAGACATTGCAGACTGTTCTAAGCGGAAATAAATTGCAAATGTTAACGTGATTGTTCAAAACTGCAGTCAGTATGCTGAGCATGTTCGTTCGGCACGGGCATATTGCATTAACACTTGAAAAATGTGCACAGTCCAGCCGGGTATCTTTGTTTCAACAATTATTATTATAGGAATCGTTTGGGATTCTCGCATTTCTTTTATTTTTATAAGTACACTGTGTGTCACATGAACCTGTCTTGAAACGAAACGTACGGTTGCTGGCACCGGCGACCATTACGGTTGTCTAACTGCTTATCACACTGTAATATAACGAAACATCATAATGGTACTGATTAATATTGTCATGTAGTCTTTAGTCAGAGGTAAACAAAGTTAACTAGAGGCATAAGTGATGAGAGCAAATTATATAAAAAACTACTATTGAACCGTAAAAATAACTCATTGTATAGTTTTCCCTCACATTGTTGCATTTGTTTTACGTGTGTCTCTGTGTCTTCCGTGCTGTACTCGTGTGGCCATCAATTAGAAACTTGCCGAAGCCCTTGTCAGCTTTATTAAACAAGGGATTCAAGTCAGTTGCATCTAATACTACATGTCAAGTGACCGACGTGTTATTCGTTTTATCTAAATATTATAGACTGGCAGTACTTGGCAAGCATTAAACCACAGTATTTTTTTATTGCACTTAAGCTGCAGGCGTCATAGATTGCCAGAAAATTTTCATGAAAACAGCCAGGGAAGGCTTGGAAAAAGATCGGGAAATTTTAAAATGGCCACATAGGTATGCTGTCTTGTTATATGTCATACACAGTTTCCAGAGAATCTCTGTGTTAAATATATTTTTAAAACCTTTCACTTCATAAAAATTGAGGGAAATTGGTTCTATTTATTGAAAAAAAAAAGAAAGTCAAGCATACTGACAAGGCATTTCTTACTCAATCTGTTTTTTTTTTTTTTTGCGTTAACTAAACGTCCTGAACCTCGATAGCCTAGAAAAAATGTTCATCTTTCAAAGCACCTTAAATAATTTACTGTGATAGAATTCATTCGAACTATACTATCAGTTCTGTTTCCTAGGAGGTGCATATCTGTCGTGCCATGACACAAAATGCTCGTGTGGTATTTCGGGTGCTCATGTGGTATACCTAACTTGGAAACCTGTTAGCATGCCCAAGAGGCCTCATTACCTGTAAGAAATTAAGTGACCATATCAATACAATCAACCCATCTGCCTTCTGTTGAAGTTATGGCCAATGACCATTCATTTAAAAGTATGAGAAAGACATTTAAATGTGTATTAAGCAAAATAAATTACAATCTTAGGCATGATACTGTGAATATTCCAGTCAAGTCTTCTGAAAATATCCCTCTGCACGGGCATACTTAACTACCAGCCAAAAAAATGTACAGACAGCCCAACTGGGTAACGTTTCAGCAATAAATATAGAGACCATTTGGGATAATAATAATATATGGGGTTTTACGTGCCAAAACCACTTTCTGATTATGAGGCACGCCGTAGTGGGGGACTCCGGAAATTTTGACTACCTGGGGTTCTTTAACGTGCACCTAAATCTAAGTACACGGGTGTTTTCGCATTTCGCCCCCATCGAAATGCGGCCGCCGTAGCCAGGATTCGATCCTGCGACCTCGTGCTCAGCAGCCTAACACCATAGCCACTGAGCAACCACGGCGGGTGACCATTTGGGATAAGTACATTAATGCATCATATATGAACTTGTCATAAAAGGGAACATACTGTTGCTGGCACGAGCAGCAGTTGTGACTGTTTAATTGTTCACCATACCATGCAATAAAACATTGTATAATGGTACTGATTTTTATTGACAAGCAGCCCTTAGTCATAGTTAAACCGCATTAAGTATTGACTTAGATGGTTTGAGCAAATATATTAAGCTGCTTAATGAACATACAAAGAATACACACTTGTTATTTTTGCCTCATATTGCCGCATCTACTTATTTGCAGCATACACCTGCAGCACCTTTGGGACTAATGACACAAAGGTGAAGGCCAGCCTGGCGACCATGCTTGCCAATGAGTAGTGTAAATATTTAATCTGTTTCCATAATTAGCATAAGACATGAATTTAAGGAATTCATATATATATCGAGCAATAAAAACGGTTAATGCATTGCCGGTGCATTTGTTTTATTTTTTGCACTGCATGATTCAACACTATATAAATTCTTTCTGTTTATGCAACATATATGAAAGTACAGCTGGTTCAGGAGCATTATTAATCTGCTAACGGTAATGCATAAGTGCAGATGAAAAGTAACAGGTGCACATGCATAAATACATTCAAAGCGTTTTGCTACCGCATGTAAAGAAAAATGTAAACTAACTTGTAGGTAGCCGCTATGGAGTTATGGCCTTATACACTCTTTGTAGACTTGTCTATAAAATGTCTGTGTCTATAGAGTGTTTGTAGATTAACGAAAATGCATGTTTGTTGACAAATGTCTGCAGAATGTCATAGAAAAAAGTGTATCGGATTATAAAGTTCTGTTTTTGTAGACTGAAGTCCATAGATTGTCTATAGACTATATATATACATTTGTCTATAGACATTCCATAGACTTCAGTCTACAAAAGTAGAACTGTATATATAGTTCTACTTTTGTAGACTGAAGTGTATAAAATGTATACAGACAAATGGCATCTATAGATATTCTATAGACTTCAGTTTACAAAAGTAGAACTGTAAGCCTATACACTTGTCCATCGACATTCTGCAGACAACTGTCTACAAACATGAATTTTAATTAATCCATAGACACTCTATAGACTCAGACGTTTTATAGACTAGTCCATAAAAAGTGTATGGCCATAAGTCTATAGACTAGTCTATAAAATGTGTATGGCCATAAGTCTATAGATAGTCTATAGACTCAGATTTTTTATAGACTAGTCTGTAAAAAGTATGGCCATAAGTCTATAGACTGTCTGTATGTAGTGTATAGACAGTCTATAGACTGAGACTTTTTACAGACTAGTCTATAAAAAGTGTATGGCCATAAGTCTATAGACCGTCTATAGGCAGTCTATAGACTCAGACTTTTTATAGACTAGTCTATTAAAAGTGTATGGCCATAAGTCTATAGACTCAGACTTCTTATAGACTAGTCTATAAAAGTGTATGGCCATAAATCTATAGACAGTCTATAGAGAATCTAGACTCAGACTTTTTATAGACTAGTCTATAAAAAGTATGGCCATAAGTCTATAGACTGTCTATAGACAGTGTATAGACAGTCTATAGACTCAGACTTTTTATAGACTAGTCTATAAAAAGTGTATGGCCATAAGTCTATAGACTAGTCTAAAGAAATGTCTATAGACAGTCTATAGACTCAGACTTTTTATAGGCTAGTCTATAAAAAGTGTATGGCCATAACTCTATAGACTGTCTATAGACTAGTCTAAAGAAATGTCTATAGACAGTCTATAGACTTCATAGACAAATGTCTATAGACTGTCTATGGACCTTCTATAAAAATGTTTGTAAGGGACAGCAGCGAGCGAAGTGGCCATCGTGCTGTCTATCACTTCAACGCAAACTGAGTGGTGAGAACACATCACTCTCAAAGCTACGAGCTGTCGGTCAACCTATACTGCTCCCCCAAACTAGATCACTTTCAAGATAAAGCCCGCGCGACCGCGCATACACAGTTTCTGCCGAAGTACAACGCTCTACTCTCCGCCGGTTCGTTGCGTGCGACGGAAGACGGCGCGCTTCCTCCTCGCTTTCCACCCTTGCGCGCGCGAGATTGAGCCGCGATCGTCACATCACCCTCGCATGCTTTCACTCGCAACTACAGCGTGCTGCGACGGTGTTATCTTCCTTGGACTTTATACGGAACATTACGGCGACGGCGACGGTAAAATGTGCCTGGAGTGTCCATATAATTCCTATCGCAATAATAATTGAAAGGGCCTGGAAACGCTTCTGTCAGTTATATATATACGTAAGAGGCATGTACCTATTTATCAGTCAGACATGGTGAACCATGGGGGCCCGAAAAATTATTTGAGTTTTCATTTATTTCTTGTAACTATATAAAATCACAAGATGATACAGGAACAAAGGGCAGTGAGTGCCTCACAAGAGGTCCCGGATCCCGCCCAGTAGCAGTGCAGCACAGTACACAGAAAAAAATGCGCATGTTGTGGCAAACAATTTTAATAATAAAATAAATAATTGTACTTCGTGTTTAAAATTTACATCATAAATGTATCGCTGGTTTGGCTAATATTATTGTGGAGGTTATACGCAACGAAGTACTATCAACAAAAATGACTCACAATATTCACAAGAAAAGAAAGACAGCAGATGTATTCGATCTTGGAGAATTACAAACCGGTTTCCAGCAAAGCTTCTTTCGAACAGTTGCAATAGTTTCACTTTCTTTTAATTATATCGCATACTTTAAAAAGTTGCCGGTATGTATATATATATATCTGACTGGTCCGTTTGAAAACTTGCCCGCATGTAATGCTTTGGAGCGCTTTTATTGGGAATCTTTAAGAAGCCTGCAACTCATCAACACACATGTTACCTCGTCATAATATTTACCATGGTTAAGAGACTTAGATGGGCTAGTTGGTTGATGATTTGATGGTTTACCATGGTGTCCTCTCTCCCTCCTTGCCCCCCCCCCCCCCCCTCCCCGCCCTAACTCAATTTCCGCTACATTTGATATCGGTTGAGTTCACAGTTCTCCTAGTGCAGCTGGATAAATTTTTTGTTTGCGAAACAGATTCATAAAGTTCCGGATTTCTTGCATGGGTAAATTACTGCAAATGTGATAATTAGTCCCATGTCTCTGAAGTTTACCTACATATTGTCCATAGCGCGTCCTTTATTTTCATCGAATATAAACAAAACGCCTTGTTTAGTTCAACAAGGACATCGCTGAAACCAAGTCGGAACGTGTTATGACACCTGAAAGTTGGGAAAGAAAAACAACGGCTCAGCGATTATTTTCAACGCTTCTAACTGGACCAGGAACGTAAAAATATTGTCGCATGTTGCAGTTACCATATCCTCCTCTCGCCTTTTCACAAAATATAAACGTGTTGTAACCTACAGCTAGGTCGGGGCATTGGGAATCATAACGATAGCGGCCATAGCACGCGCTCTAATACTTGAATAAGAATATTTTTTACAAATGCTGCGTTTGATCCAACCTCATTTAACATCGCACATAGAGCTTGCATAGCATAACCCGCCGTGCTTGCTCAGTGGCTATGGTGTTGGGCTGCTGAGCACGACGTCGCGGGATCGAATCCCGTTCACGGCGGCCGCATTTCGATGGGGGCGAAATGCGAAAACACTCGTGTACCTTTAGATTTAGGTGCACGTTATAGGTGGTCGAAATTTCCGGAGTCCTCCACTACGGCGTGCCTCATAATGAGAAAGTGGTTTTGGCCCGTAAAAGCCCATAATTTCTACTTTTTCTTTTTTGTGCGTAGCATACCACCAATTTTTGCTAAATTTTGCCTAGGTGTTTTTATAGTTCTGCCAAGGCAGCGGGCTCAATTCTTCCCGGCTCGTTAGACACGCTCATAACACTCTAGAGTGCTTGCATACGTAATTTATTGTGAAAGCCCTAATTACACATCTATCTTGAACTTCACCTACACACCATCCATTAACTCGTCCTTACAGTAACCAAAGACAACGAAGCTGCCTCATTTAGTTCATCGAGGACGCCATGCGAAACTAAAGTATCACACATAAATAAAGATAAATAAAAAAACAAAAAGATGAGGTTTCAATAGTTATTCGTAACGCTTTCAAATAAGTCAGAAACGTTAAAACTACGCGACGTATTGCACTTAAGACGCTGGCCCATTCCTTCAAATTATAATATACATTAAACGCAGAGTTCTCTTCTGACATAGGGAAACCTAGCTAATAGCAGCAGCGTGATACTTTCGAGCACTTGCTCACATTTTTAGCGCTCTATTTGAACAACACGTATTTACAATCGCACATAAACTTGGCGTATTGTTCGCCTTATGTTCGCAAAATTTGACCTCAGTTGTAGTTGTAATTATGCCAGCGCAGCACCGCTCTTAAAACACCGCTCAGCACCGCTTAAAATAGACTGATAACGCTGTGGACCACTTGCATACATATTCTACTGGAAAATTAGCATTTAGCTCACCCATTTGGAACATTGCTTACAGATTGGCCATACCCTGCCCCTAACTTTCCCCAGATACAAACGAGATGCCTTGTTTAGCTCACCGAGGACACCGGAGGAACATACTACAATTCTTGTATGATGCACGAAAACACATTGAAAAACGGGGGTTTAGTAATTATCTGCAACAATTTCATTTAAAGCGGCAAAGTGAAAGTTTCCCATCGCATTGCATTTAAATTTTTCTCTATTTTCCTGGGCTTTCAACCGTCTCTCGTGCTGTTCCTTTAGAAGTCTGGGAAATATTTCCATAAACGGCAGTAATACACCCTATAGAACTCTTCAGTGAGTAACTTTCTACAAAAGCTGTAATGAACCTACACAGAATAAACATGTATATCGCTCGTCACCCAGAACATTGCTTCGTACATCTAATGAATATAAACGCCGTGCCCCGCATACTTTACCGAGGATACCGGGGGAAAACAACTAAATAGCGTGTATATACGCACAAATATTCGGTGGGAGCGACTATTCAGTAACTGTTTCGAGGGCACGTAAGCAACCAACACAGTGCGAATTTTCACTACGTCACCAAAAGCGGCCCTCCCTTTTTCAAAATGTGAAATATCTGCTATAGTTCCTCCTGCTGTGAAGCAAGTAATAGTGTATTTCTTATTTAGAAACAGCGTGCAGATGAAATCGCCGAAGTCAGAAGTCACACATGCCTTTAGAAAAAATTCAAGTCAGTGTTCTATAGGTATTGAAATGGCCCTACACGTTCGACCAAGCTCATTTTCATGATCATATCTACAAGAAGTCTTGATTGCACAGTGAAATTCGACAGTTATACCTGTAAGAGATTTGATTAGATTTCTGATAGTGATAAGATATTGAGACTGCAACGCTATGTAGGCAAACTCTGGACAGAGACAAATAGTTCCAGCATTTGATAATCCAACGATTTCATGCCGTAAGACACACCAGTCGTTGACCGCGCCTGATGATAATAATTTTTCTGGACCTCCCCCTCGCCCTCAGGTTAAATGTAGCAAGCTGATTCGAATGCGGATATAGCGGTCCCAATAAAACTGGGCGTCATGCAAGTTGCGCAAAGCTCACAGTTGTTACGGCGGGCACTGCCCAGCACCAGGCGTGTATGGCGAATCCCGCGCGTCGTCCGCTGCAGGGCGTCCCGAGAAAGCACATAAAACAATCCTTGCTGTCCAAGCAGGGGATGCGTAGTAAAGAAAAGCATTACTTTTGTAATCACTGTACGAAAAACGAAACTTTAGCTTCAGCTCTACTTTTGTTGGACTTTCCAGCGTGCAACGGAAAGTGACCGCTTTCAAAAGGGGGTGGGTGGAATCAAATGACATACTTTGCCCTCCCGCCCCCCTTCCTCCCAGTTTTTAAAGTGGGAGGGAAAGTGCCCGTCTTGCCCCCTTGGTAGATACGCCTATGATTACGATTATGTAAGCTGCATTTGCCGGGAAGCGTGAGACGCAGTCAGGGATATTTGAATGCTTTCGCGTTCCGCTCTTAAAGACGAAGCGCCCTCCAATTTTTTTTATCGTCTTCCTTTTAGGAACCTTATTTTTCTATCTCTTCTTCTGTCTTTCTTCTCCGTATTTACGACACTTGGAAAGAGAAATAAAAGAAGCTTCGTAACCAAGTAGTTCCTTCCGGGGCATCACAGGAAGCTAACCGTAGAGAAATATTCTGAACGAAAGCTTGATTACATGCTCGACCATCTCGGTTCTTTTCTTCTCTCTCATCGAAATTCGGTGGTCTTAAAATGTTACTACTATTCCTGTTCGTCAGCCTTCTCATCTTTCGTCTCGTAAGTGGGGCGTAGAAAATACTTTTAATGACCTATAATCGTATATAGTCACTCTGAACAGTAAATATTCTGATGCATTATTTATTTCTTTATTTATTTTTTTACCCTCAAGGTTTGCAGATTACAGAGGGGGGGGGGGGGGGCATATTACAGACCAAAACTGGAAAAAGAAACAGTCGATACAATAACAATAAAGAGCAGGAACAATCGACAATTTAATACAAAATATGTACAGTTGCAATTAAGAAAAAGCAGAGTAATTTCAAGATCTAAAAATAAAAAAACAAAAGGGTAAATACAAGAACAAACTGACTACAAACAATCAGGCAGTGTTAAGCATGTTATTTTTAAAAAACTCTTAACGCGTGATGTATCTGTAATAGCAGCAGCTGCTTCTGGCAGCTGATTCCATTTGGGTGTGGTCCGAGGTAAAAGTGCATGTGAATAGGCCACAGTTCTGCAACGAGGAACATGAACTTTTCGTAGGTGATCGATTCTAGCTGATATGAAAGAATGGTTTTTAATGAGCTGTTCACGAAGATGATTATTGTGATAGTGAATTTTATGAAAAAGGGTGAGGCCGGGCTATTTTACGCCGAATAGTAAGTTCCTGAAGGTTAAGCAGTGACTTCGTCATGGTAACACTGGCTTTGCGGTCATAATTGGATAAGATGAAGCGAATGAAACGATTCTGCACTCTTTCAAGTTCGTTTATCAGTGTAGTACCACCGGGACCCCAGATTGATGATGCGTATTCAAGTGACGGACGGATGTAGGTAGTGTAGAGAAGCTTTTTTAAGTGATGGGGGTGCCATATAGAAATTTCTTCGAAAGTACCCAAGTGAACGGTTAGCTTTGGTGATGATGTACGTCACATGGTGTTTCCATGATAGGTTACTACAGATATGAACACCGAGATATTTGTAAGATGAAACACACTCAAGAGATGCATTAGCAAGATGATAGTGTGAACATGCGAATGAAGTGCAAGATACGAGAATTTATTTGCATTTTGAAATGTTTAATTCCATGTTCCACGTTTGACACTAAGCAAGTGTGTTATTTAAATCGGTCTGGAGTGAGGCAATATCATGTTGGTTATCTATTTTCTTGTAAATTACACAGTCATCCGCGAATAGGCAAACCTTTGATGAAATGTTACTGGGTAGGTCATTCATGAAAATTAAGAAAAAGTAAGGGTCCCACTACAGACCCCTGGGGCACACCCGACAGCACTGTTTGGACTGGGGAATGAACAGCATTAGCAGAAACAAACTGAGTAGGGTTAGAAAGTTTGAATCCAGTTAAGCGCACTAGGATCTAGATTTAATTGGCCAAGCTTAAAAAATAGTAACTGATGACTAACCTTGTAAAATGCTTTAGAGCAGTCTAATAAAATACAATCAATTGAAAATCCAGAATCGAGCAAATGATGCAAGTCATTACTAAAGACCAGAAGCTGTGTTTCGCAAGAAAAATTCTTGCGGAAACCATGTTGTGAGGGTGTCAAAATCTGGTTCGATTCAAGAAAATTAACAAGGTGAGTGAATATAATGTGTTCAAAAACTTTACATGCAATAGATGTGAGTGAAATTGGACGGAAATTTGCTGGTTTGTGTGTTGCCCCAGACTTGTGAACTGGAACAATCTTCTCTACCAGCCAGTCTTCCGGAAGGTTAGAATGCTGCAGGGACTGTGCAAAAATGCATGCCAGAATGATAGAGCACTATTCAATAGTGTTTTTCAAGAATTTCGTACTGATGCTCTCAACGCCACATGATGATGAATTTTTAAGTGTCTTCATTACGGCGCGAATACCTTCAGACTAAATGGTGTACATGGGCAAGTAATGATGTAATTTCAAGGTATGTTGTTCATAGGTACCTACTGGGCGAGAAAAAGCTTTTATAAATGTCTCATTTAGGACAGACGCGCATTCTACGTACATCAGGTACTGGTTGTCCTTCCGTCGTTTGCAAATTTATTGCGCTGCGTTCCTTGCCATGCATGACACTCCAAAACTTTCTAGAATTATATTTAGCGTAGCTGAAAGGGTGTGATTAAAGAAAGAATTTTGCTCGTTTCGTTTAATATAAGTAAGTTGTGGTTGCAGATTTATAGGATGAGCAACGTTTATCAGGCCGAGATTTGAGAGCACCGCGATAAAGGCTTTTCTTACAGTTTGAAAAACGGTTTATGTATCTGTTGTACCACGGGACGCTCGTATTCCAAAAAGCTTTCTTGATAAGAATGTATTTAAAAGTTAGTTCTGAAATTTTCGTTTTGAATAAGTTGCAGTAGCTTTGCACAGATCGTTCAAGGTAATAGATCAAGAACACATCTAAAAAGGAGCGCAGTACATTGATAATCGCGTCTAAATCAGCTTTTTTATAATCGTGTGTTGTTTTAAGATGTTTTCGTGCACGTGAGAATGGCAGTGAAATCTTTGCTTGAATAATTTCATGATCACTGACACCGGGCGTATTAGACACACAAGATATAATTTCCGGCGATGATGTCAAAACAAGGTCAAGAATTGAAGGTGTATTATTTGTAACGCGAATTGAAGGTGTATTATTTGTAACTCCCTCTCTCCTGACGACGCTTCGCCGTGCTCCCACGCGGGTTGCAGAATCAAGCGCCGTTCCTTTCTTTAGATTACTATCTATCTATCTCTCTGCCCGTGCCGATCACGACGTTTGGCTGGCGTAGATTAAAAATTAAAAAATTAAATTATGGGGTTTTACGTGCCAAAACCACTTTCTGATTATGAGGCACGCCGTAGTGGAGGACTCCGGAAATTTCGACCACCTGGGGTTCTTTAACGTGCACCTAAATCTAAGTACACGGGTGTTTTCGCATTTTGCCCCCATCGAAATGCGGCCGCCGTGGCCGGGATTCGATCCCGCGACCTCGTGCTCAGCAGCCTAACACCATAGCCACTGAGCAACCGCGGCGGGTCTGGCGTAGATCGTTTCCCCCTCCGAGACACCGAGTTCTTTGGTTCGTTCCGTTTGCTCAGGCGCACGTTTCGTTGCCGCGCCGAACGCTGCGTTGCTCGACGTTCTCTGTGTTAAAGGTGGGCGCAAAGTCCGATGCGGGGCGCCTCGTAAGTCATCCCTGCGCCGTAGCGCAATGTCTTACACCCCTTGGCGGGTCGATGGGAACGCTGTCGCGTTCCACTCTTGAAGGCGAAGCTTAAGCGTCCTCCAATTTTTTCATTAGCGATTAATTTGTTATACCGCAGTTTGAAAGGGCAGTTAAGTGCCTTGGAATAATTGGTTTGTTTTTCTCTAACACCACGAGTGTTGGCTGAAAAATCCTGCCGCATGACCACCTTGTTTTCTTTGAGCGTGTGACGCTTCGAAAAAACCGTTTCTTTTGTTTTGTAGGCGGAAAACTTTACTATAATCGGTCGAACTTTGTTAGCGGAAAATTTCTCAGTTCTGTGCGCGCGCGCAGTGTTATCGCCAGATAAGGTTAGTTGGAGAGACTGGCGGATTAAACTTAAAACATTTTCTTCTGTCTGCTGTGCCGTTTCAGAAGCGTTGTCAAGGATTCAAAAATCTTGATTGTCCCTCCGAGAGCGATCTTCTGCTTCATCGAGACGAGTGCATAGCCTGAGCGCCTCGCTTTCCACTTGCCCAATTAGTTGACGCGTTGTTGTTAGTTCACACTGTACATTATCCAACTTAGATGTCCGCTTTTCGACAGTTTCTAGGTGCGTAACTATGGTAGAAATATCTTTAGTAAGCGATTGTTGCTGACTGTTAAGCTCTAGAATATCACTTGACATCGTCATCTGTGCGGCTTCAATGAGAATGGAGCGTTCATGCATGTCTTTAATCAATTTGCGCACCTCAGTAAGCTGAGGACCCGGATTCCGCTCAACATCACCGCATATTAACAGCAACAATTCACACCAAGGCACTAATAAGGCTTCTGGGCATGGAAGCACCGCGATACAACGGTTGTCAGACCGAAAGGTCACATAGGGTAGTTTGTTGAATGAGTAACTGATTGTGACAAGAGGATATATATATATATATATATATATATATATATATATATATATATATATATATATATATATATATATATATATATATATATATATATATGCACTATCCTTCCTTCCATTAAACAGTTGTGAGTAGCGCTTGTCCTTGTCTGTCTTCCTTGTGTCCGTGGTTTTATTCGCGCTAAGCTACTACTTCAAAACTGATTGACTTCTCCCCATACATCATGAGGGCATATCTCGAACTCCTTAAACTTCTAAGCCTAGCTGACGACTAGGTCTTGCTTTTCTCAGTGAACTCGGACTAGGATTTGCGTTAAAGCAAAAGGATAGACAGTTGGGCGAGTTGGTACGGTAACATGATCTTAGCTTCTAGCGCGAAGTGAACACGGACACAGAAAGGAGCGCTCCTCCTGTCTGCTCCTTTCTGTGTCCGTGTTCACTTCGCGCTAGAAGCTAAGATCATGTTTGCGTTAAAGTTGTTCTCTCTCTCTCTCTCTCTCTCTCTCATGATCTGGCATCACCGAAACCACCTTGCCCCTTTCGCCCTTTCTTTAGTAATCCACATATGTAGGAGCTAATCATAGAATCTGGAGGTTGAAGTGCGACTTGGGGGTTCTATTTTGTGGTCCTGAATTTCAGAGAAAAGTCGGATGTTTTTTACGCGCATGCACGCACGCACACACGAGCACAACTCTGTACGTGTGATACGGCAGAGATATAGTTGCAGCAGCTCTGCGACTGGCTGCGTGCTACTTACTCGTGCCTATATAATCGCTCAAACAAAGAATGGCTAGGTGGTTAGTTTTCATCACGCTGATATGCAAACTGAAGTAGGTGCGATAGGAATGGCTTACTGTTTGTGGCATATTACTTCTGATGTGTGCTCCACAATGAGATTTTTTTTTTTAAAGATGATTGCGGAATGGAAGAGTAGCATGCGTATCGTTTTTTTTTTCTTTTTCAGTCTTCTCGTGCAACTCATGGAGCTACGTAAATTAAAAAAAAAAAAGAAAGATCAATTTATGCTGTTTTCGTTCAATAGTTCACAGGTTATACAAACGAACATAAACGGGTTCAAACCGGTCTGTGGGGTTATTTTTTCGCTCCATAGTTTATTCGAAAGTGAACCTTTTTTCGCTCAACCATAACAAAATACGGAACGAAAAAAGTTTCAGTTCATCAATATGGGCAACATTAGTAATGCAAATTTGATTTCAGAATAGTTGACTGTTGAGGAATTCATGCAGTAACGCAGTAACATATGGACGGTGCTCTATTTGACGGTATTCAAGCTGAGAACTGATGCTGTAGCTAGTTAAGAAGCAAAGAAGCGAGCGCTAACGACGTCATTTGGCGCCACCTGCTTCGCCTTTAGCGTTGCACAGCGTGCGTCTCTCTCTCTTCTTTTCCTCTCGCGTATCTCTTACCTTCCTTGGCGATCGCGAATGTGCTTCCGGTTCTCTTACTTTCGACTGCGCCGTGCTTGGTGAAGCGAACCTTTCTTTCACATGGCCTGTGACAAACGAGCTTGAGCGCTAGGTTCGGACAGAGTAATGCGCAATTGCCGTAATTTGCCAAAATTCGCGCGGAACATTGTATGGTACGGAGCGGGCGCTAATCATACGTGGAATATCGCCTCTATCGAAAATCTGGGCGGTGGTTCGTCGAGCATTAAATTGGCTATTTCATCGATTACCTACATCCCAAAGTACTTAACGAAACGCACACCGACGTCAAGGCACGATTCGTTCCGTATGCCGCAACGCAGTTAATTGGCAGAACTTCCAGCAGCTCAACAACCACTATGCTCGAATAATTGAACATACGATCGTAGAAGCGCGCCAGTTTATACGGCCTGGGAGACGCGTTGCGTGCTGTCGGTTTCAAGGAAAGGTCATCGCTTCGCTTTCCCCGACTGCAGAAGCGGGCAGAACGCTTCGTATGACGTGACTATAAAACTTTAGAGAGAAGAGGAAGAAGAAAAATAAAATTCTGCTATTTCATTTTTTGAACCGAAGTAGGTTGCCGCAGTAGCGGCCGCCGCTGAGTGCCATAGGAACAGGGAAAGTAGAGGCAAATAGGTTAGCCATTATATGGCATTGGAATGTTTGCAATGTCCATGTAATATGAGTACAGTTCGTCACATCCCGACAAGAGACGCGGAGCGAATTTCAGCGACAAACGTGGCCTGAAACCGTCTGCCCAGGCGACGGAACTGATGGTTTAAATGCTGGCCACAGTATCGAGGCCTTCTGAGGCCATAAACGTCTCGCGTGACAAAACACGTGTGTCGCAAAGAGCTAAAAATGGGCGTTCAGCGACGAACGTGCCCCGCAACTCGGTTGTGCGAGAGCCCTTAGCGGAGTAAGTCCGAGTGCGAAAACAGGGGAAATTGCCAAGGAAGGCCTCATAGAGGGCATTTTGGTTTAAAGGAATGATGCGCTTGGCGAACGCTGGCAGTGGCGTTATACAGGAGTCGCATCTCGATGAGGCACTAGATGAGGCCGACAGAAGACCATCGGCGTTTGCGGAATAAACAATTTTTTATTGATTTCACAAAGTTCAATCAACTACCCAGAGCGCTCCGTTGAATTCTTTGCCGTCGATGCAGGCATATCGCTTCTGATTAAGACATGAGCGCTTTTCACACACACACACTACTGAAGCATAACGTTTAGCCATGAGAAAGCTCACGTATGTCGGGTGCGTTAAGGATTCATAAAATATTTACAAAACTTATTTGATGCACGAGCGAGGGGAGCATATATATGCTGGCGTATGCTGTCTGAAACCGCCAATCCAAGGAAATGGCATGAGTGCGTCGGCACTTGTGCCATCTGTCATTGCGCGACGTGTATCGTCGTTTTCTTTTCGTTTTCTTTTTCGTTTTCATTTCTTTTCGTGGAGTTAACAGATGCCGCCATCATTCCGTTGCCGTTCCTGTGTGTGAACGTAAGTTTCGCCTTCATTTCTCGATATCGAGAACTAGGGTGCTACAACGCAAAGCTGTTCCAACCTCTTCTATTTCAATTCTGCGACCAGCCCTCGAGGATTCGTCAAAAATTGTTCGGCCCATCCCCACTTCGCCTGTCCGTCACCAGACGTCACGGAAACAGCAAAAACGTCTCATCTGATGCGATATGTGCACACGCATTATGCATGATAAGACCGAACGAAAGAAAACTTTACCGGCGATTACGATACTCCCTAATGCGAAATTTGGACGCAGCTGTATACGTGTTTTCATTTCGCGATATATTGGCTGGCGCGTACAATCTGTCTTGTGCGGCACATTGCAAACAGAGTGACGTGTGGCGCGACTGCCTCGCTAGTCGAGAGATCGAAAGAGGCGGCGCGTGGGTGACGCGTGGGCGCATTTCACAGCAGCCGCCGCAGACAGCCCTACCCTCACGCAGCGCTTTGTTTCCATGCAGACAGCGCGTGCTACTCGGGCCCCATCTCGTAGCCATCGTCACCACAAAGCACGCCTTGCGTGGCACTACGCTTTTCTTCTCTAGCTTTCGCCATAACCTCCTCCTCTGCTTTGGGCCTCATGGTACTCCTACACTCTCCTCCTCCACTTTCCTCCTCGCGATCTCTTCGCTATCGCAGTCTTTCATCACCCGCTTCACTGCGCGTTCGCTTTCATTCTTCGCTGTGTTCGTTTGCTCGGTTATGAGGGACAACGCCGCAGGAACGGGCGCCTAAGAGCTGCGCTTTAAAAATAATTATTTATGATTTGACGCCTTTTTCGTCATTCGCCTTCTGCTAGTGGCCAAAGAGAGAAAGGGAGAGAGAGCGAAGTCATAAGAGAGAGGCAGGGAGGTTAACAAGGCCGAGCCCGGTATGCTACCCTGCACTGCGGAAGGGGGAAAGAGGACTGAAAGAGGTGAAGAAAGAAGTTCACAGTTCTCACTGTTACACACACAAGCGTTCATCGCTGAGTCAGTCAGGGGCGGTCGTACAGGCTGGTGCATTTGGCATTTGGCCTCTTGCACGAGACACCTCGGAAATGGCTCATGTTTTGCAACTCTAAAGCAGCACTTCGGAGTCTGCATTTGGCCCTATATCAGAGGAACCATGAGCAGCTGGTATATAAGAGAGGACCACCATCAAACTATTGGTGAAAGGCATGAAATTATGTTTCAGTGGCTGCCTGGACATAGCAGCATTGCTGGTGATGACCTCGCTGACGAAGCGGCCCGGTCTGCCCATGTAGAAACACGACCAGTTCCGATCCCCTTATCCAGAACCGGCGCTGCAAAAAAGCTTCATTCCGTGGCTAAAGCTATGACCAACAAATATTGGTCTTCTCCCAACCTCCCCGTCTCAGCTTCGTACACTTGATCAATACCTAAAGCTACAAGTGCCATCAAAAGTTTCCCGCTTTGAGGCTACAGTGTTGTGCCGCCTCTGGCCCGCGGGAAGCATTGATAAGGGTCTGCTCGTTCCGGGCAGGAATGGGGGAACCGCCCATGTTGAGACTCTTGTGGAACGACAGGAACGATTTGAACCCATCTTATGTCTCTGTCCCCAATACGACGTCGAGCGTGAACTTCTCCGGATGGCATTGAACCAGCTGGACTGTAGACCATTTTCGGAAATGAAGATCCTTGGACCGTGGCCGTACGCATCCATGGCGCAGAGAACCACGACAGCGTTATTGCAGTAGCTCAAGTCTACAGGTCTTGGCCACCACTTTTAAACTCTGTGCGTACCTTGAAATCTCCGCCAAACTGTGTTCTCTGCCTCTCTTTTCATCCATATATTTCTTTGCCCCAGGGCAGGGTAGCAAACCAGACTTGCGTTTGGATAACTTCTCTGCCTTTTCTCTCCTCTATTTCTCTCTCTATATATATATAAAACAATTTCGCCAGCTCGATGTGCTCTTCCCTGTTCCCAGAAGCAACGGAAAGGCTTATATCCCAAATTATAGCTCCGCTTATCCACCTTCACCAGATTCATCTCGCCTCGCTGCTCGGTTCGTCGAGTCGGAATTGCATGAACGTCGCCAACAGCGGCGACGCCGCGGCGCTGTGTGGCGATCACGCGACGGGAAACGATCTCGACGACTGCTCCGATGAGAGGGCTCGGAGCGCCTGAGTGCGCTCGACGCGCGAGGAGAGCGATTGAAAAGAAACCGCCCAATAAATGGCGCTTCGAAGCGACCAGCCGCACCCCCGCTCGTGCACGACGAGCTATTCCGGGAGGAAAGCAAAAATGAAAAATAATCAGTACCACCCCACAAGCAGAGGCAACAAAGAAGTGTAAAGGCAAGAAAGAGGGGCTAAATATAAGTAGTGGCAATGAGGCTAGCCATTGCATAGACCACCTGGCTATGCTGCGTTGGTGTAAAGGGATAAAGAGAGTTGAAGAGAGTGTGGTTAGCCAGTGCATAGACAACCTGGTTATCCTGTGCCGGTATAAAATGGTGAGAATGACTAAAGAGTGAGCAGGCAAGAAATGATATAGTAAAAAAAAAGTTGAGCAGTCATTCCACCTTGTGAACGTAGCTGACCAGCGAAGCTGCTATGGTGGTATAAATTGTCTTAGTATAGAGTTTTGTTGGTATGTGATTATACATATAATTATGTATACGTAATTTATGCAAAACACAAAGTAATATCAGGCGCGCACTACGTCACGTACTACGTCATGCATACACAGAGCTACCGCCTAAGGGATTTCACGAGGCCGCTGTAATGATACAGGTGTTGTCGACGCAGCTGCGATGGAGCGCCGTTTAGACGTTAAACCGAGACACGACGCGAGCAACGATATGCGTTGACCGGGGCGCAGTCCAAAGGAGTGCACGAAACAAAATTTGTTTGTTTGTTATTTGCCATTGAGCATACTTCCTGGGTAATCAGCTGAATGAAACTTAAGTGGACTAGAGTTTTATTCTAGTGGGAAAACATGGGGTTGTATACGTCCCTTTCTCTTCTGTGGAAGCCGATGTATTGACAGCAGACTGGAATTCCACAATATTTACAGCTTCACTGTGAACTACGCAATTGTGAAAAGTAAATGATACTCAGCGTAATGTTAAAGTCGTCTTAGCGGCTAATGGCCATATAATTTGTTTCGGGATAGTTTCGATAAAAAGAGAGTTACAGCCGCTTTCTGTAACCATACTACCTCCGTAGATGCCCATGTATTGACAGCAGACGGGAATTGTGTATGATTGTGTATTGAGCAGCGGTAAATTTCAGTGAGTATGATTTTTTTCAAGATACCTACATTAGATTGAGAGCTACGGAGCATTGGCGAAAAAGAGGCACACGTAAATTATGAAAAGCACGCTGAGCTCCACTTATTACGTGCGCTGAACGTGCATAAGAGGCTATGATGGCCCTGCACTTCTGCCCCCACTTTCTTCCTGTTACTGATACTCTTCCATCATGGCACGCAGGAGGTGCGTTAAATAAGTATTGCTGCGCGCAATCCTTCCTTATGTCTGGCGATTTCCTCATCGAGCGACTGCCTGGCGCTGCAGTGCTCTACGATATATCGCCTTATGGCTCTCGTGGGACCACTCGGCCAGCAGTGCACCTTCCCCGAGTAATTTCCAAGTCGCGGCTCCCAGCCGCCTCCTTTTTGTCTGGCGCCGCGAATCTCCTGGCAATCCGCGTCGCGATGGAAGGAAACGCGAGCGACGGCGAATTCCGCCGAACGGCGAGACTCGATGGCGGGCGACCGCGCTGCCCACTTGTGGCAAGTGGCGGGCATCGATTCGCCCAGTTCGGTCTTCGCCTTCCCGTTGTTTTGTGCAGCAGCCGGCGGCCGCGCGATGACCGCCTGTACAGCGCGCACGGTCTCGCTGCGCACTGGCTAGTGCTGCGGGCCGCCCTTTTGTCGCATAGGCGCACTAATTTGGCGCTTCGGCGGCGCCAAGCGCGACACCGCGCCGCGTCGGTGGCAGCGTGATTGGATATTGTCGGCTACCTATTGTGCTCGCTTAATTCCTCGCTCCAGATCTGACTGCTGCACGTGCACTCGGGAGCGACGCGACGGATGCTGCGACATCGCGGCGCGCGTGACGCGAATGCCGCTCGAATCGGAGCCGCGGCAGAGCGAGGCTGCTGTACGCGGCTGGGCCTCCGGTGCCGAGCGCACGTCCATGCACAGCCTTCGCCTTGCACTGAGCGCTGTATAGTGCTCCCCGGATGAACAATTCAAATTAAGTTTAGGACTGAAATTCCAGGAAGGAGTCCATTCGTACTGCGTGTGGAAATAGGAGCGGGGGCTTATTTAACTCACGCATGTTCTATGAGACGGTGATTCTCCGCGCCCTATGAAGTTATTCGCTGTTTTAATTTCGCATTATTTTTTTTTGTTTTTCTTTGCGCCGCACAAGGTATACCCTGTTCACGCTGTCGTAACTCTACGGATTTTTTAAATTTCTAATCTCTATCTCTTTTTTTTTTCTTTGCAGTGTGCTTCAATTTTATTATTATAGGGTACTCTTTCTCGTTCGCCTTTCTTGTAGTCGTTGTTATGGCGCTAATATACCAATTTATAATTGAGTGTGCGCTTTTCACCATGAATGCAGCGTTGTGCTTAGATTGTATATCTTCCTTTACTCTCTTCCCGTCTTTTTCGCTTCTTTCCCCGTGTTATAATGTATATAAAAGCGCATTTTGCTGTCTTCTGCTGTATGAGCCTGTATAATGCTTACAGTACTTGGGAACAAAGTAAATAAAATAACAATGAGACCCGTCTTGACTTCTGGCATGGGCATGGCGCACGAACCCACCGCGTACAGTCCTTTACATTCACTGCCACACAGCTTAAATCTGCCAGTCCCGTCGTGGGATTAGCCGGGTGCGCGTTTAGTCGCGTTTTGCTGGACCCAATAAAAGTTATTCACTAACTCCCTCACTTTAGTCACGTGCCTAAGAAACTGTGGCCGTTTCGTAACCGCCTGATATCATCGTTGTTTCTCTTGCATCGCAATGGTCTTGCTCATATATGCCGTGTTTTCTTCTTCTTGAACATATTTTTATTCGCCTATTGATTATTATTATTGTTATTATTATTATTATTATTATTATTATTATTATTATTATCATCATTTTTTTATTAGACAATATCAATCTTCCAGATTGTGTACTTTCGCCTCTCAAGTGTAATTACTTGAAGAGGCGGACAATATTTTAATGGGAAATCGCAATGTTATAAGTTCCACTGGTTAAACTTTATTGTTCACTATAGGTCGCATGTAGAAGAAACGAAGAAGGGCAATATCCAAGTTACGTCCGATTAGCAACAATCCTAGCACTTATGCGTCATTTGATGAAATAGTTTATAGGGCATTAGTGACACAACCGACAACCCGAGAAGTGAATTTTATTTGATTGGCTGATTCCTCTGAATCCACGTATCGCGGCGACGGATCAATATTGTCACGAGGGGGGGGGGGGGGGGGGGGGGGGTAGCGTTTATTTCACGACGAATTGATGAAAATTGGGAGAAGGCGCGTTGCCGCGCCGACACCGGGCCGCGCCAAAGACGTGCGTCCTCCTCTTCTTTGGTCCTCGTTGTCGCTGTGGCGTAGCGCTCTTCCCTTCGCCGGCGAAGTCTGCTGGGCGAGTGACTGTCACGTGCACTCGGAGTCACGTGGATGACGTCGCTGCAGGCGGGGCGAAGGGAACAATATATAGGCATGGCTGAGTGGCAGAATGCTGTATCTAGTGTACTACTCTGGGGGGCTCTTGGGAATGAAAACATTTCCGTGCCATTTCCTCTTTTCTTAGAGTAAACATCTGCCAACTGGCCCATAAGCTTACTTCGCCTAATCTATAATTATAATTTGCCGAGTCTCTGCATGCTTTGCTGCCAATGATGTGTAAACGCGTAAGCGTGGTGGTGCTACGTCATCACACTGCATAGACGTCAGTGGAGGCCTCACAGCAATTTCGTTGTAGCGTAGTTTTGGTATCATACTCCAGACGGGCACAATCGCATCAACAGCACGGCTTCAGTGAATGTTCGGGAACGCATGCATGGGCTCTATAATGTAAAAGTATTCCAATGTGTTTTTATTCCAATCTCCTGACGTCAAATTTACATAACCACTGACGCAAGCATCGCGTGGTAACCCCGCAGCGTTGTTTGAAAAGCCCAACCAAACGAGCTTCTCGTTTAAAGGATGTCGCTTTCTTCCGCTTTCAAGGCTAATAGCATTGCCTATACATTGAACAGCTTTTCTTGTCTAATTGGCTGGGAAGAGGCGAGAAGCACGCTCAAGTGGAGAGATTTTCGATGGGGCCGAGCCATCGCAGTGAAAATAGATAACCGGATGAGGCGGGTGGTGCCGGCGTCTGCGAGTGGTCCGCTTTCCCTTGCTTAGCTTGCCGTGGCTGGTCAAAAATCGTGGCGGCGTGCAACGGAAGGTAAAAAAATGCGGCTAAAGCCGATCCTCAGCCAAGAAGAGTTGGCAGAGCGATGTCGTATACGTGTCGAAAGGTCCCGATAACGTTATACTGCCGTGCAATATAATTTATTATACGCAAATAAATCTAAGCTTCCCGGCAGCTCCGAGCATGCAGCCAGTACCAGAGCGATCGGCAGGCCATCTTCTATTCCTTTCGGAACAGGACAGTGTCCAGCTATTCAGAATAAAAATCTGTTTTATTCGGCATATTCATAGGTCTTTAACGCGTACACGTCACTCTGACGTGTGAGTTTTCGCTGTTTTGTGACGTCGCGTGACAAACAGGGAAAGTGGGCGCAGCCCGAAAAAGTTTGACCAATAGCAATTGGCCAAACGACGCCTTTCTCGCTGATGCCGAAAAAGGCCTCGAACGAGAAATTAATATTTTTTTTTTCGTTCGGTCTAATGATTCAAAATCAGTGGGCACATATCAGATGGGGCGTTTTCGCGGTTTTCGTGACGTCGCGTTACAGACAGGCGCAGCGGGTGGCGGCTCGAAAGTTTTTTGATCAATCGTGGAGGGCTGATTGCAGAATTGGAATAAAAAAGTTTGGAATATCTTAACGTTGTAGGGACCCATGACTCGATTCTTAAACAAGATGAATAAAATGCGCGTCTTGTATACTTGGCCAACCCTTGCACCTTCTTTCATTCGTTAGGCATGCGTCGAGAGCAATAAAACCTTTCTGACACGGTAGACACACACCGTCTGCAGGCGTCTGTTGTGCAGCTTCAAGCTACCTGTGCATAGCCAGCTAGCTATACACTGTAAAATAATTTACGCCCTTATTCACTTTTCAGAGTGCAAGCTATTTTACTACGTTCGTGTAGTCGTGAGGTCGTGAGCTGTGCGCAGCGTCTGCACATAGCGTCGAACGTAACCCTCCGCGGTGACCCGCCGTGGTTGCTCAGTGGATATATGGTGTTAGGCTGCTGAGCACGAGGTCGCGGGATCGAATCCCGGCCACGGCGGCCGCATTTCGATGGGGGCGAAATGCGAAAACACCCGTGTACTTGGATTTAGGTGCTCGTTAAAGAACCTCAGGTGGTCGAAATTTCCGGAGTCCTCCACTACGGCGTGCCTCATAATCAGAAAGTGGTTTTGGCACGTAAAACCCCATAATAATAATAAAAAAAAAAACCTCCGCGGTAGTCCAGTGGCGTTGCTCTGCTGAGCCCGTAGTCGCGGGTGCGATGCCGGCCACGGCGGCCGCACTCCGAATGCAAAACCGCTCGTGTGCCGCGTGTTGGGTGCACGTTAAAGAACCCCAGGTGGTCAAAATTAATCCGGAGTCCCCCACTGCGGCGTGCCTCGTAATCGGGTAGTGGTTCGGGCGCGTAAAATTCCAGAATTTATTGAATTAACTTTAGCGTCGAATGTGCAGCTTCGATATTCGTGGCTAGTGTGCGGTGTCTTTCTTCTGCAGCAGCACTAGAACGTCGCACGTTATCTGCACGCCTTTCGTAATCGCAGCACGCGTCTTGCCTGGCCTCGCTTATCTCGCGCGCACGACGATCGCGTTGAGCTATGGCTCATCTTCTTTTAAAGCGAAGCCTTCCTTGCCCACCCTCCCGGGTTTCTATTCATTATTAAATTGATTGCATTATTTCACTTTTTCTTTTGGTTGCGAACTTTGCGGCACATGCTTATGTTGAAAAGCTGGAGGAAATCGTCATGAAGGTCAAGTTTCGTGACTCTAGCTTCAATATGGCCATCTAGACTGAACTAGCTGGCCTCAAATAACTCGTTCAGTTTGCCTGATGCGGACGCAGCACAGCGAAGCGCGGATCGCCGTCCAACCCCTTCGGTAACGTAGATTGGATGGCGCAAAATGAAGCTGCCGTTGTGCTTCCCTCTTCCGACGAGCTGATGCCTATCGGGGCTTTGCGCAGGTCCCGATCCAACGCAAGAGTCACTTGAACAGCTGGGGCGAGACGGATCGCGGGGTATGGGGTAGCTTCATTTTACGCTACCCCTACATATACCCTCGGGAAGGGCGGGGTTTGAACCGCGAGCGCCACCTGCGTGATGGCGTGAAACTGAGAAATAATTTCGCGTCAGTTATTTGGATCTACGTGTTCGTTTTGAAAGCGTAGTATGTCGTGTCACTGTAGGCGTACGAATGTTTACAGATCGCAGAATCTCCAAAAGAGCTGAGTATTTTTTGAGCTTTGGTATGCAGCTTGGAATTTCGGTTAGTTACCTATTCTATATTAGCGTACGCGACCAACACAGTGCTGTAGTGTTTTATTGGCTGCAAGGTAAAACTGGGGATCATACGCGGCTTTTTCGCGCCACCTGCATTGCCCAAGCTTTTGACGTCGGCTGTACATTTTACAAGTTGAAAGAACCTGCGACTGCGATTGCCTGACGTGCTTAAAAACAGATGAACGTGCACATTTCTTAAGCGTTACTCTATTTATATCCCACATATAAACTGAGCTTCTGCTTGTTTCTCGTGGTGTTACGTAATAACACGCGCAGTCGTGCGTTGCTCGTATGCTCCCGTGATGCGTACTTTTTAACGCACCGTGTACGTCTGAGAATATGAATATTATTTTTTACAAGATGGTCGCTTTTGTTAGTTGCCGGCGTCTTTCTTTTTTTTTTCTTTTACTTTGGGCATACGACAAGCCGCGGCAGTTCTGCAAGTAGATGTATCTCTGCGGTCGTGCGAGTTGAAAAACACGCACTCACAAATTCGCGCGCTCGCTCACGCACGCGTGCTTAAATGGCAGTCAAGTGTAAAACCCGTCTCGCCATAATTTCAAAAGCGCCGCAGAACGGAAGCGCCTCCCCTTGCGGCAGCGTGCGGCTGGGGGGCCGCGTGCGCTGCAACGCATAATGTGCCGTGCTGGGTGCCTAACGCCGCCCGCTCGGGCCATCCAATTTACTGCCGGGACGTCGTGTAGGCGCGCAGCTTGCCGGGCGGGAATATGGTGGCTGATGAGCTTTCCGGCTCGGATCACGCGTATATCACGGCAGCAGCGCGCACGCGCAGTTTCCGCCAGCTTGCTGCCCCCGACTGCGGCACAGCGGTCCCCCTTCTCTTTCTCTCGTTTTTCTACTCAACTGTCCGGAAGCGAGGAGCTCGCGTTTATCGTACCGCGCAGTATTCGCGCTCGCCGTGGGCGTCGCTTGCAGGGCGGACGATATGCTCCGTCGAAAAGGCAGTCTTGCGTTGCATTCTCTCCAGCTATGGACCCGTATTCGCAAGAGAAGTTCTTACGCTTAGTTTGTAAGAACGAATGCCGGGCGATAGTGACAGCAAACATATTATTACAGCGAAGGCATCTGACCAATCGGAAAAAGTTCTCACGAACGAAGAGCTTGGGGAATACAGCCGCTAAAGGCGAATTGACGAAGCTATTCCTTCGTAAGTGCTCTTTGCCATTGACCACGGGCCTTCGCTAACGTTATGTCCAGCATCAGGATTGGCTAGCGTTTGCTCTTACGAACAAATTAAGGGTAATAGGTATTTTCGAATACGGGCCCTGTTCCTTTCATGTAGACAGATTCAGGGGCCGAATTCTCGAAGCTTTTGTAGCATAAGAGATATTTTTCACTGCCGGTCGCCTTTTCTAATGTGTTCGCTGTCCCTCTTGGCTGTTATTTGTTATTACGAACTAGTCTATCATAAAAAAACTCATCAGCCCTTACACTCTGTGAAGAAGGACGAGCAGCGAAGCTGTGATGTGTTTTACCTCAATCGACGCATCTGTGTATATACAGGTATTATTATTATTATTACTATTATTATTATTATTATTATTATTATTATTATTATTATTAGAGGACACAGACAACGACTACATATTTTATGACAAGTAACTACTATTTATGACAAGTAAATGAAACTCGGCGTAATGATAGAGTCGTCTTAGCGGCTGTCAGGATTGGGGGCTCAATCCCATCGCTCGAGATCCGTTGCCAAGATTGGAGTCCGGCATGAATTCGAACGTAGCGGGCCCATGCCGTCGTCCAACTTATCCATGCTGAGGACGTTGATGAAGGGAAGAACTGCTTCTCATGGAGAACGAGGAAAATGGGTTTATTTACAGTATTTAAATCAGTCTAACAAGACTGCTTGAGAAAAAGAGTGTCAGTCCAACATGACTGCACGAGAGAAGTGTGTCGAGCATCCGCACAACAGCCGTTTTTAAACACTCGGTCCGCCGGCGATACAAGGCGGCGAATGTTCGTTTCGTCATCGCAAAACTAGCCGCCTCCCGCGACAAGGTGACGCGAGCGTTCGTTTACTCATTGTAAATTCGCCGCCGCCCCGAAGAACAGTTTACGCACACAAAGACACACACATTCCAAGGTCTGGAGCCGACGACAGAGGGGCGCCGTTCCGCAGAACAGTTTACGCCCACACACACGCAAACACACAGGTGCGAAGGTCTGGAGCCGACGTCAGAGGGGCGCCGTTCCGGGTACCTCGGAGACATTCTGGGTAGCTCGTTGTCCTGCGTGCCGGCCGGCGCATGGGAAGCGACATAAAGCGGCTTTCGCGCGGCAGCTTGCTCACGCGTAGCAAATCAGGTCCGCGCTGGAGACCTCGGGCACAATAGTTCGTCCGTCGAACCCGTTTCGTCACAACGGCGATGGGGCTGGTGGATGGAGGCGGTTTTCAGCACAAAGTCCGCTTCTTCGAACGCAGCCTAGCTGCAGCGACGGAGAGTGGTGGATGCGCGTCTTGTCCCTTAGTCGTAATTGGGTGGCAATTTGCCTTGCAGCTCGCCATTCTTAACACGGCCAATATCAGTATATTTTCTTTTTCAGGATACCTACTTTACGTTGAGAGCTATATAGAACATTCGCGAGAAACTGGAGATGAAAATTTTTTCGTGCCGCTGGGACGCGTAGATTGACAGATATCGACCACCGCCGGAGGGTAGCTATATACAGCTTCGCTGTAAAACAGCTTTCTGAATGTTGGTCCAGGTGCCACGTCGGTGTTCATAAGTTGAATCAATAGAGAGTAAAACCTATTCATGTAACCCCGAGTCCTTGTGCTCCTGTTGGTCCAGTAGAAGTGAATGGGAGAGATAAAAATAAGGCAGGGATGTTAATCAGTCAAGAGTTCGGTTGGCTATACTGGAAAGGAGCAGAAAGAAGGCAGAGAGAGGAAACAGGCGGTTAATATGAGCACGGACAGCACTGCGCAGTCAAAGGCGCTCGCGAAAACGACAATAAATAAATAAATAAATAAATAAATAAATAAATAAATAGGTTGGTGGCACAACCCTACCGCCCCGTTCCAAAGGGGGCGCTCGTAGCATCCACCCATTCATCCACCCAAGACAAAGCGAAGCAGTCGCCTGCGACTGCTTACTGCTTTGTAAGGCATGGAGCGTTCTTACATATGATTCGCTCCCGACGTGTGGGCCTTTCTAAAAAGCTCCTTCCTCGCTACGCGGGCCCATACCGCGTCCTTTGACAAGTGACTGACTTCACGCACATGACTGCGTGTGCCAGTCACACTACATCTTCTTTTGCGTTGTTCAGTGACGTCGTCAATGTTTCGAGGCTCAAGCTTTACCACCCGTCATCAGCTGTGGGTTCTTAGTGGCGCCGGGCCGGCGCTTCTGCCGCCTGAGGTCACCTTACGTGCTACTCGAAGATGCCGATGTCGACCTTTGGATTTAATGAGACGCACCCATAAGCGGCCTCTGGCTCATCTGAGGACGACGACGTGCCTTTCTTGATGTGGACTGGCTTCCATGTTGGTCAGTGATTGCTACCCCGTGGAAATACTCCTTGTAAATAGTTTTTCTACTGTGTTTCCACGTAACAATATGTAACCAACAAGGACTTAATTCGCAAAGCTTTTCATTCCTAAATGCCCTTTGTCATTGGTCAGTCACATTCGCCACGGCGTCTCTCATGGCGCACGTATTGCTTTGGATGCTGAAATAAATAAATAAATAAATAAATAAATAAATAAATAAATAAATAAATAAATAAATAAATTGGGCTTCTTTGTGGCTGCACACGTGGATCACTTTAGTCGCAGCTTTTAGAACTTCGGTCGTCGTTAAGTGTCGGTCCGCAGAGTAGAACGGTAAAGAAGAGTAGTTTGCTGGGCCAGTTGGTGCATGGTGAACTTATAATGGTTTCCAGCAAGTACGGACGCGAGCACAACGCTGGACTTACAACTGAAGTTTATTGCGAAAACATTCCACAAATCACCGCCACGCATGCGTATACACCCAAGAACAATAACAAGGTTTGTAGTCAATTATCAACAAAAGTCCTACACTACACACAAGCGTAGTCACACCCCTTCCCAACAAAGGCAGCAACACGTGGATTAACATGATAAATTTAGAAAGTGCAGTTCTTTATCATTGATATGCATCGAAGGTTCACTCACACATGTATGCGCGCCCAACTTTTTAATGTGGAACGCTTCGCTAATTTCTCTTTCCAGTTTGCTGCGCTCTCTCCCCACTATCGATACACTATCAAAAACTGGTCGGCATTCGTGCTTTTTGCAATGCAATGGCAAGTTCCCTCCTGAAGCGACGCGTTCGCTTGTCGGCGCGTGCCGAAGCGTACCGACGCATGCCAGTGGTTGGGCCTTTACGGTACCGGCACTAACGTTCGCAAATGCCACTATGTGCTTAAAATCTGATATCTTGTCGGGGTTGGAAGTTAAACAAAGATCGGTAGGACGGGTTGGCTTTGGGAGTCCATGGTAAACCACAAATGAGGATGTGAAGTGTAATGTGTTAGGCTTCTTTAAATGTCAGAGAAGCGCAGAGCAAAATTAGTTTTGAAGAAAGGCTCAGGAACGCGAATCAACATAGTTGGGCGGATAAACTGCAGAAGTATCTGTACCTGAAAAGCATGGACAAAGAATGGAGGAAGAGGTTAACAAAATTGATAACCAAGTACAGGGTAATTGAAAATGTAAATAGACTACGAGGAGTCATCGAAAAGAAAGTGAGAGAAACCCGAGATACGGCCAGTTGTGTGCAAAGATTACAAATAAAAAGGCCATGGAGATTTACAAAAATTGGAAAAAAGAAATTGGAAGGAAAAATATGTACAACATAAGGGCAATGCCTTGCGATTTGAGGCTGGAGCTGGTTGCCTTAGGAGAAAATGTTCACAACACAATGGCACATGTGTGTGCATGCTGCACCAAACGTTCGGAGACCACTGAACACATCCTAATAGAATGCGAAGGCATTCAACTAGTGAGGCCTGTAGGTAACGTCCACCTTCCGAAGCGCTTGGATTTATAGTGGATGGAAGCATCAACCGGTCAGCAGTCGAGATAAGCAAGAGACGTTCACAGTATTGATGGGAAAACAAAGCATAGAAGAGATTAACACGACCGGATCCGTTACAGGTATAGGTAGCGGTACAAGGTCGATAGAGAAGTTTTGAGGAGGAGGAAGAGAAAGAAGATTAAGGAGACGTATACACAAATGCTAGAATAGAAAGCGTGTATAGCATTCCTGAATAACTCAAGCCAGCTAGGCGACTGTTGTTCACCGCCCCGTTTCAAAGGAAATGCAAATAGATCGTCAATATCGTCGTCATCATTCGTAGTGGCGTGGCTGACAATCGCACTACGTGGCTATCTGGTGTATAGAAGAGTTCAAGAAACTTCTTTTGTGTGGAAATGAAGTAAAAATTTTCAAGCACTCTACTCCATTCGACATCTACGTAATGCGAAGCATGCTTTTTAGTTGACTATGGTTGTTATGAATAAGTGTTCTGAAGGGAACGATTATTGCTTTTGCGACGTGTGTATCCTATGCCTTCTCGGTCTCTCTCTCTCTCTCTCTCTCTCTCTCTCTCTCTCACACACACACACAAACACACACACGCATATATATATATATATATATAGATTTAGGTTTAGATTTGGGCTTTAGGTTTTAGGATTTAGGTTTAGGTTTCGGCTTAGGTTTAGGTGCACGTCAAACAACCCCAGGTGGTCGAAATTTCCGGAGTCCTCCACTACGGCGTGCCTCATAATCAGAAAGTGGTTTTGGCACGTAAAACCCCGCAATTTAATTTATATATATTGACACACGTGTACTTGTTTATCTTTTGCGGGTGACCGCTTGTCACCGCCTAACAAATGTATGTTATCGCATAGCCCAGGACGCGCCTGCATGTATCACAAGTTTCTGGATTGTCATCAATGGTTCCATCCGCTGTCTGTGACCGAACCTTGTGTAATCTGATTGCACGTATGCGCGACTCGAATGGTGTAGAACTTTGTGGAAGACACGCAGGTCCCAGCGATTACTCTGGAACATTCGACGACTGATGTATAAAAGCCGACGCGCTTGACCCGCTGATCAGATTTTCGACGATCGCCGACTGTGTTCGCCACTTTCGTTGAGCTTTGAGTGTTGTCAGAGTTGTAGGACGATGTCACCGCTGGCATCCAGTTGTAAGGTTTGTAGTCGGGCATGAACTATGTGGTAGCGGGTACAAGCCGTCGTCCAACTCACTCACGCTTGGGACGTGGTTGTTGGGAGGAACTTGCTCTCCTCGAGAACTAGGAGTACAGGGCTTATTTACATTAAAACAAGAGATACATTTCGGCAGTCTAGCGTGACTCCCAAATGGGGCACGCAAGACGACGCATACAGCACACGCGCACGAAGCTCCAAAAACTCCCAGCACACTGCTCACGAGCACACTGCTTCTCGAGCACGAGCACACACTAGCAGCCGACAACCGGCTATTTCAAAAGCCTCTGTCGTCCGTAGATACCTAGGGGAGAGAAAACTGCTGTCCAATCGGACTTCTGATGAAAGACGGACCCCGGCGCGGATATATATATATATGTATATATATATATACATATATATATATATATATATATATATATATATATATATATATATATATATACCGGGAACAAGTAGGAGATCAATGGGCCAGTTATTTCAAGAAAGGATGGCCCAATGGTAACGCAAGCCGGCATTGTATATGTACACAGGGTGTCCCAACTATCCTGCATCAAGATTTATATACATGCAAATGCCATGTAGCTGGACAGAACAAAAATAATGTTTGCCGTCGCTTGGAGATACTCGGACAATATTTTGCATTCCGTCTAATTACATAAGTAGTCTTAATCAATTAATCAACTTCTCAAGTACTATAGTTAAATGAAACGTGTCAATGAGAAAATTGTACAGCAACATGAAAAACTCCCGATACATATTTCTATTGTTGAATACGTGCCGCATAAAAGGGTTTTTCTGAGCGTGAAAGCAGCCCGTGTTAAAGGGCCCCCCACCAGGGTGCTATTCTAGCACACAAATAACAGATGTTGCCTTGCACAAATAACAGATGTTGCCTTGAATAATTCTTGAAGTCACGTGTCACCACGAGCGACGTCACAGCACGAACACGTGTACGTACCCGCACTAGCGCGTGTACAGTGCTCACGGAATGAAACGCGTCAATTTAGGTCTAACTAATGCGCATATACTTTCATTTCCACCGGCTGCAGTTCGTGACACATTTACGTAATTTTGGCGCGTACACTTAGATCGGAGTCCGCGTCACCTTTGGTGACTAGATTCCTAGCGACATGACATGGTACTCTTGAGTACTTTGCACATATGCAGGGTTCTATTAAATGCTCCCTGTCGCGTTTCATTCCGTGAGCACTGTACGTCATCCTCCGACTTGGAGCGCGGCGGCCGCGAGGAGAAGGGAAAACGGCGTTCGGTTTGAAATTTAAGATCTTTCTGCGGCGCGTGGCGATGTAATACTTTGCAGACACGATCGTTATCGCGCATTGTATGCTCTGCACTTGTCAGCTCAACATGGCCAGACCTGATGAGGGGCCCTTTAAGGCTGCCTCCAGTTACGGGGACTGAGTTTCGGCGACCTTCAACAGCGTCTGCTTGATGCTCGAACCAGTCTGACCATAGGAGAGGGGCCGGCAGGGAAGAGGAGATGATGTAAAAACAAATAACAGAAGTTTAATGCATCGTTACGGGTGAGTGGTGCGCTCGAAGACAAAAAGTATAGAAACGCTCGGCGTGCGTGCTCCTGCACGGCAAGGGCAGAGAAGATCTCTTCGTGGCGCCTCGCTGGCCTTCTTACACGCTACACCATTCGGGCAACCTCATGCTCTCTTGCTCGCTCGTAGAAGGCCTTGTCAGCACACTGGTCAGCCCACACAGGGGAATGCGGAAAGAAACTACTCCCTGGTGTAGAGGTGGAGGATGGAGGACAGAGGAGAGTAGGATTTGCACTGGTGCATAATGCTGTCGTACACACCCGATGGACAAGTCTTTTCATGTTGACGAGGGTGACGATTAGGCACGTCGTGTCTCAGGCGCTTGGCATCCGTTCCTTTTTTCATCGCCGCACACAGTTAACCGTAACACCCGCGAAAGCACGCGAAATCACCGCGCGACTGGCCGCTCCAAGCACTTTGCCTGTATTCGCGGACTATATATATATATATGCCGCAGGTGGGGAACGATCCCACAACCTTTGCATTATGGGATCGTTCCCCACCTGCGGCAAGTTGTTTTTTCATGCACTTTCATTTCCATTAATTCATCGTTTCTTTATTTCATTTAGTATAAGCACAAGTAATTACCCCTAATATATATATATATATATATATATATATATATATATTGCCACATGCATACTGCGTGTTTATTTTGGACGATGCGCGCGGGCGCCCCGACGAAGACGGCGAAGTGCTTCCGAGTCTCGAGCGGAACTGGCCAGCGCTGTAGTTGTTTTTGTAAATATACTTTGTAAATAGTCTTTAGTGTTCAATCCATCGATTGCGTGACAATATATATATAGGAAAGCAAAGCCGCAATCGAGCCGACCGTCTCACTTTCTCAAGTGGTATACCTCAAATTTAGAGCAAGGAATCCTCAGCCTTTGTTGCAAACCAGCTTCTCAAAAGGCGCAATGATGTCATGGTTAATTATGTGGTTCTACGCATTTTCTACTGCAGCGCAATAATCCTAATTTATTTTGAAGTGATGTACGATGACTATCCTAACCGCGGCTTTTTCTGTCTTTCTTTTTACTTGTTGCCTTTTCTATACTGCGCTATGTTCGCTATCGGCCTGCGAGAACGTCGATATACATATGCATTCCAAAAAAATGGAGTTGGCTCGGAGAAGGATGATTCGCAGTAAAAAAGATGACTTGCACCAGAATCGACCCTCGCGAAGCTGAATGTTTCGCCTTACAGAATTTTTTCCACGACACATAAATACTCGCTGCGCGCAGTCCACGAGGCTGCAAGATGGAAGCGCTGAATTTATGAATCCAATAACCGCTTTTAATGTATGTCGTGCGAAATTTGCCAGGCCTTGTCCTATTGCCGGCCTGCATAAAGAAATAAACGAACCACCAAGGATTAATTGCGCCACACATTTCGTTTTCCCGGCGAAATGAGTTATATTTCTCCCTGAACGAGGCTCCCGCGCGGGAGCCGAAACGTATTGTATAAACTTTCGTGGTCAGTGTCCGCTTTTAACTGTTTGTCGCGTATATTCCCGACCAGACGGGTTTTTGTCCAATCCTTGATTTGAACCGTTGCTTTGCACATGTTCGGGTCTTCGGTGATTAATCTTATACTCAAACGACGGTCACAGTCCACGAGATTTTTTTACTTTGGCCACATTTTCGTCCAAAGCACTCGTTGAAGGGCGTCCGGATCGCTCCATGTCTTCAACAGTCTCCCGTCCGCTCTTGAACTCACTGAACCACCAGAAAAACTGGGTCCTTGACAGAACGTCGTCTTTGTAAGCCTCCGTAACCAAGGCAAGCGTCTCGGAAGCGATTTTGCACAGGAAGCAAAATTTAATCGCGTGCCGCTATTCCAGCGAACGTTTAATTTTGTGACGTTTTCTGCCATGACAAACACTCGAAAGCAGCTTTTGCGCCACTTCAGAACCTGACTGCGTCAGAGCTCGGACGCGACTGCCGCCTGGTGCGTTACTTGGCTTAGAACCCCCACCACAAATCCTGCCTCCGGGGAGTGACTGCAGCGCCGCGCTGTGGGCACTCTCATTACTTAACGCACAAACCCTGTAGTTCTTCATGATGGGATTTCAACCCTGCGAAAGTTATCTAGACTAGATGTCACGGTAACGGGAAGGTAAAATCACTTCGTCGTGCTGAGAAGGACAACGAAATATGTGCAGAAAAAAGGCACAGCCTGTCGGTTTTACGACAGTAGGCCAGTGACCTTAAAGACCGATGCTTGAGTTCATGTCACCTGTGCTGGCTGTTCTATTATAGTTAGTATGAAGCGAGCGCAGTTATTCTGAATCATCTACAATGAAAACTTTTCGTGAAGGGGGTCCCAAACTGAAACTGCATATTAAAGTTCAGATGCAAGTATGTAATGCTACAAGTAAACGTTTAGTGTTCGTGTGAAAAGTTCCGTTGAAAGTATCCCTGAGATCGGTTTGCATTGTCAGTTACATAGATGGTTTGAGCGGTCTAGGGGCCGAATTCACAAAGCTTTTCGTTCGTAATACCCCTTTGCCATTTGCTGGCTGCCTTCGCTTATATATATAATATGTCCAACATCAAGATTGACTTAAAGTTGCTCTTTGTATAAGGGCTTTATATGAATGTGGGCCCAGGTCATTTTGGCTGTGATGTGAACCTGTAAACATTTGGAAGAACACAGCGTTTCTAAATGGGTCTTATTAAGGGCCATGTTTGTAGCTCGCCAATGGATGGAGTTACGCACATAAGCCTGCATTTGATGAGGTTTAATTGCCGCTACTATATTTTGTGTCAATAAGAAACACGGCATTAATGTCCGATTGATGATTCATTATGTTGTAATGTTAGGTTGTCGCATTAAACAGGGCCTGTATGCAAAAAATAACTGTTACGCAAAAATTGCTACCAAGAGCGAATTCTGGCCAAGTTGGAGCCTCGACTTATTAATAGCGAAGGCAGGCTGCCGACCAATGACAAAGAGCACTTACGAACGAAGAGCTTTGTGAATTCGGCACCAGTGCACATAGGGTGGAGTACAAGCACGTAAATTGGTAATCTAAATAAGAAAAGGTAGTCGCCCGAGCACAGAACCTTCTAGTACAAGTTGGAGTCGACGGGACTTGGTGGGGTGTTTACTATGCTCGCACAACTAGCACAGCTTCTGCACTAATAACTGTGTCAATAGCCGCACAAACTAAATACATTGCCTTCACAAAATGTGGTTCTCCTTACGGACTCAAAAGCCGCTTTGCGACAACTCTACCCTGGCCTACCGTCCATCAAGTTCCCGCGCAAATCACTAGCCCTCGTGAAAGAACTAGGCAACAAAGGCATCACGGTAAGGTTTCAGTGGATTCCCTCCCACAATGGCATTGCTGGCAACGAACAAGCTGATACTCTTGCATACGCAGCGCTCCATCATCCGCCCAAAGTCAAGGGCTCAAAGAGTAATCAAGTGAAAAAATCTGACATTCGAAATCACTTTTGGTGCCACCACATATTTCTTGCGTAACCAAGAGATTTCGAAACGTTCACTTCTATATCGAATAAAGACAGGATGTGCTCGTACACCAGCATGGTTATTTAAGACGGGGCGTGTCAATTCTCGAAACTGTACGGCATGCGACGAGACAGGATACATTGAACACTTTCTGCGGTCGTGCCCGAAATGCCAGGATGAAAGGGTAATCCTGGATTGATCAAGTGCATATGCATTAAATAAAAAAGGAAAGCACCACCCAAATAAATATGACACAGGCGATGAAGACGTCGTTAAATGTAGCTAGCAACAAGAAAAAGTGAGCAGGATGGAAGCTTTCATTAGTTGGTTCGACGGTATAGGAATGGTAAAGGAGCGGGGAAAAGTTGTACGGAACCGAAGGCGGAATACGCACAAACACAAGCGCTGTGTCTGTCTCACGTCTTCCTTTTTCTCACCTCTTTAATGTTGTTTGACCATTACAAAGGCAAACATTTTTATTGCTATAACAATTATATGGACACTCCAGGGGAATTTCCGCCGACGAAGCGTCGTCGCGGTGATGTTATTTATAAAATTCAAGCGCAATAACACCGTGGCCGCGCGCCGTATGCTGTACGTGTGGTAGGAAGCGTGCTAGGGTGAGCGGAGGATGGTGGCTTGATCTCGCGCGCGCAAGGGAGGAATGTGGGGAGGAAGCACGCCGTCTTCCAGCCTGCGCAATGCACAGGGGAGTTAGGGGAGGGGGCGTTCTACTCCGGCGGCGGCTAAGTATGGTGCGGCTGCGCGGGCCTTATCTTGAAAACAGTCTGCAATTAGTACAGATGTGCATCGAGGGCTGATAGCTTCGTGTGCGCTGTGTTCTCGCCGCTTAGTTCGCGATGAAGCGAAAGGCAGCACGAAGGTCTGTTCGCTCGCTACTGCTGCCGCGCTTTCTCACTCCAGCGTTTTGACAGCGAGTGTGCGCGGTTATCGAGCGAGATGTGTTGTTCATGTTTCCTTGTGCGCGCGTGACCCCATGCTTGTCAATGTAGTTAGTAAGCGAAAGTTTGCGAGTTTATGCAGCTGATAAATCAGCTACCCATTGTTCGTATGGCTGTCTAATAATTTGCTATCGCAATCGATGCTTCGCCTTTCGAAAATCGATTCGAGCTCATATTATTACTGAATGTATGTAAGGAGATGTTGACGCTTCGTAGAAGTGCTGACTACCTACTTCAACGTGCAATAAAAAGGTTAACATTCAAAAACATTCAAGAAAGAGTTCCTGCGAGTAGTTCGTAAGTCTAGAACCTTATTTAGTACACGTGTGTAAGCGTTGGCACTATTAAACCTGGGGCCTGTTCACCACCTTAGCATCTGTAAATATGTCCGCTTTCCGTTTGGTTACGCCAACTTCTCGTACTGAAAAATTCTTTACGCACTCAGTAGTCGGTATTATGGCACTGCTGTGGGAAATACAATTTAGCAGCACTACCCTGTTAAAAAAAACTTTCTATATCCGATACGGGACGTGGCATATCTTTTATACAGGGTGTTTGAGCTAATTTCAGCCAGAATTAAAAAAATATGCCGATGCACTCTAAGACGACGGACCAAATGCATGTTGCTCTCTTTTTTTATGCAGCGTGTCACGCTATTTTTTGTATTTTGCCTGATTAGATAATTAGTCAAGATTAATTAACCAACTTCTGAAGCAACGAAGCTAGGAAAAAAATTTCCATTAAGAAGTTGCAGAGCGGTTTGCAAAACGTCCAAATAAACAGTTTCTGTCTTTCTATCTATTAAGTATTAGTGCTTTGCAGCTTACTGCGGATACCCGCGAAATAAAAAAAAGAAAACCACGTGACATGCCCCTCATGCGCGTCGTGATTGCACCATTGCCCTGCTCCCGACCGTTCCGCGCACAAACCAACATAGCATTTGCCGGGTGTGTTGCCGCTGCGTCTGCTTATCGCTATCATGAACCACCGTGAGGGAAGCACATCGCTGGCGTATATCGCACAGCTAACGCCTTCGTCACTGCCCTGTCGCCTTTTAAGCGGCAGCACGCCGTGCTAGATGCTACGTTCGTTTGTACGTGAACAGTGTGGCAGCGTTGCAATCATGGCGCGCAAGCGGGTATGTCATGTGGTATTTTTTGTATTTCGCGGGCATACGCAGTAAGCTGAAAAACACTAATAGCTAATAGATAGGAAGTTATAAACTGTCTAATCGGACGTTTTGCAAAGCGCTCTACAACTTTCTAATTGGAATTTTTGGCCTAACTTCGTTGCTTCAGAAGTTGGTTAATTAATCTGGGCTAATTTTCTAATTAAGCAAAATGCAAAATTGTGCGTGGCTCTGCTATCGCAAGCGCCAGGGACCAGCGGAGCTGGGGGAAGGCCAGTAAAGTAATGCCACGGTGTCCGCGATGCGCGTGCCCAACGTCGTAGTAGACGCCGCGGTTGTCTCCACTCTGTACGGAGCGGCTGCCGAGGAGGCGGACATCGACGCATCCTAGCAGCCGCCGGAGAAGAACGCCCCTCCTCCCTCGCCTGGCCCCCCTGCCACGCGCGCCACAGGAGAGGACGCGAATCCGGGCCGCGTTCCTCGCTCGCGGGCGCGCCGCTCCTTCCCCGCTAGGTTCCACCCACCCTCGCCGCGTCGCTATGCTGCGCGATGATATTCGTCTACTCTGTTTTCACTCTCTCTCAGCTCTCTCTCCCCTAGCTCGGTGAAGCTGCGGACGCAATGAGTAACCCAGCGAGCTTCTAACAGCTCCACTGTAAAAAATAGCGTGACACACTACATACAAAAGTGAGCAACGTGCATTTGGTCGCGACGTCTTGGAGTGCATCGGCATATCGAACTTTGGCTAAAGTTAGTTGAAACACCCTGTATAGGCACATATGATTCTTGTAATTACATGATATTAGAGTGTATGGAGCATACTGTTTTTATAGGATAGTACGAAACACAAAAGTAGTACGTTTTATATACATGATATGTCAGCCTATACTTCACGTGATCTAATGTATAGTCGCTAAGTCATGCTGGGCTCTTCACTGCCCCATCGACCAAACCACACTGCAGGATCACGTCTCTTCCTCCTGCATATCTTAGTTTGCGTTAGTTTCCTTGGCAATAACGTGCATGTTGTTCCTTCAATGTTCCCGGTCAACAGCGTGTTCTCAAGGGCATTCCTACCTTCCGATTATAAGTCCGAAATGTTGTAACGTTTGTTTGAGAATTGCGGCCTCCGGGGAATAGCATTATCGCGTTATGTTTAAGCGACTGAATGCATTGGCACGAGGGTGAGGAGTGAATTAGCCTTCCGAGAGCGAACGTTCAGGGTGCCGGTCCCTCCGAGAACGCCCAGTAATGGCAGTCACGCTACACAGAGACAGAACGAGAATCAAATTGAACCGTCGTGGCTGATGGAGCGAGCTCGACTGCAAGGAAAATAAGAGGCACGAAAAAGAGGCGCCCACCGCTTTGCATGCAAATTATCTTAGATTCCGTTCAAGCGACGCACGTGCGCGCCCTCTGCTATCCGTCGTGCGTGCTTGGTAGCTGTTGGTTTTTGTCGTGACCAAACCGAGAATGAAGAAACCCTTGCGCCCGCATACCACCCCTCGCAATCCCGTCGCGACTGATCGCCTGGAAATTAGGGGCCCATTTTGTTTGCTTGCTTCTTCTGCCACGGGAGATGAGTGGCTCACGTTTGTAGGGTCGACACTATTTCTTCTATTTACCATTCTGTAGTTGCGTGACCTTCAGTGACCGGCCCTACTGTGTGTGATCTGTACTGTGTGTTTTACTTTATCCTTTTGCATTTGTCCTGTTGCTCTTTCTTTGCTCTTTCCTTCCTATCTTCCATTTCTGTGTTGGTGTCACCTCCCTTCTGAAGAGTAGGCAGGCGTTGTGCCCTTCCGGTGGCAGTTGTCAGCCTGCTCCTCGCTTTCCCTTTAATGTATATATCCGTTCAAAACAAATAATGATAAAATAATAATGAGGGGCGCGTCCTTGAGTGCGTATGCACGTTTGGCTTTTGTGGCCACTTTATTTTTCTTTACATACTCGTTTTCTACTTTTTTTTTATTTTTCGTGCCAACTGTCTCCTTAGGCTGCTGAGATTATGTCAAATCTACTTTCGTGGTCATCATCATAATCTTATTCATGTCCAGTGCAGGACGAAGGCATCTCCCAGCGATCTCTAATTACCCTGTTTTGTCCCAGGTGACCCCATCATATGCCTGCAAGTTTCCTCATTTCATCTAATTTAATCGCGCCACCTAATTTTCTGCTGTCTTCGACTGCGTTCCCCTTCCCTTGGCACTGGTTTTGTAACTCTAATGGTCCGCCAGTTATCTGTACTATGCATTACATGGCCTGCCCAGCTCCATGCCTTCCTTTTAACGTCAACTAGAATATCCGCTACCCCTGTTTGCCCTCTAGTATAGACCGCTCTCTTCCTGTCTCTTAACGCTACGCTTAATATTTTTCGTTCCATTGCTCGTTGCATGGTCCTTGACTCCTCTAGTTTTCATTCGTTGTGGTCTCTACCGCATCAAACTTGGGCGCTATAACGTAAAGCTATTCCAAACTTTTCTATTCCAATTCTGCAATCAGCCCTCCGCGATTGGTCAAACACTTTTTTGGACCACCCCCTCTTCGCCTTTCTCTCACGCGATGTCACGACAACCGCGATAGCTCCCAATCTGATACGACGCGTACACACTTATTATGCATGATTTGACCGAAAAAGGAAAAAATAGTAATTTCTGATTCGACGCCTTTAAGCCATTAAGCCTCAGCTATTGGTCAAAAGTTTTCGGGCTGCACCCACATCGCCTGTCAGTCACTCGACGTCACAAAAACGTGAAAACTCACCCCGTCAAAGTGACGTGTAAGCGTTAAAGATGCATCAATATGCCGAACAACTTTCTTTTTCTGAATAGCCGCAGGTTGTGCCATTCCGAAAGAAATAAAAAATGGCTGCGCCGTTCGTTCAGGCACTGGCTACTCGCACCTGCCGGAGAGCATGGGTTTATTTGCGTACAATAGACCTTTTTTTGCCTGGCCATGTAACGTTTCCAAGCACTTTCGGCACGTTTACGACCTCGCTCTGCCAGCTCTTCTTTGCTGAGGATCCGTTTTAGCAGCATTCTAAACCTTCCGTTGCATGCCGCCGCGATTTTAGGCCAGCCACCTCAAGCCAAGTAAGGGAAAGCGGACCAATCGCAGACGCCGGCACAACCCTCTTCATCTGGTTACCGATTTTCAGTGCACTGGCTCGGTCCAATCGAATCCTTCTCCACTTGAGCGTGCTCCTCGCCTCTTGTCAGCCAATAAGATAAGACCAGCCGCTCACTGTAGGCAATGTCATTCGTTTCTAAAGCAAATAAAACTGACCTACTATAAACTAGGGGAGCGTTTGATTGGTCTGTTCAGACAACCCCGCGGGTCACCGCCCGTTGCTTGCCTCGGCGGTTACGCAATTTTGACGTCAGGAGATTGGAATAAAAACATTGGAATGGTTTTACGTTATAGGGCCCCTCGTGTGATTAAGGGGCTGCAGAGAACGGATGCCGCGCTTTTATATCGCATCCGTACAGGGTGAGCGCAAACTCCAACTTGGTGGTGCAAGACAGCACTTATCCCATAGTGTGTGCATTGTCAAGCTCTTGGTGACATTGAACATTGCATACTAAAGTGTCCTGAATTTGAAGGAGAACGTAGCATATTGATAGATGAACTAGGGTTGTAAATTGAAAGGTGGATAGCTGTATACTGATGGATGATGCAGGGTTGGAAAGTGAGTGGAGATCTGTGTGGGTCATCATGGTTTCGAAAACGCGTAACGTATTGGGTTCCGTGTCAACTTGTTTTTGATAGCTGGTGCTGTTAGCTGGACCGCATAATTTCTCAGACCGTTTCGCGTTTGATATAGCTGGCGTTCAGGTGATACAGTGGAGCGGCAATTTTTGCAAATACAGATCCGCCTGCGGCAAGCAAAACCACTCCTCTTCCTTCTCTTGGAAGGATTAGGAATGATGTCAACGGCGAATATCTGAGCAACCTGTGTGTTGCAGATGACATTGTCTAATTTAGCAAGTAAGCTAGTTTACTGCGCTTCTATAAACGATGGCTCGCTCACAGAGCAGTGAGTTTCACATGTGGAAGATAATCTTTTCCTGTTATTATTTCTTGAAATACATCGTCATTTTTAAATGGAGGACCTTACCGAATTACGGCCTGGTCGGCGAAGGTATATTAATACACACAGTGCCGATCAAGGTGCAGCTCGAGTCCTTGAGCTGGATCACTTAAAGAGGTGGACATTACTTGCGCGAGAAATCGAAATGCATAATTGACGAATCATTAAAATTCACTAATTACATTTTAAATAATCACCTGAGGGCACATATTGCAGTTTACAAATCGGGCCATGACCTCGTCAGGCTTTTTGGCCTTTAGTCTTTGCCTTCCGCAGGGAAATTTTATATTCTTCCTGCAAAATAAACATGTTTCTATTGTTAGATACGGGACCTTTTCCGGAGCCTCCTTCGAGTTCACCAGGCCACATCGAATCGCGTCACACCTAATCAAGGAGCGCAGAAGCACACCAGTCAAAACAAGTTGGCGTGCCCCACCTCGTGCGCCACATGTGGATCGAGCTATTGTCACTGCTTGACTCTTCCCGAAAGTGTAGCGGGAGCCTGGCACGGTTCCAGGTAACGTGAATCCTGAGCCAAGTTGCTTTGCAGCTCTGAAAGGTCGCTCGAAGACAACACGTCTCCTCCATCCGCCTATTGTGACGGCGCTTGCAAGCCGTGAGGCAACGACGGCCGTAATGCATCGTGAAGCCCTGGGAGCAATCCCCCCCGTCCGCCTTTGTGACGGCAGTTGCAGACCAGGAAGGCAATACCACAGACAAGTAATCCCTCGGACAATTGGAGCCCAAGGAGTGACCCTCTGCGCCGGGTGTGACTTACATTCGCGAGGGCTTCTACCAGTGGCCGAAAATGACGCCACCTGAGCGGGCTCGCCGATCGACCGAACGTGACGTGACTTCGAGACACCGAAGAGGTTAAAAGCCAGAGACCGGGAGCCGCAAGAGAACATTCCTTCATTCATCTCTTTCGAGCTTCTTGCCACGGGCCGCAGCGTCCGAGCTGCTGCCGGCCCGTAATGACTTCATGACTGTTAATTTCTTTGTACTCTCACTGTAAATAATGTAAATAAACCTCCAGTTCTCATCTCAAAGTCCTCCTCAACGACGGCCAACTCCCGCACCCAATGGCAAGGTCCAAAATCTGGGGGAGAGCAATTAGGATTGTGTTCAATCCCATCGCTCGTGATCCGTTGTCAAGATTGGAGTCGGGTATGAATTAGAAGGTAGCTGGCCGCTGCCGTCGTCCAACTTATCCACGCTGAGGACGTTGATGAAGGGAAGGACTGCTTCTCATCGAGAACGAGCAATATGGGTTTATTTACAGTATTTATATCAGTCTAACATGACTGTTTGGGAAAGTACATCAGTCTAGCATGACTGCCTGAGAGAGAGTGTCCTGAGCAGCCGCACAACAGCGGTTTTTAAACACTCGGTCCTCCCCCGATACCCAGGTGACGGAAACGGCTGTCCAAGCACCGTAGGCGAGTTGACCAGGCACCGTAGGGGAGACGATGCACCGTAGGGGAGACGACCCGGCACCGTAGGGGCATTTATTCCCCGAACTGCAGCTCGCCCGCCGGCCGCCCATTGCCTGGCGTCTTGGTCGGCGCGTGGGAAGGGGTGTCAGTAGACGTTCCCGCGGCTCAGTAACAATAGTTGGTCCGCCGAGCCCGTTTAGTTACAATGGCGACTTCGTCAAACTCGGCTCCAGCGACGGAGAGTCGAGGACGCAAATATTGTTGTTCACACACAGTCGACTTAGTCACGCCGTGGCTAGAGGCGTGCGGCGACGCTCCCGGAATGTTGCCTCCACAGTCGCAACTGGTTGGCAAAACTTGCACAGAAGCTGGCCGTTCTTAACAGCATATTCGCTTGGAAAAATATTTTGTGGAGTTCGGGAAATAATATATCGAAACTGGTGTTGTCCTGGGAATTCGTTCCAAGTGGATCCGCCTTACGAACTTCCCATCTACAATTTTTAAATTGCAGTATGTGCCGTAATTATATGATAATGTAGTTAGTGAATTTTCATAATTTGTGGCAAGCGAGTATTCTATCACACCCATCTTGTGTTTGACGCAGTTTAGCCTTAGCCGATTTGATGCCACCAAACCGCATTTAACCAACCAATCGTAATTTGTCACTTATGCGCATCAATTTCTTGTGCAAATAATGTCCGCTTATATTTGAGTATTTCAGCTCAAGGACTAAAATTGTGCTGCCTCTTATAGGCGATGTTAAAATAAAAATGGGCGGTCTCCGCAGAATTACTCAGTATATTACACTTATCGCATGTTTCCGTGCGTCCCCAATGCGAGGTTATATAATGTGGAGATCGTTGTTTTGGCGACTTCGCCTCGCGTTAGGCGCATTGAAACCATGGGCAATTAGAGTGTAACAACATATCGCGGAGATCGGAAGGAGCGAATAGTTTAATGTTTTTCGATCATTTTCAAAGGTGCACTGGTGTCGCTAGAAACAACCACATTTTTATTCAGGAATAATTTAAGACGGGCAAGTAACCGGTTGTCGGCGATCTGTTTACTTACTTTAAGAACGTCCTTCACCGTTCATTATTCCCGCTGAGGAAAATTTGATGAAGAAAAACAAATAAATTATAAAAGACAGCACGTGTTGCGCATTTGGTAACTTAGAGGATTTGGTTAATTGGCTGTCCAAAGAAAGCGTGGCTGGATGAAGTAACCCGCATTAGAGTGTTAAGACAGGTTTTGAAGACCGACAAATACCTACATTCAACTCAAAGGGTGAGAATAGCCCCAAATCCAGCGATACCTGCACTCAGAATGGTGTTTAATTTGTGAGCATTCCCGTCCGGTCATATCTCAAGTGCTCCTACTATAATTGCCGTTATCATTTGTTTTTAGATTGTGCACTGCTCGGATAGTACAACCAAAGATTATAATAACGGCAACAAAATTTATTAGATGCATATCGCCTTTCATTAACAGAATGCGTAGTTATACGCCGTTCTAGCCTCCCTGTATATGCGCGAATGGTGAGTCCCGGATTATCCTCACATCCGATGTCAATAAAGATTTTGTTGACCCCGCTGTTTTAATTACCGATTTAGTACGAGGTTGTAGCCTCTGCTGCTGCAACTGCGCAAGTTTTAACGCACTACGTCAGTTAATCTGCAGCCGCTGTCAAATAAACGATGTCCCACTTGTGAGCAGCGTGTATCAATGAGTTTTTTTGTTCTTTTCTGACGAACTTGTCATGGTACTGGTGTTTATCTGGGACATTGGGAATTTTCTCACCCGCCGTGGTTGCTTAGTGGCTAGGATATTGGGCTGCTAAACACGAGGTCGCGAGATCGAACCCCGGCCACGGCCACTGTTTCGATGGGGGCGAAAACGCCCGTGTATTTGGGTGCACGTTAAAGAAAGAATCCGAGGAGGTCCGTAGTCCCCCCCTACGGCGTGCCTTATAATCAGGTCGTGGTTTTGGCACGTAAAACCCCACAATTTTTGGGAAGCTTCTCCCCTTCTTTTTCTCTCTCTCTTTCATTAGGGTGGCGTGTTTGAGCTTGCGCGGAACTCCCATCAGGGAAGCACGCGCGTCGGTCGCGAAGGAGCAACGCGACAGACACCCATGACGGATGACAGCATTGAGCACGCACGTGACCCAATTCCGCCAGAGTCTTTCTTGCGTATTAGCAAATGAAAAAAAAAAAAAAGATACGTTGAAAAATCTAGGCCGTCCCATAACGTAGAGGAATGCTATTAGTAATCCAGAAAATCTGGTTGCACACGAAGGCAGCATATAACATTTTAATCACCTTATTTGCCAGTGTTGTCCTGCGCCGTTGCGAGGCGCTGCGACGCGTCCTCACCATCGCCAGCGCTGCTGCGTACCCGCAGACGCATCGAGGCCAAGACATTGGCCGCGCCGCCGTTCTCCGAATCCACATCGTTGGCCGAACGTTTTTCGGTATGAAAGGCCATCCGCGTCGTGTCCGACATGTGTTTGACACCGCGTGGGCAGGTGTTCGACACGGAGCAGCCATTAGGCGTTGCTTGTGTCACGCTCGATGCAGCCATACCAGAGAGCAGTCGACGCCGCTTCTGGCCGCAGCGTCCTCTTTTCGCGTGCGTTTGTGCGTGCGCTCTTGTATACACGTAATGCGTGTGTTCGTCTTTTTGGAATAGCTGTTGCTGCACGATAGCATGCCGCGTATTTCAGCTGGCGTGAAGGCAACAAATCCTAAAGACATCCTATTTGGGTAACGAAGGTAATTTTTTTTGTATCCCCAATGTATCCCCAACGGTACGCATTAATTTCGTAATAATTAAATCAGATTGACATTACTGAACCTGCTGAAAACGCGGGATTGACGCCGTTGAATGCAGAACCCCTAAACGCATGACAAAAATTTAGAGGCGACCATCAGTCTTTGGATAACCGTCCCCAGTATTTGCAATGAAACAGATTGGCGGGTCTCTCTCTCTCTCTCACACACACACACACACACACACTGTAATTAGCTAGGTTAATAACTCGCAGAGAATTCTGATCATGAAACGGAAACATTCAGAATAATAAAACTTGGTTGGAGTGCATACGGCATGCATTACGAAATCCTGACAGGAGCGCGCAGATATATATATACATATATAATCAGAAAAGTTTTCCATACACACTGCGGACTAAAAGTGAGTAGAATACAAATAGCATTTCGTGGCGCATTTGGTGGAAAATTATCTTGAAGCGCGTGCTTGTGTCCGTATTTCCACTGAATTCAAACGCTTCGAGCTCTGAATGCCGGCTTAAATGGCGTTATTGCTAAATGTTCACCAAACCTGATACATCTTGCCCTAATACGCTTAATTAAATGTGAAATCCGTGAAGTTCGGGTAATTTGGCTGCTAATAATGCGTGTGCGCCCCTGCTAGTAATGCATTGTTGAAGAATACGGAATAAAGGTCCCTCTTCTATAATATGTAACGCCTGTGGTTTCAAAATAAAAGATAGAAAACGAACAAAAATTCTCACTGCCGCAAGAACAACTTGTGTGTGGTTTTTATTCGCTTACCGTTTTGCGTTTTCTTTTTCGTTTCAGGTGAGTGCTTCCAAAGGGTTCGTGGAACTTGAAACCTGGCTGCACTGATTTAAGAAAAAAAGAACGGGAAATTGTCGGCGCCTCACGTTCAGGAGAAGCAGGGTGTCAGATGCGTGCGGACGTCTACGAAAAGGTAGGAATGTGACAACAACACGCTAAAGTGTAAAAAAAAGAAAAGTCGCAGTTTCGCCCGCAAGGCGAAGCGCCGATTGCGATGGCAAATTAATAGACAGCTATACGAAGTAAGGACAGTAGGTTTATCGGCCGTATGAACTTGTATACATTCGCTTACTAACTCAATTAATAGTGATATAATGTGTAAGCGCGACTGAACGATGCCGTAGAAAGAAACAGACAGACAGAGACAGCGCTTCGCGCTTACACATATCGTAGGTTCAAACCAAGTAGCCCGCCAGTGTGTTTTAACTAAATTAACAAGCACGATATCGCACGACCGCAGATAAGCATGAACACATCTCGCTTGATGAGCGCGGCAACTCGCTGTCAAAATGCTGGAGTGAGGAATTGCGGCAGCGGCAGCGATCGAATTCACCTTCGTGTGTTTCTGGCTTCAACGCAAACGAAACGTCGAAAGCGCAGCGCATACGAAGATACCGGCACTGCGCTCACTCTGCAAACTTCGCAGATCGCTTTTAAAATATGGCGCCTGCACGGCCGCCGTAAGCAGCAGCCACCGGAGAAGAACGCCTCCCTCTCCTCACGCTCGTGCCTCGACCGCGACAGGAGAGGGCGTGCCCGCCTTCCTCGCTCGCACACGTGAGATTGGGCCGCGTTCGATGTCTCACGCTTGCATGCTTCCACTCGCTCATACACCATACGGCGCGCGGCGACGGATTTTATCACCCTTGTACTTTACACGAAACGTCACGGTGATGGCGACGGCGACGGCAGAAATGCGCCTGGAGTGTCCAATCATTCCTATCGCAATACAGGAAAACTGACTGACTAATAAGTGGTTGAATTTTGCGAAATCAGCACCAAGAATCTAGCAAAGCAGAGTTTAAGATAGAGCAGCCGCGGTGTGAGAGACTGGTTTATTCTGCTGACATTGGAAATTAATGTTGGCAACTGTTGAGTCGCCGGCTTGCCTGCATACAATATATTATCCGAGAAGGAAATGATGATAACATGAGGTGATATGAAAAACCAACCAAAAAAACGTTCCGTCATAAAACACATAACGTAAAGATACTTAAGCAACAGCATTCATTATAGAAAAGAAAAAAAAAACGCAAATGAATCTATAGCCCACACAAAATGCTGCGACATAACAACAACAGACAAGGACATACACAGTGTCAACACATAGACATATAATGTCAATTTCAGTACAGAAGGTTATTAAAACTTTCAGAGCTGAACGCTGTAATTATGCGTTATCCCATGGCGCAATCACCTTTTCTATGCTGAAATGACGATTATCAATTGTTATAAATGTTGCTTTCAAAACACATCGCCAGATGGAGTGGTTTCCCGACATAGCGACGTAATTACGGTCATGGGGACATAGGGACTTTTTCGCATAACTTGTGCACCCTTCTTCCTCACTGGTACCGCCTGCTGGCCAAGCCAGAGCTGCTGCTTCGAGGGCATTGACCTGCCGCTTATAATTAATGCTCTTAGAGTACCACCCTTGAGCTAAGATAGGTAGTACTTTCTACCTTTATTGTGAACTTCGGGTGTCTCCCATATGCGTATTCGAAGCTGCAAGGGCAAACGTTGCTTCTAGGAAGAATTTTAAACATTATTCATTGTTTGAAGGATCTTTTTCGAAGCTACCACGCGAGTTTCTAAATTTCGTGCAGCATATCCTAGCTATATACTTTCAACCTTTAAATTTCTCTAGAGCTTCTTGCACTGGCACTCTCTGAAAGCTACCTCTTTAAAAAGAAAAATCCCCAATATAGATCATTCTGCCCATATTCAATGGCATCTAAAAAATATAGAGAAGTAGCTAATAATCGGCGAATTCAATTTTTACCACAAGGCCTTTGTTCAATTTCCTGAAAAACGCAAGCCTTGCACTCATAATAAAGTAATCGTGTTTCTTTTTTTTTGTTACTTCCTTTTTTCTTTGACAACGTTTTTTCTCGCCTCTTGTTTCTTACCTTACGACAAAGTTCAGGTCGTGGTTGCCACGGTGAAAAATGTTTTTCGGAAAAAATACTTCATGAAATGACTTTTTGTATTTCACTGATGGGCCGCATTTATCCTTAAATAATTCGCAGGTGGTCGAGTGCCAAGGTTGAGACAGGTAGCATAGACTGACCGTCCTATGATCTCCTATTTCGATAAGCCTAGTAATTCGCAAATGATTATAGGTACACTTTAGTACCCCATAAGCAGGCGCTCGTCTGATTGATCTCCCTGTCTTTCCGCTCTTTGCTATCTCTCTCTGTTAGTACCCCATAACAAGCATGTAGAAACGCAAGTAGAACAAACACGATAATTTACTATGGTGCCCGGACAGCACCTACAACGTCGAAATTCGAGCATCTTTTCTAATGACACACTTTATTCCTAGCAAGTTCCTTCTTGATTCACCCGCTAGGAAAGACGAAATGTTGGGGGCCCCAGTAGCACCCGAAAGTGCTACCAACTAAACTAAGGGAACTTTCCACAGCCCGCCTAGTTACGCAACGCTTCTTTAACTTTGCCCTCTGGTCAGCCCCTTGACATGACCAATATTATTTCTCTAACTGCAGTAGTTATTCTGTGAATTTTCGTGGGCATCCAGGGCGGACGTTTTAAAGTGGGCATTCCCCACTGTATGTATAGTCTTACACTGTAAAAAAAAAAGAAAAAAAATGAAGGATTTCCTTCGCTATCGTGCAGGAAAAGCGCGCGTCGGCCGGGCCAGGCTTCTGTATGCTGTCCCCTCGATGAATGGGCGCGCAGCTGCTCGTCCGCACTCACCTTGCGGCGGTCACTTCGCATAAAGCCTGACCTCAATATTTCGAGGATCGGCGGACTTTTCGCGCACATGCCCATCAAGGAACTGAATTCACTCCATTTTTCGCAGTGGCACTGGCGACAGCTCCTTTTCAACGTCCACCCCAGTGGCGTCAAACGGACTCAATGGTGCTCGCTTCGCCATCGTCGCAACTTGGTCACAATTTCGCGCACTTCTGCCGCTTTACTCTCGCCTTCATTGACCGCGCGCGGCGTTTCTCGATTTCCGTCTCACCGGCGCCTCTTGGCTTCCACCTGACGTGCCTTCTCTCTGTAGGTTAGTCGAGGTGGGTGTGAACGGCCATAGTGGCCGCGTTTCGCTGTTTGCCTTTGGAGCGCTTCTTCTGTGCATTTTTGCTTGCGAAGTGCTTTGTCGCTGCTTTAAACCGCAGCTGTCGTTGTTGGGTTTACTTTTGTTGTTTTTTTCGAGCTGAATTTTGAAAATTACCTTCGGTACGTTCAATTCACTTCAGCTTTATTGCTCCAGACGAATACAACATTGTGAAAGGCGTAACGGGTCCAAGTATACGTACGGGTCGAGCAGACGGAGAAAGAGACAGAACGAAGGGACGCTGAGTAATAACTGATACTGTAAATAATTCGACGCATTCGTGGCTAAAAACAAAAAGTGAAACCAAAATTGCGGACAGAAGGCAACCGACACAATGAACAAGAAGCACGCGCATACAAAAAAAAAGATGGGGGACGGTCTCCAATCCACGCTGTGAATGCGGTTGCCCAGCGAAGCTGTGGCATCACCGGATCCGATAGAGCAATGTGATGTAGCCTTAAATTGGGTACTGCTGAGCCTGAGCACGAATCCGTTTTGCATAGTGACGTTGCTGTTCCCTTCGTCGCACGTCGTATTCGCTTTGCTGTTCAGGCGTCCTAAATGTGCGTGGCTTGCTATGGGCTGGAACCGCTGCTTCCTCCTAGCCTGAGCACGACGCCGTTGTGGATATTGACGTTGCCGTTCCTATAACCGCTCAATGTGTTCACGCTGCTCTTCGGAAGTCCTAACTATACGTGGCCTTTCCACAGCGCTGTCACAACGCAATTAAAATCAATTGCTAGGCTTCTTCTTTTACATATGAAAGTGTACTTACGTCAGTCCCTGCTTCGTATGCTACAGTTGACATCATCTTCATCATCAGCCTGCTTACGCCCACTGCAGGGCAAAGGCCTCTCCCATACTTCTCCAACTACCCCGGTCATGCGCTAATTGTGGCCATGCTGTCCCTGCAAACTTCTTAATGTCATCCGCCCACCTAACTTTCTGCCGCCCCCTGCTACGCTTCCCTTCCCTTGGAATCCAGTCCGTAACCCTTAATGACCATCGGTTATTTTCCCTCCTCATTACATGTCCTGCCCATGCCCATTTTATTTTCTTGATTTCAACTAAGATGTCATTAACCCGCGTTTGTTTCCTCACCCAATCTGCTCTTTTCTTATCCCTTAACGTTACACCCATCATTCTTCTTTCCATAGCTCGTTGCGTCGTCCTCAATTTAAGTAGAACCCTTTTCGCAAGCCTCCAGGTTTCTGCCCCGTACGCGAGTACTGGCAAGACGCAGCTGTTATACGCTACAGTTGACGCTTCCCTGCGACTGCAGCTCATGCAACCGTAATCTTTACCGGGAAACGCTTGCGGCGAACGCTATGCGCGAAGGCGAGCTTTCTTGTTTTTTTTTTCTTTCCCACGCATTGCTGGCGCCGCGGATGCGCGGAGGCGAGCGCCATCTGGTGGTGCTGCAAGGCACGCAGCGGCGCACGCGGCGCGAGCCTTCCGCTGTGATTGTGGCTACGGAGATGAAGAAATCCCGGGATCATAGTCATATACTTCTTCGCTTTAAAACAGAGCTGACGTATGCAAGAAGGAGCGGGGGAACATTTACTTCTTTGTTTTTTACACCTGAGGTGTGCACTGGCTGTGAAAGAAAACACATCTTATCGGAGAGAGACGCTGAGAGGTTAGTAATACAGCCATCACTTCCCTTTTGTATTTCGCTTGCCTCAGAAGATTTCTCTCGTCAGCAGATCTCGTTGCTTCTTTAAAACACCAGTATTGGCCGATTCTTTGGCAAAATGGCATTGCTTCCAGTGAAACGCTGAATAGTCAGATGCTAGTTTGTTGACAATATAGTTGTGCTCTTTTAGTCTGTCGTTAAGGCAACGACCGTTCTCACCGACGTAAGTTCGGCCGCACCAAAGTGAAATCGATTAGAGAGATATAAAATTTAATTATAAGCTGGATATGTTAGTGTAGCTGATCGCCTGATGCTCTACTCCTGTTGATGGGTGATAATTATGGTGTCACCGTGATCACATAAACACACAAGTAGCACATACGGTCGCAGATACGCACATACACAGTAAAGTTATTCACACAGTTTGCCTAACATCCGTGGACTTTAAAACATCAGGCGAGCTTTCGTAGTGCGCAATGCTCAGATGGTGCTTGTCCAGGGACCGACAATATGGTGCAGCTCCAGGAATAGAGCATACAAGGTGGCTATTGCATTGAATAAAATGGCCACTGTTGTTTATTGATTATTTCGTGACCTGACTCTCCTAATTTAATGCACGGTATAGTCACGACTGATGTTCGATTGCCGAAAAAACATCAACACCGGCTCTCATGGCTACCTTCTTACGTCTAAGGAAAATTTCATGAATATCAGGAATATAAGCTTGTGTCTTCGATTTTTCCAGTCGCTTTTCTTTCGCTTAAGTTTATGTCGAACTTAGCAGGACTTCTGCCACTGATGTCACTGAAGAGCGGATGGATGGCATGCATCGACAGCTTTTGCTGATTGCCGCAGGAAACGGTGCCCGGCCCTGTGTATTGGCCAGTCTGAAGAGGAAGGTTTAGCTCGGGGCTTAACTCCGATGCCGCGTATTCAAATAAGTGTAAAACGCCGAGATGCTTTACGAGACAACCCCTGGACTGATTTGACTGAAATTTGTTGCATTTGAGAGAATTAAATTCTAGTGACTGTAGGAAACAGAATTTGGTTTACGGCCTTGAAAGGCAAAAATTGGTAAGCTTAAAAAGTAGAAGCGTGAAGTTTCCAAATACCTTACTCTGCCTATATAAAGCATATATCTCAGTTCTGTCAACTACATCATCTAAAAGGAACAAATTTGGTGCATGAATTTAGAGCGTACATTAACGTGGTACTATACTTGCAAAGATTTTTCCAATGTCTAACTATAAACTAATTGTAAACTTTATAGCTGTGTATAATACATCAAATTTGTCCGCTTTAATGTAGTATAAAGTGCAACTTACATAATTATGACATCGATTTTCAGTGCTGAGCTACGGAAATTGAAAACTTCGTAATTTCGTTTTTAAGTTTTGCAACTTTTAAGGATTTACTTTTAAAGTTGATGGCTGAAATAAAGAAAGCTGCCTCCTATAATCATTAGATTTGAACTAACCTAATCAGGTTCGGTACAGTGGTCGCCGATAAAAACGTCTTCTCCGTTTCCATGTATTCAGATAAGTGCCACTGCGACAAGGAGCTACATATGCGATGTGCAGCGCCAAGGTGCGTAAAGACCGTGAAAATGCCTCGAATTGCACCAGAGCTGCTCCAAAAACACTGGGCGCGGCGATCGCCATGACTTCGCTTTCAGACAGGTTTCAGAGGAAAGTAGCAGCTAAGTAAATAGCAAAGGTTTTGTTAACGTCCTCAGGATATCGAGAGTCGCCGGATATCGGCTAGTCTTGCGTCCTTATTCCCTGTATTCCGTTGCATTCACGTGGGTTAATGAGTGATGAAATTATAACGCGTGCCGATATTATAATGCGTGCCGATATTATAATGCATGCCGATCAATCATGTTAGCGCGCCGGACGGTGTACCAAACGACGCTCGCTCACCTGGCGTAGGGACACGCCTTGTATTTTTTAATGTCTTTTCACATGGTAATTATGTATACCCATTTTAATTATTCAATCTGCTTACATTATTTATGCTTGGTTGTTTCGCTTAGCGCGGCGCGAATACGTATTGTAAACTGTAAATCTCAAAGCTTTGAATGGACTCTTGCAAGGAACGCCGCATGCGCTCAAGTCCTGTTTGAGCCGAATGACCTTGAGACGAAGGGCTGGAAAATGTTACCGCTTTTGTCAAATCGCAACACCACAACGACGAGCATTGCTAATGGTCGAGAACACGTTGGTGTACAGGCTATTTTTAGAGAAATTATGGTTTGAATTATTGAAAGAACGCCTGCAGCGTGCAAACCCTATAGCGAAAACCAGCGTCATCCAGTGCCTTCCAGTGTGAAACCAGCGCGTTTTCTGACACCGGATCGCACCGGGGACGCTGGCGCTCGCTGGGAGTCACTGGGACGCCAGTGAGCAGGCCGCATAGGAGCTGGGTCACACTGGACGAGAAGCTGGTTTCACTGCCATGACGCTGGGGCGCACTGGTGTGCGCTGGTTCTCGCTGCAGTTCGCTGGCTCGCACTGGAAACTGCACTGGTTGCGTTTGTGCCGCATTGGTTTCAGTACGCAAGGAAGATAGGCGATGCAGAATATTAAAGGCTTTATACAGTTTCATCGCTTGGTACTAGTACTGGTCCTAAATAACGCTATATCTTGGGGTCATGAAAGTCTATTTCATGTCGCAGCTCGGAATAAAGGTGCGTGAGCTGCCCTATTTATGAATGCCGATTTGATACTGAAGATCACCTTCGTTTTTTTTTTTTTGCATTTTACCTTTTGACTGGGCGGATAGCTACATTCTTGAACGAAGCCACGCAAACGCAGCGGATGCCTCGTTTTTTTTTTTTTTTTCTTTTAGTAGTTTGTGCGTAAGCGATCACTGCGAGTTGTCGCCGTTGTCGCAGTGCTATTGTGGAGTCGACACAAAACCCGGAAGTCGTTCAGACGCATTCGAACGGACCCCGACTTCGAGGCCTACCGCTGATTTATATTATCGCACCGATAAAAAAGCTGAGGCGATTCGTGCGCTTCCACTTTCCCTCGTATACTAAAGATAATACGTAAAAGGTTCTGAGGGTCAAATACACACATGATCTTAGGATGGATAGTTGGGCG